>NC_088201.1:122830913-123163810 GCF_037126465.1 Ornithodoros turicata | reverse complement strand
TTTCGTCAACTTCGGAACTTACATCATTTGATATAAAAATAATATTAAAGCTGTCCTAAGCTATTTTGTAGTATGTATATGTGAAAGTAAGATCACGGGGTTTGAAACCCCGTACCTCGTTCCTCTGTTGCACCCTGAGAGGTCGCGTTTGACAAAATCGTTTCCAAAACGGCACTCGAAATGGCCAAGTGGCAATTTGTCAACTTCGGCTTAATATAATTTGATATAAAAATAATATTAAAGATGTCCTAAGCTAATTTTGTAGTATGTATATGTGAAAGTAAGATCACGGGGTTTGAACCCCGTACCTCGTTCCTCTGTTGCACCCTGAGAGGTCGCGTTGAAAAAATCGTTTCCAAACGGCACTCGAAATGGCAAATGGCAATTTCGTCAACTTCGGCTTAACATCATTTGATATAAAAAAATATTAAAGATGTCCTAAGCTAATTTTGTAGTATGTATATGTGAAAGTAAGATCACGGGGATTGAACCCCGTATCTTCTTCCCTGTTGCACCCTGAGAGGTCGCGTTTGAAAAAATCGTTTCCAAACGGCGCTCGAAATGGCCAAGTGGCCAATTTCGTAACTTCGGAGCTTAACAGCATTTGATATAAAAAGAATATTAAAGATGTCCTAAGTAATTTTGTAGTATGTATATGTGAAAGTAAGATCACGGGGATTGAACCCCGTATCTTCTTCCCTGTTGCACCTGAGAGGTCGCGTTTGACAAAATCGTTTCCAAACGACATGGCACTCGAAATGGCCAAGTGGCCAATTTCGTCAACTTCGGGGACTTAACATCATTTGATATAAAGAATATTAAAGCTGTCCTAAGCTATTTTTGTAGTATGTATATTGAAAGTAAGATCGCGGGGTTTGAACCCCTGTACCTCGTTCCTCTGTTGCACCCTGAGAGGTCGCGTTTGACAAAATCGTTTCCAAAACGGCACTCGAAAATGGCCAAATTGGCAATTTTGTCAACTTCGAGGCTTAATATCATTTGATATAAAAATAATATTAAAGATGTCCTAAGCTAATTTTGTAGTATGTATATGTGAAAGTAAGATCACGGGGATTGAACCCCGTATCTTCTTCCCCTGTTGCACCCTGAGAGGTCGCGTTTGACAAAATCGTTTCCAAAATGGCACTCGAAATGGCCAAGTGGCCAATTTCGTTAACTTCAGGGCTTAACATCATTTGATATAAAAAGAATATTAAAGGTGTCCTAAACAAATTTTGTAACATCTATATGTGAAAAAAAGATCACGGGGTTTGAACCCCGTACCTCGTTCCTCTATTGCACCCTGAGAGGTCGCGTTTGACAAAATCGTTTCCAAAACGGCACTCGAAATGGCCAGGTGGCCAATTCGTCAACTTCGCGACTTAACATCATTTGATATAAAAATAATATTAAAGCTGTCCTAAGCTAATTTTGTAGTATGTATATGTGAAAATAAGATCACGGGGTTTGAACCCCGTACCTCGTTCCTCTGTTGCACCCTGAGAGGTCGCGTTTGACAAAATCGTTTCCAAAACGGCACTCGAAATGGCCAAATTGCCAATTTTCTCAACTTCGAGGCTTAATATCATTTGATATAAAAATAATATTAAAGATGTCCTAAGCTAATTTTGTAGTATGCATATGTGAAAGTAAGATCACGGGGATTGAACCCCGTATCTTCTTCCCCTGTTGCACCCTGAGAGGTCGTGTTTGACAAAATCGTTTCCAAAACGCCACTCGAAGTGGCCAATTGGCCAATTTCGTCAACTTTGGGGCTTAATATCATTTGATATAAAAATAATATTAAAGATGTCCTAAACAAATTTTGTAACATGTATATGTGAAAAAAGATCACGGGGTTTGAACCCATACGTTGTTCCCCTGTTGCACCCTGAGAGGTCGCGTTTGACAAAATCGTTTCCAAAACGACAGTCGAAATGGCCAAGTGGCCAATTTCGTCAACTTCGGAACTTAACATCATTTGATATAAAAATAATATTAAAGCTGTCCTAAGCTAATTTTGTAGTATGTATATGTGAAAGTAAGATCGCGGGTTTGAACCCCGTACCTCGTTCCTCCGTTGCACCCTGAGAGGTCGCGTTTGACAAAATCGTTTCCAAAACGGCACTCGAATGGCCAAATTGGCAATTTTGTCAACTTCGAGGCTTAATATCATTTGATATAAAAATAATATTAAAGATGTCCTAAGCTAATTTTGTAACATCTATATGTGAAAAAAAGATCACGGGGTTTGAACCCCGTACCTCGTTCCTCTATTGCACCCTGAGAGGTCGCGTTTGACAAAATCGTTTCCAAAACGGCACTCGAAATGGCCAGGTGGGCCAATTTCGTCAACTTCGCGACTTAACATCATTTGATATAAAAATAATATTAAAGCTGTCCTAAGCTAATTTTGTAGTATGTATATGTGAAAATAAGATCACGGGGTTTGAACCCCGTACCTCGTTCCTCTGTTGCACCCTGAGAGGTCGCGTTTGACAAAATCGTTTCAAAACGGCACTCGAAATGGCCAAATTGCCAATTTTGTCAACTTCGAGGCTTAATATCATTTGATATAAAAATAATATTAAAGATGTCCTAAGCTAATTTTGTAACATGTATATGTGAAAGTAAGATCACAGGGTTTGAACCCCGTATCTTGTTCCCCTGTTGCACCCTGAGAGGTCGCATTTGACAAAATCGTTTCCAAAACGGCACTCGAAATGGCAAAGTGGCCAATTTCGTCATCTTCCGGGCTTAACATCATTTGATATAAAAATAATATTAAAGCTGTCCTAAGCTAATTTTGTAGTATGTATTTGTGAAAGTAAGATCACGGGGTTTGAACCCCGTACCTCGTTCCTCTGTTGCACCCTGAGAGGTCGCGTTTGACAAAATCGTTTCCAAAACGGCACTCGAAATGGCCAAATTGCCAATTTTCTCAACTTCGAGGCTTAATATCATTTGATATAAAATAATATTAAAGATGTCCTAAGCTAATTTTGTAGTATGCATATGTGAAAGTAAGATCACGGGGATTGAACCCCGTATCTTCTTCCCCTGTTGCACCCTGAGAGGTCGTGTTTGACAAAATCGTTTCCAAAACGCCACTCGAAGTGGCCAATTGGCCAATTTCGTCAACTTTGGGGCTTAATATCATTTGATATAAAAATAATATTAAAGATGTCCTAAACAAATTTTGTAACATGTATATGTGAAAAAAGATCACGGGGTTTGAACCCCATACGTTGTTCCCCTGTTGCACCCTGAGAGGTCGCGTTTGACAAAATCGTTTCCAAAACGACAGTCGAAATGGCCAAGTGGCCAATTTCGTCAACTTCGGAACTTAACATCATTTGATATAAAAATAATATTAAAGCTGTCCTAAGCTAATTTTGTAGTATGTATATGTGAAAGTAAGATCGCGGGGTTTGAACCCCGTACCTCGTTCCTCTGTTGCACCCTGAGAGGTCGCGTTTGACAAAATCGTTTCCAAAACGGCACTCGAAATGGCCAAATTGGCAATTTTGTCAACTTCGAGGCTTAATATCATTTGATATAAAAATAATATTAAAGATGTCCTAAGCTAATTTTGTAGTATGTATATGTGAAAGTAAGATCACGGGGATTGAACCCCGTATCTTCTTCCCCTGTTGCACCCTGAGAGGTCGCGTTTGACAAAATCGATTCCAAAATGGCACTCGAAATGGCCAAGTGGCCAATTTCGTTAACTTCAGGGCTTAACATCATTTGATATAAAAAGAATATTAAAGGTGTCCTAAACAAATTTTGTAACATCTATATGTGAAAAAAAGATCACGGGGTTTGAACCCCGTACCTCGTTCCTCTATTGCACCCTGAGAGGTCGCGTTTGACAAAATCGTTTCCAAAACGGCACTCGAAATGGCCAAATTGCCAATTTTCTCAACTTCGAGGCTTAATATCATTTGATATAAAAATAATATTAAAGATGTCCTAAGCTAATTTTGTAGTATGCATATGTGAAAGTAAGATCACGGGGATTGAACCCCGTATCTTCTTCCCCTGTTGCACCCTGAGAGGTCGTGTTTGACAAAATCGTTTCCAAAACGCCACTCGAAGTGGCCAATTGGCCAATTTCGTCAACTTTGGGGCTTAATATCATTTGATATAAAAATAATATTAAAGATGTCCTAAACAAATTTTGTAACATGTATATGTGAAAAAAGATCACGGGGTTTGAACCCCATACGTTGTTCCCCTGTTGCACCCTGAGAGGTCGCGTTTGACAAAATCGTTTCCAAAACGACAGTCGAAATGGCCAAGTGGCCAATTTCGTCAACTTCGGAACTTAACATCATTTGATATAAAAATAATATTAAAGCTGTCCTAAGCTAATTTTGTAGTATGTATATGTGAAAGTAAGATCGCGGGGTTTGAACCCCGTACCTCGTTCCTCCGTTGCACCCTGAGAGGTCGCGTTTGACAAAATCGTTTCCAAAACGGCACTCGAAATGGCCAAATTGGCAATTTTGTCAACTTCGAGGCTTAATATCATTTGATATAAAAATAATATTAAAGATGTCCTAAGCTAATTTGTAACATCTATATGTGAAAAAAAGATCACGGGGTTTGAACCCCGTACCTCGTTCCTCTATTACACCCTGAGAGGTCGCGTTTGACAAAATCGTTTCCAAAACGGCACTCGAAATGGCCAGGTGGCCAATTTCGTCAACTTCGCGACTTAACATCATTTGATATAAAAATAATATTAAAGCTGTCCTAAGCTAATTTTGTAGTATGTATATGTGAAAATAGATCACGGGGTTTGAACCCCGTACCTCGTTCCTCTGTTGCACCCTGAGAGGTTGCGTTTGACAAAATCGTTTCCAAAACGGCACTCGAAATGGCCAAATTGCCAATTTTGTCAACTTCGAGGCTTAATATCATTTGATATAAAAATAATATTAAAGATGTCCTAAGCTAATTTTGTAACATGTATATGTGAAAGTAAGATCACAGGGTTTGAACCCCGTATCTTGTTCCCCTGTTGCACCCTGAGAGGTCGCATTTGACAAAATCGTTTCCAAAACGGCACTCGAAATGGCAAAGTGGCCAATTTCGTCATCTTCCGGGCTTAACATCATTTGATATAAAAATAATATTAAAGCTGTCCTAAGCTAATTTTGTAGTATGTATTTGTGAAAGTAAGATCACGGGGTTTGAACCCCGTACCTCGTTCCTCTGTTGCACCCTGAGAGGTCGCGTTTGACAAAATCGTTTCCAAAACGGCACTCGAAATGGCCAAATTGCCAATTTTCTCAACTTCGAGGCTTAATATCATTTGATATAAAAATAATATTAAAGATGTCCTAAGCTAATTTTGTAGTATGCATATGTGAAAGTAAGATCACGGGGATTGAACCCCGTATCTTCTTCCCCTGTTGCACCCTGAGAGGTCGTGTTTGACAAAATCGTTTCCAAAACGCCACTCGAAGTGGCCAATTGGCCAATTTCGTCAACTTTGGGCTTAATATCATTTGATATAAAAATAATATTAAAGATGTCCTAAACAAATTTGTAACATGTATATGTGAAAAAAGATCACGGGGTTTGAACCCCATACGTTGTTCCCCTGTTGCACCTGAGAGGTCGCGTTTGACAAAATCGTTTCAAAACGACAGTCGAAATGGCCAAGTGGCCAATTTCGTCAACTTCGGAACTTAACATCATTTGATATAAAAATAATATTAAAGCTGTCCTAAGCTAATTTTGTAGTATGTATATGTGAAAGTAAGATCGCGGGGTTTGAACCCCGTACCTCGTTCCTCTGTTGCACCCTGAGAGGTCGCGTTTTGACAAAATCGTTTCCAAAACGGCACTCGAAATGGCCAAATTGGCAATTTTGTCAACTTCGAGGCTTAATATCATTTGATATAAAAATAATATTAAAGATGTCCTAAGCTAATTTTGTAGTATGTATATGTGAAAGTAAGATCACGGGGATTGAACCCCGTATCTTCTTCCCCTGTTGCACCCTGAGAGGTCGCGTTTGACAAAATCGTTTCCAAAATGGCACTCGAAATGGCCAAGTGGCCAATTTCGTTAACTTCAGGGCTTAACATCATTTGATATAAAAAGAATATTAAAGGTGTCCTAAACAAATTTTGTAACATCTATATGTGAAAAAAAGATCACGGGGTTTGAACCCCGTACCTCGTTCCTCTATTGCACCCTGAGAGGTCGCGTTTTGACAAAATCGTTTCCAAAACGGCACTCGAAATGGCCAGGTGGCCAATTTCGTCAACTTCGCGACTTAACATCATTTGATATAAAAATAATATTAAAGCTGTCCTAAGCTAATTTTGTAGTATGTATATGTGAAAATAAGATCACGGGGTTTGAACCCCGTACCTCGTTCCTCTGTTGCACCCTGAGAGGTCGCGTTTGACAAAATCGTTTCCAAAACGGCACTCGAAATGGCCAAATTGCCAATTTTCTCAACTTCGAGGCTTAATATCATTTGATATAAAAATAATATTAAAGATGTCCTAAGCTAATTTTGTAGTATGCATATGTGAAAGTAAGATCACGGGATTGAACCCCGTATCTTCTTCCCCTGTTGCACCCTGAGAGGTCGCGTTTGACAAAATCGTTTCCAAAATGGCACTCGAAATGGCCAAGTGGCCAATTTCGTCAACTTCGGGGCTTAACATCATTTGATATAAAAAGAATATTAAAGGTGTCCTAAACAAATTTTGTAACATGTATATGTGAAAAAAAGATCACGGGGTTTGAACCCGTACCTCGTTCCTCTTTGCACCCTGAGAGGTCGCGTTTGACAAAATCGTTTCGAAACGGCACTCGAATGGCCAGGGTGGCCAATTTCGTCAACTTCGGGACTTAACATCATTTGATATAAAAATAATATTAAAGCTGTCCTAAGCTATTTTGTAGTATGTATATGTGAAAGTAAGATCACGGGGTTTGAACCCCGTACCTCGTTCCTCTGTTGCACCCTGAGAGGTCGCGTTTGACAAAATCGTTTCCAAAACGGCACTCGAAATGGCCAAATTGGCAATCTTGTCAACTTCGAGGCTTAATATCATTTGATATAAAAATAATATTAAAGATGTCCTAAGCTAATTTTGTAGTATGTATATGTGAAGTAAGATCACGGGGATTGAACCCCGTATCTTCTTCCCCTGTTGCACCCTGAGAGGTCGCGTTTGACAAAATCGTTTCCAAAATGACACTCGAAATGGCCAAGTGGCCAATTTCGTCAACTTCGGGGCTTAACATCATTTGATATAAAAAGAATATTAAAGTGTCCTAAACAAATTTTGTAGTATGTATATGTGAAAGTAAGATCACGGGGTTTGGACCCCTGTACCTCGTTCCTCTGTTGCACCCTGAGAGGTCGCGTTTGACAAAATCGTTTCCAAAACGACAGTCGAAATGGCCTAGTGGCCAATTTCGTCAACTTCGGAACTTAACATCATTGATATAAAAATAATATTAAAGCTGTCCTAAGCTAATTTTGTAGTATGTATATGTGAAAGTAAGATCGCGGGGTTTGAACCCCGTACCTCGTTCCTCTGTTGCACCCTGAGAGGTCGCGTTTGACAAAATCGTTTCCAAAACGGCACTCGAAATGGCCAAATTGGCAATTTTGTCAACTTCGAGGCTTAATATCATTTGATATAAAAATAATATTAAAGATGTCCTAAGCTAATTTGTAGTATGTATATGTGAAAGTAAGATCACGGGGATTGAACCCGTATCTTCTTCCCTGTTGCACCCTGAGAGGTCGCGTTTGACAAAATCGTTTCCAAAATGGCACTCGAAATGGCCAAGTGGCCAATTTCGTCAACTTCGGGGCTTAACAGCATTTGATATAAAAAGAATATTAAAGCTGTCCTAAGCTAATTTTGTAGTATGTATATGTGAAAGTAAGATCACGGGGTTTGGACCCCTGTACCTCGTTCCTCTGTTGCACCCTGAGAGGTCGCGTTTGACAAAATCGTTTCCAAAACGACAGTCGAAATGGCCAAGTGGCCAATTTCGTCAACTTCGGAACTTAACATCATTTGATATAAAAATAATATTAAAGCTGTCCTAAGCTAATTTTGTAGTATGTATATGTGAAAGTAAGATCGCGGGGTTTGAACCCCGTACCTCGTTCCTCTGTTGCACCCTGAGAGGTCGCGTTTGACAAAATCGTTTCCAAAACGGCACTCGAAATGGCCAAATTGGCAATTTTGTCAACTTCGAGGCTTAATATCATTTGATATAAAAATAATATTAAAGATGTCCTAAGCTAATTTTGTAGTATGTATATGTGAAAGTAAGATCACGGGGATTGAACCCCGTATCTTCTTCCCCTGTTGCACCCTGAGAGGTCGCGTTTGACAAAATCGTTTCCAAAATGGCACTCGAAATGGCCAAGTGGCCAATTTCGTTAACTTCGCGACTTAACATCATTTGATATAAAAATAATATTAAAGCTGTCCTAAGCTAATTTTGTAGTATGTATATGTGAAAATAAGATCACGGGGTTTGAACCCCGTACCTCGTTCCTCTGTTGCACCCTGAGAGGTCGCGTTTGACAAAATCGTTTCCAAAACGGCACTCGAAATGGCCAAATTGCCAATTTTCTCAACTTCGAGGCTTATATCATTTGATATAAAAATAATATTAAAGATGTCCTAAGCTAATTTTGTAGTATGCATATGTGAAAGTAAGATCACGGGGATTGAACCCCGTATCTTCTTCCCCTGTTGCACCCTGAGAGGTCGCGTTTGACAAAATCGTTTCCAAAATGGCACTCGAAATGGCCAAGTGGCCAATTTCGTCAACTTCGGGGCTTAACATCATTTGATATAAAAAGAATATTAAAGGTGTCCTAAACAAATTTTGTAACATGTATATGTGAAAAAAAGATCACGGGGTTTGAACCCCGTACCTCGTTCCTCTATTGCACCCTGAGAGGTCGCGTTTGACAAAATCGTTTCGAAAACGGCACTCGAAATGGCCAGGTGGCCAATTTCGTCAACTTCGGGACTTAACATCATTTGATATAAAAATAATATTAAAGCTGTCCTAAGCTAATTTTGTAGTATGTATATGTGAAAGTAAGATCACGGGGTTTGAACCCCGTACCTCGTTCCTCTGTTGCACCCTGAGAGGTCGCGTTTGACAAAATCGTTTCCAAAACGGCACTCGAAATGGCCAAATTGGCAATCTTGTCAACTTCGAGGCTTAATATCATTTGATATAAAAATAA
Source organism: Ornithodoros turicata (assembly GCF_037126465.1). Lineage (NCBI taxonomy): Eukaryota > Metazoa > Arthropoda > Arachnida > Ixodida > Argasidae > Ornithodoros > Ornithodoros turicata. The sequence goes on along the minus strand of NC_088201.1, from coordinate 123,154,545 downwards.
TATTAAAGATGTCCTAAGCTAATTTTGTAGTATGTATATGTGAAAGTAAGATCACGGGGATTGAACCCCGTATCTTCTTCCCCTGTTGCACCCTGAGAGGTCGCGTTTGACAAAATCGTTTCAAAATGACACTCGAAATGGCCAAGTGGCCAATTTCGTCAACTTCGGGGCTTAACATCATTTGATATAAAAAGAATATTAAAGTGTCCTAAACAAATTTTGTAGTATGTATATGTGAAAGTAAGATCACGGGGTTTGGACCCCTGTACCTCGTTCCTCTGTTGCACCCTGAGAGGTCGCGTTTGACAAAATCGTTTCCAAAACGACAGTCGAAATGGCCTAGTGGCCAATTTCGTCAACTTCGGAACTTAACATCATTTGATATAAAAATAATATTAAAGCTGTCCTAAGCTAATTTTGTAGTATGTATATGTGAAAGTAAGATCGCGGGGTTTGAACCCCGTACCTCGTTCCTCTGTTGCACCCTGAGAGGTCGCGTTTGACAAAATCGTTTCCAAAACGGCACTCGAAATGGCCAAATTGGCAATTTTGTCAACTTCGAGGCTTAATATCATTTGATATAAAAATAATATTAAAGATGTCCTAAGCTAATTTTGTAGTATGTATATGTGAAAGTAAGATCACGGGGATTGAACCCCGTATCTTCTTCCCCTGTTGCACCCTGAGAGGTCGCGTTTGAAAAAATCGTTTCCAAAATGGCACTCGAAATGGCCAAGTGGCCAATTTCGTCAACTTCGGGGCTTAACAGCATTTGATATAAAAAGAATATTAAAGCTGTCCTAAGCTAATTTTGTAGTATGTATATGTGAAAGTAAGATCACGGGGTTTGGACCCCTGTAGCTCGTTCCTCTGTTGCACCCTGAGAGGTCGCGTTTGACAAAATCGTTTCCAAAACGACAGTCGAAATGGCCAAGTGGCCAATTTCGTCAACTTCGGAACTTAACATCATTTGATATAAAAATAATATTAAAGCTGTCCTAAGCTAATTTTGTAGTATGTATATGTGAAAGTAAGATCGCGGGGTTTGAACCCCGTACCTCGTTCCTCTGTTGCACCCTGAGAGGTCGCGTTTGACAAAATCGTTTCCAAAACGGCACTCGAAATGGCCAAATTGGCAATTTTGTCAACTTCGAGGCTTAATATCATTTGATATAAAAATAATATTAAAGATGTCCTAAGCTAATTTTGTAGTATGTATATGTGAAAGTAAGATCACGGGGATTGAACCCCGTATCTTCTTCCCCTGTTGCACCCTGAGAGGTCGCGTTTGACAAAATCGTTTCCAAAATGGCACTCGAAATGGCCAAGTGGCCAATTTCGTCAACTTCGGGGCTTAACAGCATTTGATATAAAAAGAATATTAAAGCTGTCCTAAGCTAATTTTGTAGTATGTATATGTGAAAGTAAGATCACGGGGTTTGGACCCCTGTACCTCGTTCCTCTGTTGCACCCTGAGAGGTCGCGTTTGACAAAATCGTTTCCAAAACGACAGTCGAAATGGCCAAGTGGCCAATTTCGTCAACTTCGGAACTTAACATCATTTGATATAAAAATAATATTAAAGCTGTCCTAAGCTAATTTTGTAGTATGTATATGTGAAAGTAAGATCGCGGGGTTTGAACCCCGTACCTCGTTCCTCTGTTGCACCCTGAGAGGTCGCGTTTGACAAAATCGTTTCCAAAACGGCACTCGAAATGGCCAAATTGGCAATTTTGTCAACTTCGAGGCTTAATATCATTTGATATAAAAATAATATTAAAGATGTCCTAAGCTAATTTTGTAGTATGTATATGTGAAAGTAAGATCACGGGGATTGAACCCCGTATCTTCTTCCCCTGTTGCACCCTGAGAGGTCGCGTTTGAAAAAATCGTTTCCAAAACGGCGCTCGAAATGGCCAAGTGGCCAATTTCGTCAACTTCGGGGCTTAACAGCATTTGATATAAAAAGAATATTAAAGATGTCCTAAGCTAATTTTGTAGTATGTATATGTGAAAGTAAGATCACGGGGATTGAACCCCGTATCTTCTTCCCCTGTTGCACCCTGAGAGGTCGCGTTTGACAAAATCGTTTCCAAAATGGCACTCGAAATGGCCAAGTGGCCAATTTCGTCAACTTCGGGGCTTAACAGCATTTGATATAAAAAGAATATTAAAGCTGTCCTAAGCTAATTTTGTAGTATGTATATGTGAAAGTAAGATCACGGGGTTTGGACCCCTGTACCTCGTTCCTCTGTTGCACCCTGAGAGGTCGCGTTTGACAAAATCGTTTCCAAAACGACAGTCGAAATGGCCAAGTGGCCAATTTCGTCAACTTCGGAACTTAACATCATTTGATATAAAAATAATATTAAAGCTGTCCTAAGCTAATTTTGTAGTATGTATATGTGAAAGTAAGCTCGCTGGGTTTGAACCCCGTACCTCGTTCCTCTGTTGCACCCTGAGAGGTCGCGTTTGACAAAATCGTTTCCAAAACGGCACTCGAAATGGCCAAATTGGCAATTTTGTCAACTTCGAGGCTTAATATCATTTGATATAAAAATAATATTAAAGATGTCCTAAGCTAATTTTGTAGTATGTATATGTGAAAGTAAGATCACGGGGATTGAACCCCGTATCTTCTTCCCCTGTTGCACCCTGAGAGGTCGCGTTTGAAAAAATCGTTTCCAAAACGGCGCTCGAAATGGCCAAGTGGCCAATTTCGTCAACTTCGGGGCTTAACAGCATTTGATATAAAAAGAATATTAAAGCTGTCCTAAGCTAATTTTGTAGTATGTATATGTGAAAGTAAGATCACGGGGTTTGGACCCCTGTAGCTCGTTCCTCTGTTGCACCCTGAGAGGTCACGTTTGACAAAATCGTTTCCAAAACGACAGTCGAAATGGCCAAGTGGCCAATTTTGTCAACTTCGAGGCTTAATATCATTTGATATAAAAATAATATTAAAGATGTCCTAAGCTAATTTTGTAGTATGTATATGTGAAAGTAAGATCACGGGGATTGAACCCCGTATCTTCTTCCCCTGTTGCACCCTGAGAGGTCGCGTTTGACAAAATCGTTTCCAAAATGGCACTCGAAATGGCCAAGTGGCCAATTTCGTCAACTTCGGGGCTTAACAGCATTTGATATAAAAAGAATATTAAAGCTGTCCTAAGCTAATTTTGTAGTATGTATATGTGAAAGTAAGATCACGGGGTTTGGACCCCTGTACCTCGTTCCTCTGTTGCACCCTGAGAGGTCGCGTTTGACAAAATCGTTTCCAAAACGACAGTCGAAATGGCCAAGTGGCCAATTTCGTCAACTTCGGAACTTAACATCATTTGATATAAAAATAATATTAAAGCTGTCCTAAGCTAATTTTGTAGTATGTATATGTGAAAGTAAGATCGCGGGGTTTGAACCCCGTACCTCGTTCCTCTGTTGCACCCTGAGAGGTCGCGTTTGACAAAATCGTTTCCAAAACGGCACTCGAAATGGCCAAATTGGCAATTTTGTCAACTTCGAGGCTTAATATCATTTGATATAAAAATAATATTAAAGATGTCCTAAGCTAATTTTGTAGTATGTATATGTGAAAGTAAGATCACGGGGATTGAACCCCGTATCTTCTTCCCCTGTTGCACCCTGAGAGGTCGCGTTTGAAAAAATCGTTTCCAAAACGGCGCTCGAAATGGCCAAGTGGCCAATTTCGTCAACTTCGGGGCTTAACAGCATTTGATATAAAAAGAATATTAAAGATGTCCTAAGCTAATTTTGTAGTATGTATATGTGAAAGTAAGATCACGGGGATTGAACCCCGTATCTTCTTCCCCTGTTGCACCCTGAGAGGTCGCGTTTGACAAAATCGTTTCCAAAATGGCACTCGAAATGGCCAAGTGGCCAATTTCGTCAACTTCGGGGCTTAACAGCATTTGATATAAAAAGAATATTAAAGCTGTCCTAAGCTAATTTTGTAGTATGTATATGTGAAAGTAAGATCACGGGGTTTGGACCCCTGTACCTCGTTCCTCTGTTGCACCCTGAGAGGTCGCGTTTGACAAAATCGTTTCCAAAACGACAGTCGAAATGGCCAAGTGGCCAATTTCGTCAACTTCGGAACTTACCATCATTTGATATAAAAATAATATTAAAGCTGTCCTAAGCTAATTTTGTAGTATGTATATGTGAAAGTAAGCTCGCTGGGTTTGAACCCCGTACCTCGTTCCTCTGTTGCACCCTGAGAGGTCGCGTTTGACAAAATCGTTTCCAAAACGGCACTCGAAATGGCCAAATTGGCAATTTTGTCAACTTCGAGGCTTAATATCATTTGATATAAAAATAATATTAAAGATGTCCTAAGCTAATTTTGTAGTATGTATATGTGAAAGTAAGATCACGGGGATTGAACCCCGTATCTTCTTCCCCTGTTGCACCCTGAGAGGTCGCGTTTGAAAAAATCGTTTCCAAAACGGCGCTCGAAATGGCCAAGTGGCCAATTTCGTCAACTTCGGGGCTTAACAGCATTTGATATAAAAAGAATATTAAAGCTGTCCTAAGCTAATTTTGTAGTATGTATATGTGAAAGTAAGATCACGGGGTTTGGACCCCTGTAGCTCGTTCCTCTGTTGCACCCTGAGAGGTCACGTTTGACAAAATCGTTTCCAAAACGACAGTCGAAATGGCCAAGTGGCCAATTTCGTCAACTTCGGAACTTAACATCATTTGATATAAAAATAATATTAAAGCTGTCCTAAGCTAATTTTGTAGTATGTATATGTGAAAGTAAGATCGCGGGGTTTGAACCCCGTACCTCGTTCCTCTGTTGCACCCTGACAGGTCGCGTTTGACAAAATCGTTTCCAAAACGGCACTCGAAATGGCCAAATTGGCAATTTTGTCAACTTCGAGGCTTAATATCATTTGATATAAAAATAATATTAAAGATGTCCTAAGCTAATTTTGTAGTATGTATATGTGAAAGTAAGATCACGGGGATTGAACCCTGTATCTTCTTCCCCTGTTGCACCCTGAGAGGTCGCGTTTGACAAAATCGTTTCCAAAATGGCACTCGAAATGGCCAAGTGGCCAATTTCGTCAACTTCGGGGCTTAACAGCATTTGATATAAAAAGAATATTAAAGCTGTCCTAAGCTAATTTTGTAGTATGTATATGTGAAAGTAAGATCACGGGGTTTGGACCCCTGTACCTCGTTCCTCTGTTGCACCCTGAGAGGTCGCGTTTGACAAAATCGTTTCCAAAACGACAGTCGAAATGGCCAAGTGGCCAATTTCGTCAACTTCGGAACTTAACATCATTTGATATAAAAATAATATTAAAGCTGTCCTAAGCTAATTTTGTAGTATGTATATGTGAAAGTAAGCTCGCTGGGTTTGAACCCCGTACCTCGTTCCTCTGTTGCACCCTGAGAGGTCGCGTTTGACAAAATCGTTTCCAAAACGGCACTCGAAATGGCCAAATTGGCAATTTTGTCAACTTCGAGGCTTAATATCATTTGATATAAAAATAATATTAAAGATGTCCTAAGCTAATTTTGTAGTATGTATATGTGAAAGTAAGATCACGGGGATTGAACCCCGTATCTTCTTCCCCTGTTGCACCCTGAGAGGTCGCGTTTGAAAAAATCGTTTCCAAAACGGCGCTCGAAATGGCCAAGTGGCCAATTTCGTCAACTTCGGGGCTTAACAGCATTTGATATAAAAAGAATATTAAAGCTGTCCTAAGCTAATTTTGTAGTATGTATATGTGAAAGTAAGATCACGGGGTTTGGACCCCTGTAGCTCGTTCCTCTGTTGCACCCTGAGAGGTCACGTTTGACAAAATCGTTTCCAAAACGACAGTCGAAATGGCCAAGTGGCCAATTTTGTCAACTTCGAGGCTTAATATCATTTGATATAAAAATAATATTAAAGATGTCCTAAGCTAATTTTGTAGTATGTATATGTGAAAGTAAGATCACGGGGATTGAACCCCGTATCTTCTTCCCCTGTTGCACCCTGAGAGGTCGCGTTTGACAAAATCGTTTCCAAAATGGCACTCGAAATGGCCAAGTGGCCAATTTCGTCAACTTCGGGGCTTAACAGCATTTGATATAAAAAGAATATTAAAGCTGTCCTAAGCTAATTTTGTAGTATGTATATGTGAAAGTAAGATCACGGGGTTTGGACCCCTGTACCTCGTTCCTCTGTTGCACCCTGAGAGGTCGCGTTTGACAAAATCGTTTCCAAAACGACAGTCGAAATGGCCAAGTGGCCAATTTCGTCAACTTCGGAACTTAACATCATTTGATATAAAAATAATATTAAAGCTGTCCTAAGCTAATTTTGTAGTATGTATATGTGAAAGTAAGATCGCGGGGTTTGAACCCCGTACCTCGTTCCTCTGTTGCACCCTGAGAGGTCGCGTTTGACAAAATCGTTTCCAAAACGGCACTCGAAATGGCCAAATTGGCAATTTTGTCAACTTCGAGGCTTAATATCATTTGATATAAAAATAATATTAAAGATGTCCTAAGCTAATTTTGTAGTATGTATATGTGAAAGTAAGATCACGGGGATTGAACCCCGTATCTTCTTCCCCTGTTGCACCCTGAGAGGTCGCGTTTGAAAAAATCGTTTCCAAAACGGCGCTCGAAATGGCCAAGTGGCCAATTTCGTCAACTTCGGGGCTTAACAGCATTTGATATAAAAAGAATATTAAAGATGTCCTAAGCTAATTTTGTAGTATGTATATGTGAAAGTAAGATCACGGGGATTGAACCCCGTATCTTCTTCCCCTGTTGCACCCTGAGAGGTCGCGTTTGACAAAATCGTTTCCAAAATGGCACTCGAAATGGCCAAGTGGCCAATTTCGTCAACTTCGGGGCTTAACAGCATTTGATATAAAAAGAATATTAAAGCTGTCCTAAGCTAATTTTGTAGTATGTATATGTGAAAGTAAGATCACGGGGTTTGGACCCCTGTACCTCGTTCCTCTGTTGCACCCTGAGAGGTCGCGTTTGACAAAATCGTTTCCAAAACGACAGTCGAAATGGCCAAGTGGCCAATTTCGTCAACTTCGGAACTTACCATCATTTGATATAAAAATAATATTAAAGCTGTCCTAAGCTAATTTTGTAGTATGTATATGTGAAAGTAAGCTCGCTGGGTTTGAACCCCGTACCTCGTTCCTCTGTTGCACCCTGAGAGGTCGCGTTTGACAAAATCGTTTCCAAAACGGCACTCGAAATGGCCAAATTGGCAATTTTGTCAACTTCGAGGCTTAATATCATTTGATATAAAAATAATATTAAAGATGTCCTAAGCTAATTTTGTAGTATGTATATGTGAAAGTAAGATCACGGGGATTGAACCCCGTATCTTCTTCCCCTGTTGCACCCTGAGAGGTCGCGTTTGAAAAAATCGTTTCCAAAACGGCGCTCGAAATGGCCAAGTGGCCAATTTCGTCAACTTCGGGGCTTAACAGCATTTGATATAAAAAGAATATTAAAGCTGTCCTAAGCTAATTTTGTAGTATGTATATGTGAAAGTAAGATCACGGGGTTTGGACCCCTGTAGCTCGTTCCTCTGTTGCACCCTGAGAGGTCACGTTTGACAAAATCGTTTCCAAAACGACAGTCGAAATGGCCAAGTGGCCAATTTCGTCAACTTCGGAACTTAACATCATTTGATATAAAAATAATATTAAAGCTGTCCTAAGCTAATTTTGTAGTATGTATATGTGAAAGTAAGATCGCGGGGTTTGAACCCCGTACCTCGTTCCTCTGTTGCACCCTGACAGGTCGCGTTTGACAAAATCGTTTCCAAAACGGCACTCGAAATGGCCAAATTGGCAATTTTGTCAACTTCGAGGCTTAATATCATTTGATATAAAAATAATATTAAAGATGTCCTAAGCTAATTTTGTAGTATGTATATGTGAAAGTAAGATCACGGGGATTGAACCCTGTATCTTCTTCCCCTGTTGCACCCTGAGAGGTCGCGTTTGACAAAATCGTTTCCAAAATGGCACTCGAAATGGCCAAGTGGCCAATTTCGTCAACTTCGGGGCTTAACATCATTTGATATAAAAAGAATATTAAAGGTGTCCTAAACAAATTTTGTAACATGTATATGTGAAAAAAAGATCACGGGGTTTGAACCCCGTACCTCGTTCCTCTATTGCACCCTGAGAGGTCGCGTTTGACAAAATCGTTTCGAAAACGGCACTCGAAATGGCCAGGTGGCCAATTTCGTCAACTTCGGGACTTAACATCATTTGATATAAAAATAATATTAAAGCTGTCCTAAGCTAATTTTGTAGTATGTGTATGTGAAAGTAAGATCACGGGGTTTGAACCCCGTACCTCGTTCCTCTGTTGCACCCTGAGAGGTCGCGTTTGACAAAATCGTTTCCAAAACGGCACTCGAAATGGCCAAATTGCCAATTTTCTCAACTTCGAGGCTTAATATCATTTGATATAAAAATAATATTAAAGATGTCCTAAGCTAATTTTGTAGTATGCATATGTGAAAGTAAGATCACAGGGATTGAACCCCGTATCTTCTTCCCCTGTTGCACCCTGAGAGGTCGTGTTTGACAAAATCGTTTCCAAAACGCCACTCGAAGTGGCCAATTGGCCAATTTCGTCAACTTCGGGGCTTAATATCACTTGATATAAAAATAATATTAAAGATGTCCTTAGCTAATTTTGTAGTATGTATATGTGAAAGTAAGATCACGGGGATTGAACCCTGTATCTTCTTCACCTGTTGCACCCTGAGAGGTCGCGTTTGAAAAAATCGTTTCCAAAACGGCGCTCGAAATGGCCAAGTGGACAATTTCGTCAACTTTGGGGCTTAATATCATTTGATATAAAAATAATATTAAAGATGTCCTAAACAAATTTTGTAACATGTATATGTGAAAAAAAGATCACGGGGTTTGAACCCCGTACCTCGTTCCGCTATTGCACCCTGAGAGGTCGCGTTTGACAAAATCGTTTCCAAAACGGCACTCGAAATAGCCAGGTGGCCAATTTCGTCAACTTCGGGACTTAACATCATTTGATATAAAAATAATATTAAAGCTGTCCTAAGCTAATTTTGTAGTATGTATATGTGAAAGAAAGATCACGGGGTTTGAACCCCGTACCTCGTTCCTCTGTTGCACCCTGAGAGGTCGCGTTTGACAAAATCGTTTCCAAAACGGCACTCGAAATGGCCAAATTGCCAATTTTGTCAACTTCGAGGCTTAATATCATTTGATATAAAAATAATATTAAAGATGTCCTAAGCTAATTTTGTAACATGTATATGTGAAAGTAAGATCACAGGGTTTGAACCCCGTATCTTGTTCCCCTGTTGCACCCTGAGAGGTCGCATTTGACAAAATCGTTTCCAAAACGGCACTCGAAATGGCAAAGTGGCCAATTTCGTCATCTTCCGGGCTTAACATCATTTGATATAAAAATAATATTAAAGCTGTCCTAAGCTAATTTTGTAGTATGTATTTGTGAAAGTAAGATCACGGGGTTTGAACCCCGTACCTCGTTCCTCTGTTGCACCCTGAGAGGTCGCGTTTGACAAAATCGTTTCCAAAACGGCACTCGAAATGGCCAAATTGCCAATTTTCTCAACTTCGAGGCTTAATATCATTTGATATAAAAATAATATTAAAGATGTCCTAAGCTAATTTTGTAGTATGCATATGTGAAAGTAAGATCACGGGGATTGAACCCCGTATCTTCTTCCCCTGTTGCACCCTGAGAGGTCGTGTTTGACAAAATCGTTTCCAAAACGCCACTCGAAGTGGCCAATTGGCCAATTTCGTCAACTTTGGGGCTTAATATCATTTGATATAAAAATAATATTAAAGATGTCCTAAACAAATTTTGTAACATGTATATGTGAAAAAAGATCACGGGGTTTGAACCCCATACGTTGTTCCCCTGTTGCACCCTGAGAGGTCGCGTTTGACAAAATCGTTTCCAAAACGACAGTCGAAATGGCCAAGTGGCCAATTTCGTCAACTTCGGAACTTAACATCATTTGATATAAAAATAATATTAAAGCTGTCCTAAGCTAATTTTGTAGTATGTATATGTGAAAGTAAGATCGCGGGGTTTGAACCCCGTACCTCGTTCCTCTGTTGCACCCTGAGAGGTCGCGTTTGACAAAATCGTTTCCAAAACGGCACTCGAAATGGCCAAATTGGCAATTTTGTCAACTTCGAGGCTTAATATCATTTGATATAAAAATAATATTAAAGATGTCCTAAGCTAATTTTGTAGTATGTATATGTGAAAGTAAGATCACGGGGATTGAACCCCGTATCTTCTTCCCCTGTTGCACCCTGAGAGGTCGCGTTTGACAAAATCGTTTCCAAAATGGCACTCGAAATGGCCAAGTGGCCAATTTCGTTAACTTCAGGGCTTAACATCATTTGATATAAAAAGAATATTAAAGGTGTCCTAAACAACTTTTGTAACATCTATATGTGAAAAAAAGATCACGGGGTTTGAACCCCGTACCTCGTTCCTCTATTGCACCCTGAGAGGTCGCGTTTGACAAAATCGTTTCCAAAACGGCACTCGAAATGGCCAGGTGGCCAATTTCGTCAACTTCGCGACTTAACATCATTTGATATAAAAATAATATTAAAGCTGTCCTAAGCTAATTTTGTAGTATGTATATGTGAAAATAAGATCACGGGGTTTGAACCCCGTACCTCGTTCCTCTGTTGCACCCTGAGAGGTCGCGTTTGACAAAATCGTTTCCAAAACGGCACTCGAAATGGCCAAATTGCCAATTTTCTCAACTTCGAGGCTTAATATCATTTGATATAAAAATAATATTAAAGATGTCCTAAGCTAATTTTGTAGTATGCATATGTGAAAGTAAGATCACGGGGATTGAACCCCGTATCTTCTTCCCCTGTTGCACCCTGAGAGGTCGCGTTTGACAAAATCGTTTCCAAAATGGCACTCGAAATGGCCAAGTGGCCAATTTCGTCAACTTCGGGGCTTAACATCATTTGATATAAAAAGAATATTAAAGGTGTCCTAAACAAATTTTGTAACATGTATATGTGAAAAAAAGATCACGGGGTTTGAACCCCGTACCTCGTTCCTCTATTGCACCCTGAGAGGTCGCGTTTGACAAAATCGTTTCGAAAACGGCACTCGAAATGGCCAGGTGGCCAATTTCGTCAACTTCGGGACTTAACATCATTTGATATAAAAATAATATTAAAGCTGTCCTAAGCTAATTTTGTAGTATGTATATGTGAAAGTAAGATCACGGGGTTTGAACCCCGTACCTCGTTCCTCTGTTGCACCCTGAGAGGTCGCGTTTGACAAAATCGTTTCCAAAACGGCACTCGAAATGGCCAAATTGGCAATTTTGTCAACTTCGAGGCTTAATATCATTTGATATAAAAATAATATTAAAGATGTCCTAAGCTAATTTTGTAGTATGTATATGTGAAAGTAAGATCACGGGGATTGAACCCCGTATCTTCTTCCCCTGTTGCACCCTGAGAGGTCGCGTTTGACAAAATCGTTTCCAAAATGGCACTCGAAATGGCCAAGTGGCCAATTTCGTCAACTTCGGGGCTTAACAGCATTTGATATAAAAAGAATATTAAAGCTGTCCTAAGCTAATTTTGTAGTATGTATATGTGAAAGTAAGATCACGGGGTTTGGACCCCTGTACCTCGTTCCTCTGTTGCACCCTGAGAGGTCGCGTTTGACAAAATCGTTTCCAAAACGACAGTCGAAATGGCCAAGTGGCCAATTTCGTCAACTTCGGAACTTAACATCATTTGATATAAAAATAATATTAAAGCTGTCCTAAGCTAATTTTGTAGTATGTATATGTGAAAGTAAGATCGCGGGGTTTGAACCCCGTACCTCGTTCCTCTGTTGCACCCTGAGAGGTCGCGTTTGACAAAATCGTTTCCAAAACGGCACTCGAAATGGCCAAATTGGCAATTTTGTCAACTTCGAGGCTTAATATCATTTGATATAAAAATAATATTAAAGATGTCCTAAGCTAATTTTGTAGTATGTATATGTGAAAGTAAGATCACGGGGATTGAACCCCGTATCTTCTTCCCCTGTTGCACCCTGAGAGGTCGCGTTTGAAAAAATCGTTTCCAAAACGACGCTCGAAATGGCCAAGTGGCCAATTTCGTCAACTTCGGGGCTTAACAGCATTTGATATAAAAAGAATATTAAAGATGTCCTAAGCTAATTTTGTAGTATGTATATGTGAAAGTAAGATCACGGGGATTGAACCCCGTATCTTCTTCCCCTGTTGCACCCTGAGAGGTCGCGTTTGACAAAATCGTTTCCAAAATGGCACTCGAAATGGCCAAGTGGCCAATTTCGTCAACTTCGGGGCTTAACAGCATTTGATATAAAAAGAATATTAAAGCTGTCCTAAGCTAATTTTGTAGTATGTATATGTGAAAGTAAGATCACGGGGTTTGGACCCCTGTACCTCGTTCCTCTGTTGCACCCTGAGAGGTCGCGTTTGACAAAATCGTTTCCAAAACGACAGTCGAAATGGCCAAGTGGCCAATTTCGTCAACTTCGGAACTTAACATCATTTGATATAAAAATAATATTAAAGCTGTCCTAAGCTAATTTTGTAGTATGTATATGTGAAAGTAAGATCGCTGGGTTTGAACCCCGTACCTCGTTCCTCTGTTGCACCCTGAGAGGTCGCGTTTGACAAAATCGTTTCCAAAACGGCACTCGAAATGGCCAAATTGGCAATTTTGTCAACTTCGAGGCTTAATATCATTTGATATAAAAATAATATTAAAGATGTCCTAAGCTAATTTTGTAGTATGTATATGTGAAAGTAAGATCACGGGGATTGAACCCCGTATCTTCTTCCCCTGTTGCACCCTGAGAGGTCGCGTTTGAAAAAATCGTTTCCAAAACGGCGCTCAAAATGGCCAAGTGGCCAATTTCGTCAACTTCGGGGCTTAACAGCATTTGATATAAAAAGAATATTAAAGCTGTCCTAAGCTAATTTTGTAGTATGTATATGTGAAAGTAAGATCACGGGGTTTGGACCCCTGTACCTCGTTCCTCTGTTGCACCCTGAGAGGTCACGTTTGACAAAATCGTTTCCAAAACGACAGTCGAAATGGCCAAGTGGCCAATTTCGTCAACTTCGGAACTTAACATCATTTGATATAAAAATAATATTAAAGCTGTCCTAAGCTAATTTTGTAGTATGTATATGTGAAAGTAAGATCACGGGGTTTGAACCCTGTACCTCGTTCCTCTGTTGCACCCTGAGAGGTCGCGTTTGACAAAATCGTTTCCAAAACGGCACTCGAAATGGCCAAATTGGCAATTTTGTCAACTTCGAGGCTTAATATCATTTGATATAAAAATAATATTAAAGATGTCCTAAGCTAATTTTGTAGTATGTATATGTGAAAGTAAGATCACGGGGATTGAACCCTGTATCTTCTTCCCCTGTTGCACCCTGAGAGGTCGCGTTTGACAAAATCGTTTCCAAAATGGCACTCGAAATGGCCAAGTGGCCAATTTCGTCAACTTCGGGGCTTAACATCATTTGATATAAAAAGAATATTAAAGGTGTCCTAAACAAATTTTGTAACATGTATATGTGAAAAAAAGATCACGGGGTTTGAACCCCGTACCTCGTTCCTCTATTGCACCCTGAGAGGTCGCGTTTGACAAAATCGTTTCGAAAACGGCACTCGAAATGGCCAGGTGGCCAATTTCGTCAACTTCGGGACTTAACATCATTTGATATAAAAATAACATTAAAGCTGTCCTAAGCTAATTTTGTAGTATGTGTATGTGAAAGTAAGATCACGGGGTTTGAACCCCGTACCTCGTTCCTCTGTTGCACCCTGAGAGGTCGCGTTTGACAAAATCGTTTCCAAAACGGCACTCGAAATGGCCAAATTGCCAATTTTCTCAACTTCGAGGCTTAATATCATTTGATATAAAAATAATATTAAAGATGTCCTAAGCTAATTTTGTAGTATGCATATGTGAAAGTAAGATCACGGGGATTGAACCCCGTATCTTCTTCCCCTGTTGCACCCTGAGAGGTCGTGTTTGACAAAATCGTTTCCAAAACGCCACTCGAAGTGGCCAATTGGCCAATTTCGTCAACTTCGGGGCTTAATATCACTTGATATAAAAATAATATTAAAGATGTCCTTAGCTAATTTTGTAGTATGTATATGTGAAAGTAAGATCACGGGGATTGAACCCTGTATCTTCTTCACCTGTTGCACCCTGAGAGGTCGCGTTTGAAAAAATCGTTTCCAAAACGGCGCTCGAAATGGCCAAGTGGACAATTTCGTCAACTTTGGGGCTTAATATCATTTGATATAAAAATAATATTAAAGATGTCCTAAACAAATTTTGTAACATGTATATGTGAAAAAAAGATCACGGGGTTTGAACCCCGTACCTCGTTCCGCTATTGCACCCTGAGAGGTCGCGTTTGACAAAATCGTTTCCAAAACGGCACTCGAAATGGCCAGGTGGCCAATTTCGTCAACTTCGGGACTTAACATCATTTGATATAAAAATAATATTAAAGCTGTCCTAAGCTAATTTTGTAGTATGTATATGTGAAAGTAAGATCACGGGGTTTGAACCCCGTACCTCGTTCCTCTGTTGCACCCTGAGAGGTCGCGTTTGACAAAATCGTTTCCAAAACGGCACTCGAAATGGCCAAATTGCCAATTTTGTCAACTTCGAGGCTTAATATCATTTGATATAAAAATAATATTAAAGATGTCCTAAGCTAATTTTGTAACATGTATATGTGAAAGTAAGATCACAGGGTTTGAACCCCGTATCTTGTTCCCCTGTTGCACCCTGAGAGGTCGCATTTGACAAAATCGTTTCCAAAACGGCACTCGAAATGGCAAAGTGGCCAATTTCGTCATCTTCCGGGCTTAACATCATTTGATATAAAAATAATATTAAAGCTGTCCTAAGCTAATTTTGTAGTATGTATATGTGAAAGTAAGATCACGGGGTTTGAACCCCGTACCTCGTTCCTCTGTTGCACCCTGAGAGGTCGCGTTTGAAAAAATCGTTTCCAAAACGGCGCTCGAAATGGCCAAGTGGCCAATTTCGTCAACTTTGGGGCTTAATATCATTTGATATAAAAATAATATTAAAGATGTCCTAAACAAATTTTGTAGCATGTATATGTGAAAAAAAGATCACGGGGTTTAACCCCGTACCTCGTTCCGCTATTGCACCCTGAGAGGTCGCGTTTGACAAAATCGTTTCCAAATCTGCACTCGAAATGGCCAGGTGGCCAATTTCGTCAACTTCGGGACTTAACATCATTTGATATAAAAATAACATTAAAGCTGTCCTAAGCTAATTTTGTAGTATGTGTATGTGAAAGTAAGATCACGGGGTTTGAACCCCGTACCTCGTTCCTCTGTTGCACCCTGAGAGGTCGCGTTTGACAAAATCGTTTCCAAAACGGCACTCGAAATGGCCAAATTGCCAATTTTCTCAACTTCGAGGCTTAATATCATTTGATATAAAAATAATATTAAAGCTGTCCTAAGCTAATTTTGTAGTATGTATATGTGAAAGTAAGATCACGGGGTTTGGACCCCTGTACCTCGTTCCTCTGTTGCACCCTGAGAGGTCGCGTTTGACAAAATCGTTTCCAAAACGACAGTCGAAATGGCCAAGTGGCCAATTTCGTCAACTTCGGAACTTAACATCATTTGATATAAAAATAATATTAAAGCTGTCCTAAGCTAATTTTGTAGTATGTATATGTGAAAGTAAGATCGCGGGGTTTGAACCCCGTACCTCGTTCCTCTGTTGCACCCTGAGAGGTCGCGTTTGACAAAATCGTTTCCAAAACGGCACTCGAAATGGCCAAATTGGCAATTTTGTCAACTTCGAGGCTTAATATCATTTGATATAAAAATAATATTAAAGATGTCCTAAGCTAATTTTGTAGTATGTATATGTGAAAGTAAGATCACGGGGATTGAACCCCGTATCTTCTTCCCCTGTTGCACCCTGAGAGGTCGCGTTTGAAAAAATCGTTTCCAAAATGGCACTCGAAATGGCCAAGTGGCCAATTTCGTCAACTTCGGGGCTTAACAGCATTTGATATAAAAAGAATATTAAAGGGACTCTGACCAGAAACTGTGGGAGCTCTTTCGTATCTGTAGTCGATAAAGCACCCAACAAGGACTCTCCATGCGAAAATTCACGCATTAAAACCCCACGGTTTCTCTAAACTCGAATTTTAAACATTCGACTTCATCCGAGTGCAGCACGCCTAGCGTCAAACCGAGAAAACATACGTTTATATAGAATATCCACCCCGGTCCACCATCAAGATGACGTCAACACGGGGGCCACTCGCAACACCCACAATTGGCTCAAACGCGTCACGTGGTCACGCAATATCTGTCAATTTCCTTCATGAAATGGCATTTCTACGTTAATATGTTTTTGTTACAGAGCCTCAAAAAGATAAATATACCCTGCATTTATCACCTGCAACAGTTTCTACGATTTTCTTTTCAATCTGTACACGGCGTTCGATATATGCTTCCGTATCCGGTCAGCTGTAATGGATGCCGTATGCCGAGCTTGCGAACTGCGAACTTGTGTGACTCCCGGTTCATCCTCTTTGTTCGGGTCATTGGGTTGGTGTTAGAGTTGGTCACCATATTCTGAACGTTTCACCTATCGTTGCGGTGTACTGTTCTTGATCTGCTGCGAAGCGACGAACCGCAACGGCAGTCACTCGCCTCAGCGAACTTCTGTCTGCTGCATCTCAAAGGAGCATGGGGACCTGATGATACCTTCAACCACGGTCACCGCGGAGAGACCGTGCTTCAACTAAAGAAACCAAATGTGCTCTCGTGTGGTCCTGACGGAAAAGTAGTATCAACAAGGTTAGCACATTTATTTTTCAGTTCCAAGTCTACGTACTGAAAACCATGCAGGTGCAGTCGATCATTCTCGTAGCTGTTGTGTAACGCGTATGCTTTCTTACATATCCCACAGAACCCTCCACTTTTTCGACCAAGTTATCGTTATGAGATCCTTCTGATGGCTTCTTACTAGGCTATGCCGCTCCGAAGCATTGAGATAACGAAGCGTCGTGGTAGCTGCACCTCTGCCTTCGAAAGATGAATCAGTCATTCCACACTGTGCTTACTGGCTTTGTGTAGAGTCTGGCAAATCCGACAGACTTGGACTGCCTTTTTCAAGAAAGTTTGAAATGTAAGTATGTGTATATTGGTTTCACATATCCACCACATATTGAGCGTGTGTATGATTGTACTTTATATGCTACAGCGTATCAGCGTACATTATTATTCAACACGTAGTGTGGCAAACTCGACATCAGTCACACAAAGCCAACAATTGCCTTTTCTTCAATTGCTTATTTTTATCATATCATGTTTTTGTCTATATCTCAATTTACCAACCAACAAAGTATATTATTTTAGTATAATCGTCTGATATTTAACAAGTCACAGTTTTACCATGGTTTTGGCACACTATAGCCCGAGTTGCTTATGCGTCATTAAATTGAATCATCGTCATCTTCAACTGCCATTATTCAATTGAAGTGCCAGGTGGATATAATGATATGGCAAGATATATTTTTTGCTGTCATCCTGGAATTGCTCATTTCAGAAGAATAGTCACCGTGAAGTTTGTTTTCGTTTTCAGAAACATTAAGAGGACTAAAACCAAACACTTTTCTTTCAGAGCATCCCTTATGCACCTGCATTTCAATTCCAATCTGTATTACAAGAATGACAGACCACTCAACGGAGATGAACATCTGAAAGTGAAAGAGCTGGAATGAAGATACGTTAATCTGTGTCAAAGGTTCTTAGTATGTGTGCGAGTCGAGGACATAGGTCTCAAGCTTATTCCTGTCTTCAGAAGAGGTGACAACTATGCTCCTTCTATCTATTAACCAGCTCCACTTTTTAGGGTTCCCTGTAAACTAATGGAGCACATCATGTACTACCACGTCAACTAAGTTGACTCTGTCAATTTCTTTTTTTAAATTCCAGCATGGCTTTAGAAAAGGGTATTCAGGCAAAACTAACGTAGTGGAATTCGTTCACAGCATTTCAAACTGTCTTGATTTCTGGGTCCATGTAGATGTAGTATTCTTTTTATTTTGTAAGGGCTTTTGACACTGTGCTCTACGCTCGTGTGTTGGCCAAAGTAGCCTAATTAAAATTTGATCCTGCTACCTGGATATGCAGTTTCTCAACTAACCGTAACTGTGGCGACAACTCGTGAGGAGAACCTATCATATCGCCACCATGCAGCATTTGTTATATTACAATCGCTTCACATTTTAATCTAGTCAAAAGCAAGGCCTTTTGGTGATCGGTCTTGTATAATTACGTGCCCCTCCGTTATGTAACACCACACTGGGTTCTTCAACCTATGAGAGAGAAATAAATATATTGCCAAGTAAATTGTCTACAAGGCTCGTTATTCCATTTCGCCACACTACCACAAGCAATTGTTAGAGTAGTGGCCCAGGGTATGAAGCTCGCCACTAATCATCATTCAAACAAAGTTCATAATGTAAAATGCTTTACTCAGAACACTGGCTTAACACAACAATTAAGAATAAAGAGAGTAAACGTTTCATTGCCTATCCAGGTGGCATCATCCCTCCAACAGAGAACAATCAAAAACAACATCAAAGGAGTCAAATCGGTGGTCCGCATTCCTTTCATCCTTATGTATTTCATACGCTATTTGGAGGGCACTGTGCCCATCAGGCATTTTGACTGTGCATATCAAGTTGAGTGCATAGAATCTGATGCAACCTACATTGGCGAGATAGACAAAAGACGTGGGACAAGACTAAAAGAGCCAGTTGCCAGGGCTACTAATGCTTAGCTTAACTAAACAGGACCGAATCAGTCTACCACTGCTGTCCTAAGGGACATATATTTTGATGGTGCAGTAACCTTTGCTCATGACTAGCGATGGGACCCTAGAAAGTTCTTAGAATCCTGCTTTATCAGGCGTGATGCTTCAGCCTGTAATACATACCGTGGCCCCCTATCGGATGTGTAAGATTCCCTCTTAGATAGGCTGATGTGCTCATCTTTGGCCTCTGTTGTACTGATGATGCCACCTGGATAGGCGACAAAACGTTTACGCTCTGTTTTTATTCGTTGTGTTGAGCGGTGTTTGCAGTAAAGGACGCTACATTATGAGGTTGTCACCCGGCTTTTGGAATATATTTTCAAATAAAGTTGTTGTTTTACAAAGCTCAATACATTGCAGAAATCATTCTTGTTGCCTATTGTTTTGGGGGTGCCATTCTAGCAGTCACATGAAGCACTGAAGGGCCAATTTAAAAAGTAAAGGCAGTCTGATTTATGTTCTTGCTGACATGGCACAGCGTATGTACGAGGTAGTTCCATTTCAGAAGCCTGAGAACACTCAAAGCAATTAGTGTGCTAGCATCAGATATGGTGTACAGCATTACATATTTGCTTTTGCTAGGGCAACTAAGAAGGGTGGATAGAAAGGCAGTTACAACCTGTTTCCACAAAAGACACTCAGATTCATTAGCAATTTCCTCTAAGAGAGCCAAGGCTTTTTCTAGATTACTAGAACATGGGTACCTGGTTATAAATAACAAGAATTCATCTACCAGAAGTCAGTGTTTCACACACCCTGCTTTCCATCAACACTATTAAAAGGTGTGACCCCCAAACCTACACAAAATTCCTGGAGAGTCTTTACTGGACACTGTTGCTGTCCCTCTCACCAGGTGCTCTCTATGAACCCGATTCACAGTTCTGGATGCACTGCCTGAGCTAACTTCAGCATGCTTTCCCAACACGAATGGTAACTGCTATGAGGAGTGTTGTACTTACTGAAAGCAACATGAAATGCTGTACCTTGACAGGTAACGTTGATATCCTTCTTAAGACCGTAGAGAGATGTTCCTTGCTCCCTTTCTTCCAAATCTTACTATCAGACGCAAGCCCACTTGCCACCAAGCCAATGAGATGTGCCTCACAGTCAGTGCAATCAAGGGAATCAATCACTGAGGCTCAGAAAAGCTGTTTTCCATCGGGATCTGATCCAGCACTGAGCCGTGAGTAGCCCCGTGAAAGTACCAGGGTTTCTTCGAATTTTAGATGTGCCAGCATTTGTTTTCCTCCCCTCCTTCTTTTTATGTCGTAGCTGATTACTTTAGCCTTGTACTGCTTTGGAGATTGTGGAGATGATGTAAGAGGTGGAACTAGGCTTTATGCAAAATGAGGCAAAGTGTGACTATGTACAAATCTTCTGAGAATGTCTATGTATCATTCACACAAAGAGAGGATACGTGTTACATCTTTTTCCGGTTTTGATATTTATTTATTTATGAATATGTCTCAAAGGCCATTGCAGGCATTACATGAGGGGGGACATCAACATGGGTCACTTAACAAATACGGAAGTTACAAGGAACATACATATTTGGAAGACAAGACTCAATTTTTTGTTCGTTCATCAGTCTTGCTCAAGAAATTGTTCACTGTGGTACACAATGTCACGAAAGGAGTGCTCATCTATCGTTCCGCAAGACTCATTAAAAAGGACTAGTGTTGTGTTTCAACACAACATGTTGAACTCATGAACCATGCATCATCCTGAGAGCTATAGATCATCCTAAATACAGATGCTGAATTATTTTAAATGTGATAGACGAGCTGTGCGAAGAGGTACCCCCAGTTAGGATCTTGGGTACTTGAAGCCTGTGGCATTTTCTGTGGGAAAGGCTTGCCAGACCCTCTTCACTGCACAGGCTGGGATGACCATGATCTTGTTTTTTCCAAGCTTGTGCCATACTCACCTTGCAAACTGGCGATACGCAGTGTATCTGCATCGTCTACACAGATGTACATAAAATATAGTTTAGGCAAATAGGTAACCGGTTACAGTACAGTGTGTGTGCATTGTCATTTCTACATGTACCTGAGAGTAACTGCAGTTTACCTGCCCACACCTTGTACATTACTACACATGCTGTGTTCTTTTAGAACCCAAAATTGTTTTGCTTTTCACTGAATCGACAATCAAGAACACTCAATATCGCTAAAAACCTACGCTAAAACCTTATGCACAGGGCAATACATAAAAACGTGACTCAGGACACAGCACACTGAAAATTACAAAACTGCCTATATTGATTTTCTCCAGTTCAGAGTCGTGTACTGTATAGCCTTTTTATGTGCTGCGCCCTGTACTGGAGTTTTTAACGACTCTATTGCAGGACCAAACCAGTTTTGGGCGCCCAAATTTTAACATCGTTCGACAAGGACACATGTGACTCACTTGCGAATACAGTCGCTCATAGGTTCGCGCTGCCCACGGAGTTCAATATGCGACCTTCAGGACAGTCATATTGAAGAATAGAAGTTGGAAATCTTTGTGGGTTGTAATGCACTCATACTGCAGTCATTCGGCAGTGTTTTCGAGCTCCTTGCAGCACAAGCATTCGATCTCCTTCGGCATTATGACACACCAGCCACACCGGCACCATGAACAGCAAGTGCGCATTAGATATCAGAACACGAAATTTCTGAGAACGTTTACATGTTCGATCACAGTGTGCGTTAAAAAGCTCATCGCTTACCTGAAGACAGTCGACTCATGCTGTTTGCTTCATCTGTAACTGATGTTCGTAGAGCTCTAACTTCGTCTCGCATTCGCGGCATCGGCGACGTTTCGAAAGCCTACCGAGCTGTTCAGCACGCAGAATTTTCTTCTCGATGTCTCGATCGCAGAAAGGTCAGAAAGAAGTTCCGGGCTCGAAGTCTCCGCATTTCTGCCTTCGACGTCCATATTGAAGATTGCTTTCCGGACGGATGCCGGCGCTCTCACAAACTCACTAAGAACAGAACTTCCGGTCCGGGCGCCCAATGAAACGTGGCCCTCGTGACTTCGTCACACACACGGAAATTGGCGGATGTCCACTGCAAAGAGGCTAGATTTCGGCCCCGATTGCGCGAGTTGAGGGGGAAAAGCGAAGCCGGTTTTCAGCTCCCTGTTTGGCAAACTTTGCCTCCGCGCACAGCCAAAATATTTCGCGTGTGGCTTGGAGGCATATTATACCTTCGTAATGGATGCAAACGAAATATTTGTCGAACTTCTGGTCAGAGTCCCTTTAAAGCTGTCCTAAGCTAATTTTGTAGTATGTATATGTGAAAGTAAGATCACGGGGTTTGGACCCCTGTACCTCGTTCCTCTGTTGCACCCTGAGAGGTCGCGTTTGACAAAATCGTTTCCAAAACGACAGTCCAAATGGCCAAGTGGCCAATTTCGTCAACTTCGGAACTTAACATCATTTGATATAAAAATAATATTAAAGCTGTCCTAAGCTAATTTTGTAGTATGTATATGTGAAAGTAAGATCGCGGGGTTTGAACCCCGTACCTCGTTCCTCTGTTGCACCCTGAGAGGTCGCGTTTGACAAAATCGTTTCCAAAACGGCACTCGAAATGGCCAAATTGGCAATTTTGTCAACTTCGAGGCTTAATATCATTTGATATAAAAATAATATTAAAGATGTCCTAAGCTAATTTTGTAGTATGTATATGTGAAAGTAAGATCACGGGGATTGAACCCCGTATCTTCTTCCCCTGTTGCACCCTGAGAGGTCGCGTTTGAAAAAATCGTTTCCAAAACGGCGCTCGAAATGGCCAAGTGGACAATTTCGTCAACTTTGGGGCTTAATATCATTTGATATAAAAATAATATTAAAGATGTCCTAAACAAATTTTGTAGCATGTATATGTGAAAAAAAGATCACGGGGTTTAACCCCGTACCTCGTTCCGCTATTGCACCCTGAGAGGTCGCGTTTGACAAAATCGTTTCCAAAACGGCACTCGAAATGGCCAGGTGGCCAATTTCGTCAAATTCGGGACTTAACATCATTTGATATAAAAATAATATTAAAGCTGTCCTAAGCTAATTTTGTAGTATGTATATGTGAAAGTAAGATCACGGGGTTTGAACCCCGTACCTCGTTCCTCTGTTGCACCCTGAGAGGTCGCGTTTGACAAAATCGTTTCCAAAACGGCACTCGAAATGGCCAAATTGCCAGTTTTGTCAACTTCGAGGCTTAATATCATTTGATATAAAAATAATATTAAAGATGTCCTAAGCTAATTTTGTAACATGTATATGTGAAAGTAAGATCACAGGGTTTGAACCCCGTATCTTGTTCCCCTGTTGCACCCTGAGAGGTCGCATTTGACAAAATCGTTTCCAAAACGGCACTCGAAATGGCAAAGTGGCCAATTTCGACATCTTCCGGGCTTAACATCATTTGATATAAAAATAATATTAAAGCTGTCCTAAGCTAATTTTGTAGTATGTATATGTGAAAGTAAGATCACGGGGTTTGAACCCCGTACCTCGTTCCTCTGTTGCACCCTGAGAGGTCGCGTTTGACAAAATCGTTTCCAAAACGGCACTCGAAATGGCCAAATTGCCAATTTTCTCAACTTCGAGGCTTAATATCATTTGATATAAAAATAATATTAAAGATGTCCTAAGCTAATTTTGTAGTATGCATATGTGAAAGTAAGATCACGGGGATTGAACCCCGTATCTTCTTCCCCTGTTGCACCCTGAGAGGTCGTGTTTGACAAAATCGTTTCCAAAACGCCACTCGAAGTGGCCAATTGGCCAATTTCGTCAACTTTGGGGCTTAATATCATTTGATATAAAAATAATATTAAAGATGTCCTAAACAAATTTTGTAACATGTATATGTGAAAGTAAGATCGCGGGGTTTGAACCCCGTACCTCGTTCCTCTGTTGCACCCTGAGAGGTCGCGTTTGACAAAATCGTTTCCAAAACGGCGCTCGAAATGGCCAAGTGGCCAATTTCGTCAACTTCGGGGCTTAACAGCATTTGATATAAAAAGAATATTAAAGCTGTCCTAAGCTAATTTTGTAGTATGTATATGTGAAAGTAAGATCACGGGGTTTGGACCCCTGTACCTCGTTCCTCTGTTGCACCCTGAGAGGTCGTGTTTGAAAAAATCGTTTCCAAAACGACAGTTGAAATGGCCAAGTGGCCAATTTCGTCAACTTCGGAACTTAACATCATTTGATATAAAAATAATATTAAAGCTGTCCTAAGCTAATTTTGTAGTATGTATATGTGAAAGTAAGATCGCGGGGTTTGAACGCCGTACCTCGTTCCTCTGTTGCACCCTGAGAGGTCGCGTTTGACAAAATCGTTTCCAAAACGGCACTCGAAATGGCCAAATTGGCAATTTTGTCAACTTCGAGGCTTAATATCATTTGATATAAAAATAATATTAAAGATGTCCTAAGCTAATTTTGTAGTATGTATATGTGAAAGTAAGATCACGGGTATTGAACCCCGTATCTTCTTCCCCTGTTGCACCCTGAGAGGTCGCGTTTGACAAAATCGTTTCCAAAATGGCACTCGAAATGGCCAAGTGGCCAATTTCGTTAACTTCAGGGCTTAACATCATTTGATATAAAAAGAATATTAAAGGTGTCCTAAACAAATTTTGTAACATCTATATGTAAAAAAAAGATCACGGGGTTTGAACCCCGTACCTCGTTCCTCTATTGCACCCTGAGAGGTCGCGTTTGACAAAATCGTTTCCAAAACGGCACTCGAAATGGCCAGGTGGCCAATTTCGTCAACTTCGCGACTTAACATCATTTGATATAAAAATAATATTAAAGCTGTCCTAAGCTAATTTTGTAGTATGTATATGTGAAAATAAGATCACGGGGTTTGAACCCCGTACCTCGTTCCTCTGTTGCACCCTGAGAGGTCGCGTTTGACAAAATCGTTTCCAAAACGGCACTCGAAATGGCCAAATTGCCAATTTTCTCAACTTCGAGGCTTAATATCATTTGATATAAAAATAATATTAAAGATGTCCTAAGCTAATTTTGTAGTATGCATATGTGAAAGTAAGATCACGGGGATTGAACCCCGTATCTTCTTCCCCTGTTGCACCCTGAGAGGTCGCGTTTGACAAAATCGTTTCCAAAATGGCACTCGAAATGGCCAAGTCGCCAATTTCGTCAACATCGGGGCTTAACATCATTTGATATAAAAAGAATATTAAAGGTGTCCTAAACAAATTTTGTAACATGTATATGTGAAAAAAAGATCACGGGGTTTGAACCCCGTACCTCGTTCCTCTATTGCACCCTGAGAGGTCGCGTTTGACAAAATCGTTTCGAAAACGGCACTCGAAATGGCCAGGTGGCCAATTTCGTCAACTTCGGGACTTAACATCATTTGATATAAAAATAATATTAAAGCTGTCCTAAGCTAATTTTGTAGTATGTATATGTGAAAGTAAGATCACGGGGTTTGAACCCCGTACCTCGTTCCTCTGTTGCACCCTGAGAGGTCGCGTTTGACAAAATCGTTTCCAAAACGGCACTCGAAATGGCCAAATTGGCAATCTTGTCAACTTCGAGGCTTAATATCATTTGATATAAAAATAATATTAAAGATGTCCTAAGCTAATTTTGTAGTATGTATATGTGAAAGTAAGATCACGGGGATTGAACCCCGTATCTTCTTCCCCTGTTGCACCCTGAGAGGTCGCGTTTGACAAAATCGTTTCCAAAATGACACTCGAAATGGCCAAGTGGCCAATTTCGTCAACTTCGGGGCTTAACATCATTTGATATAAAAAGAATATTAAAGAGTCCTAAACAAATTTTGTAGTATGTATATGTGAAAGTAAGATCACGGGGTTTGGACCCCTGTACCTCGTTCCTCTGTTGCACCCTGAGAGGTCGCGTTTGACAAAATCGTTTCCAAAACGACAGTCGAAATGGCCTAGTGGCCAATTTCGTCAACTTCGGAACTTAACATCATTTGATATAAAAATAATATTAAAGCTGTCCTAAGCTAATTTTGTAGTATGTATATGTGAAAGTAAGATCACGGGGATTGAACCCCGTATCTTCTTCCCCTGTTGCACCCTGAGAGGTCGCGTTTGACAAAATCGTTTCCAAAATGACACTCGAAATGGCCAAGTGGCCAATTTCGTCAACTTCGGGGCTTAACAGCATTTGATATAAAAAGAATATTAAAGCTGTCCTAAGCTAATTTTGTAGTATGTATATGTGAAAGTAAGATCACGGGGTTTGGACCCCTGTACCTCGTTCCTCTGTTGCACCCTGAGAGGTCGCGTTTGACAAAATCGTTTCCAAAACGGCACTCGAAATGGCCAAATTGGCAATTTTGTCAACTTCGAGGCTTAATATCATTTGATATAAAAATAATATTAAAGATGTCCTAAGCTAATTTTGTAGTATGTATATGTGAAAGTAAGATCACGGGGATTGAACCCCGTATCTTCTTCCTCTGTTGCACCCTGAGAGGTCGCGTTTGACAAAATCGTTTCCAAAACGGCACTCGAAATGGCCAAGTGGCCAATTTCGTCAACTTCGGAACTTAACATCATTTGATATAAAAATAATATTAAAGCTGTCCTAAGCTAATTTTGTAGTATGTATATGTGAAAGTAAGATCGCTGGGTTTGAACCCCGTACCTCGTTCCTCTGTTGCACCCTGAGAGGTCGCGTTTGACAAAATCGTTTCCAAAACGGCACTCGAAATGGCCAAATTGCCAATTTTGTCAACTTCGAGGCTTAATATCATTTGATATAAAAATAATATTAAAGATGTCCTAAGCTAATTTTGTAACATGTATATGTGAAAGTAAGATCACAGGGTTTGAACCCCGTATCTTGTTCCCCTGTTGCACCCTGAGAGGTCGCATTTGACAAAATCGTTTCCAAAACGGCACTCGAAATGGCAAAGTGGCCAATTTCGTCATCTTCCGGGCTTAACATCATTTGATATCAAAATAATATTAAAGCTGTCCTAAGCTAATTTTGTAGTATGTATATGTAAAAGTAAGATCACGGGGTTTGAACCCCGTACCTCGTTCCTCTGTTGCACCCTGAGAGGTCGCGTTTGAAAAAATCGTTTCCAAAACGGCGCTCGAAATGGCCAAGTGGACAATTTCGTCAACTTTGGGGCTTAATATCATTTGATATAAAAATAATATTAAAGATGTCCTAAACAAATTTTGTAACATGTATATGTGAAAAAAAGATCACGGGGTTTAACCCCGTACCTCGTTCCGCTATTGCACCCTGAGAGGTCGCGTTTGACAAAATCGTTTCCAAAACGGCACTCGAAATGGCCAGGTGGCCAATTTCGTCAACTTCGGGACTTAACATCATTTGATATAAAAATAATATTAAAGCTGTCCTAAGCTAATTTTGTAGTATGTATATGTGAAAGTAAGATCACGGGGTTTGAACCCCGTACCTCGTTCCTCTGTTGCACCCTGAGAGGTCGCGTTTGACAAAATCGTTTCCAAAACGGCACTCGAAATGGCCAAATTGGCAATCTTGTCAACTTCGAGGCTTAATATCATTTGATATAAAAATAATATTAAAGATGTCCTAAGCTAATTTTGTAGTATGTATATGTGAAAGTAAGATCACGGGGATTGAACCCCGTATCTTCTTCCCCTGTTGCACCCTGAGAGGTCGCGTTTGACAAAATCGTTTCCAAAATGACACTCGAAATGGCCAAGTGGCCAATTTCGTCAACTTCGGGGCTTAACATCATTTGATATAAAAAGAATATTAAAGTGTCCTAAACAAATTTTGTAGTATGTATATGTGAAAGTAAGATCACGGGGTTTGGACCCCTGTACCTCGTTCCTCTGTTGCACCCTGAGAGGTCGCGTTTGACAAAATCGTTTCCAAAACGACAGTCGAAATGGCCTAGTGGCCAATTTCGTCAACTTCGGAACTTAACATCATTTGATATAAAAATAATATTAAAGCTGTCCTAAGCTAATTTTGTAGTATGTATATGTGAAAGTAAGATCACGGGGATTGAACCCCGTATCTTCTTCCCCTGTTGCACCCTGAGAGGTCGCGTTTGACAAAATCGTTTCCAAAATGACACTCGAAATGGCCAAGTGGCCAATTTCGTCAACTTCGGGGCTTAACAGCATTTGATATAAAAAGAATATTAAAGCTGTCCTAAGCTAATTTTGTAGTATGTATATGTGAAAGTAAGATCACGGGGTTTGGACCCCTGTACCTCGTTCCTCTGTTGCACCCTGAGAGGTCGCGTTTGACAAAATCGTTTCCAAAACGGCACTCGAAATGGCCAAATTGGCAATTTTGTCAACTTCGAGGCTTAATATCATTTGATATAAAAATAATATTAAAGATGTCCTAAGCTAATTTTGTAGTATGTATATGTGAAAGTAAGATCACGGGGATTGAACCCCGTATCTTCTTCCTCTGTTGCACCCTGAGAGGTCGCGTTTGACAAAATCGTTTCCAAAACGGCACTCGAAATGGCCAAGTGGCCAATTTCGTCAACTTCGGAACTTAACATCATTTGATATAAAAATAATATTAAAGCTGTCCTAAGCTAATTTTGTAGTATGTATATGTGAAAGTAAGATCGCTGGGTTTGAACCCCGTACCTCGTTCCTCTGTTGCACCCTGAGAGGTCGCGTTTGACAAAATCGTTTCCAAAACGGCACTCGAAATGGCCAAATTGGCAATTTTGTCAACTTCGAGGCTTAATATCATTTGATATAAAAATAATATTAAAGATGTCCTAAGCTAATTTTGTAGTATGTATATGTGAAAGTAAGATCACGGGGATTGAACCCCGTATCTTCTTCCCCTGTTGCACCCTGAGAGGTCGCGTTTGAAAAAATCGTTTCCAAAACGGCGCTCGAAATGGCCAAGTGGCCAATTTCGTCAACTTCGGGGCTTAACAGCATTTGATATAAAAAGAATATTAAAGCTGTCCTAAGCTAATTTTGTAGTATGTATATGTGAAAGTAAGATCACGGGGTTTGAACCCCGTACCTCGTTCCTCTGTTGCACCCTGAGAGGTCGCGTTTGACAAAATCGTTTCCAAAACGGCACTCGAAATGGCCAAATTGCCAATTTTGTCAACTTCGAGGCTTAATATCATTTGATATAAAAATAATATTAAAGATGTCCTAAGCTAATTTTGTAACATGTATATGTGAAAGTAAGATCACAGGGTTTGAACCCCGTATCTTGTTCCCCTGTTGCACCCTGAGAGGTCGCATTTGACAAAATCGTTTCCAAAACGGCACTCGAAATGGCAAAGTGGCCAATTTCGTCATCTTCCGGGCTTAACATCATTTGATATAAAAATAATATTAAAGCTGTCCTAAGCTAATTTTGTAGTATGTATATGTAAAAGTAAGATCACGGGGTTTGAACCCCGTACCTCGTTCCTCTGTTGCACCCTGAGAGGTCGCGTTTGAAAAAATCGTTTCCAAAACGGCGCTCGAAATGGCCAAGTGGACAATTTCGTCAACTTTGGGGCTTAATATCATTTGATATAAAAATAATATTAAAGATGTCCTAAACAAATTTTGTAACATGTATATGTGAAAAAAAGATCACGGGGTTTAACCCCGTACCTCGTTCCGCTATTGCACCCTGAGAGGTCGCGTTTGACAAAATCGTTTCCAAAACGGCACTCGAAATGGCCAGGTGGCCAATTTCGTCAACTTCGGGACTTAACATCATTTGATATAAAAATAATATTAAAGCTGTCCTAAGCTAATTTTGTAGTATGTATATGTGAAAGTAAGATCACGGGGTTTGAACCCCGTACCTCGTTCCTCTGTTGCACCCTGAGAGGTCGCGTTTGACAAAATCGTTTCCAAAACGGCACTCGAAATGGCCAAATTGCCAATTTTGTCACCTTCGAGGCTTAATATCATTTGATATCAAAATAATATTAAAGATGTCCTAAGCTAATTTTGTAACATGTATATGTGAAAGTAAGATCACAGGGTTTGAACCCCGTATCTTGTTCCCCTGTTGCACCCTGAGAGGTCGCATTTGACAAAATCGTTTCCAAAACGGCACTCGAAATGGCAAAGTGGCCAATTTCGTCATCTTCCGGGCTTAACATCATTTGATATAAAAATAATAATAAAGCTGTCCTAAGCTAATTTTGTAGTATGTATATGTGAAAGTAAGATCACGGGGTTTGAACCCCGTACCTCGTTCCTCTGTTGCACCCTGAGAGGTCGCGTTTGACAAAATCGTTTCCAAAACGGCACTCGAAATGGCCAAATTGCCAATTTTCTCAACTTCGAGGCTTAATATCATTTGATATAAAAATAATATTAAAGCTGTCCTAAGCTAATTTTGTAGTATGCATATGTGAAAGTAAGATCACGGGTATTGAACCCCGTATCTTCTTCCCCTGTTGCACCCTGAGAGGTCGCGTTTGACAAAATCGTTTCCAAAATGGCACTCGAAATGGCCAAGTGGCCAATTTCGTCAACTTCGGGGCTTAACATCATTTGATATAAAAAGAATATTAAAGGTGTCCTAAGCTAATTTTGTAGTATGTATATGTGAAAGTAAGATCACGGGGTTTGAACCCCGTACCTCGTTCCTCTGTTGCACCCTGAGAGGTCGCGTTTGACAAAATTGTTTCCAAAACGGCACTCGAAATAGCCAAATCGCCGATTTTGTTGCCAAGCTGATTTTGATGCGAAACGGTATCATTTGTATATTACTCACTCAACATAAATTTGTTTATTCTGTCAGCCCTTTCGAGTTCTGGAAAAGATGACCGTTCGCCTTTCGAACTGTTTCAGACTGGCCGTACAGTCTCAGCGCATGCGTATTACGGTAACACTGGGACTTAGTCAGTCGAGCCCTAGGAGGGGAACCATGTCTGAGTCGCAACTTTGAAGGCCCTGGGTGCATCAGGATTAACACTCACACATCGTGCCGTGGTTGGTATGTGGCCTTGAGAACGTACTGAACGAAAATAGGCGATGACATGTCAAGAATTTGACTGCCTTTGTCGAAAAATCGTAGTCTAAACATGGGCGAGGTGCAAAAATCAACGGAATCCCCATAGGCGCAATGTATTAAACTTCATTTGGCCATGGTGCACTAGGTTTATATTCTGCTAGCGCCTTTCATGTCTCCAGGGGTTCTTTACATGGTGTTCTTCTCTATTAGACGATGACATCTTAAAAAGCTTAATCTGTTTTGCTGTTAATTGGCATAAACGCTGTCTCCCATTGAATTCACATCCTGTAAGGCCGCTTCCCGCATAGCGTCTGAGTATAGTGGCGGAATGGCCGACGGCAGGGTGACCGCGAATTTTGGGATTGTCAACTTGATTGGCATTAATAAATATATTTTGACTTGTACTTTTTGTGTATGACCCTTCTTTGCATGTCTCTGCATGTAAACCGCTCACCTGTTGTATAGGAAAAATATGTGAAGTCGGCCAAAGAAGTCTGCCCAGGCTGAAAAATGTGAGAGGGTAAGCGCGCACGCAGCCCTCCCCCGGCGATAATCACGTGGACAACCCTCCGCACACGCGCCGCGCAGGGAAAAATACGCGCAGGGCTCAGGGGTCCAGGTTGCTGAGTGGGCCTGTCGTAGCCTGGGCCAGACTGAATACTACTGGCTTTCATAAAATCATAAGGTAACCCTGGGTTGAAATTCACTTTACAGTTCCTTTAACAGATCACTATTTATGCTACGGACACACGCCTAACAGAGGTATACATTTACAGTACCAGCTACTTTATTGTATGCAATGGTACCCTTGCTCCTATTTTTACATCTTATAAATATTCTGCTGAAATATTAAATTGCTATAAAACTTCCATCCTACGCGACATTACGTTAAAAGTGCGGGTTGCAGTTCTGCAGCGTTGCTTCGGCCTCACATTCAAGTGAAAGGGCAAAAAGGACGCTCCAAGACTTACTCTCAGACAGTGATGGGCAGTACTTGAAGTACCAAGTACTCGAGTAGTATTTTAAGTACATTTCTGTGTACTTGTACTTTACCTTAAGTACATTTTAAATCGTGTACTCTGTACCGTACTTGAAGTACTTTTTTCCGAGTACTTTCCCATCAAGTACTCAAGTACCCAAGCTTGAACTACAGACAAAAAATCACAAAAGAGTATCAAAAATGCAGCCTACTAAAGGGACTAAAATGGCAACAAGAAAACGAAAACACAGATAGCGCTAACTGTGTGTTTTTGTCGTCTTGCCGTCATTTTAGCGCTTTTAGTGGGATGCAGTACCAAGAGTCGCAGTCTGACATTTTACCAAAGAGGATTTTTGTGCTGTTCATGAGCATAGTTGTTGAAGCAAATTTATTGTCGAGAGGCTTGAAATGTTGAAAAAGTATCAACGCTTCTATGATTATGTAAAACGAATGGAATGCAAAGACACGCACACATTATGATACTGCGACCGGCTGCACAATGACTTGGACAATCGTGATTTCAGTTCTCCCAATGCAGGATTTTATGCTTTTTTTATATTGTTTCCTTTATTGGCAATTAATAATCATTTTATATCACAATGTGTGATTGCATTACACGATGAACACTCTGACATGCACATGCTTTCATTTTTGCATTTTACGTTTTTTTAATTGGTCACATGGATTACGCTGCTGAAGATCACAGTCGCATAAAAATGATGGCTTACATTGCGCTTGATCCTTTTTTACTTTCTTCATATTCTTTTTTTAAACATGTTGTATTTCAAAAAGCAGCATGGAATACCCAGAAATATATGATCTGCTTTGGCCTGTACTTTTTCCCCTTGAAATTTCCTAGGCTGTTATAGCAGAAGATTAGTGCCGAAACACCACACTAGGGTGATGATCTTGGATCAGTCATGGTATATTACATAATCAAAGCACAGCTGACTTATTACCTCTGTACATGTAACTGCAAATTATGTCATCTGATTAAGCTCATATTCATGGGTTATCAGTTAACCTAGGACTTTATGACTTTAGAGCATTTGTCAAGAATGCTCGCTAAAGTTTTGCAAAAAAAGCAAGACATAGGTACTAAACAGTGAAATGCAAGGTGATACAAATTAAATTCGCAATATACTTGATGAATACTTGAAGTACTTTGCCTAGTACTTTGTACTTTACTTGAAGCACATTTGGAATTGGGTACTTTGTACTGTACTTGAAGTACTAATGATGCCAGGTTCTTGGTACTTTACTTTAAGTATAATTTTGAGGTACTTTGCCATCACTGCTCTCAGCGGTACAAGCGGCACATAGGGAAACCGATGTTGCATTTGCACCGAGCTACTATCTCTAATAATTAAACGAAACCCAATCAATACATCGACTTGGGATGTAGAACATTTAGCCTTTACCTTATAACTGCAAAGAATGATTTTTCCAAAACTATAAAGATGAGTCCATGGACACGCTATATGCGATTGCGCCTATTATAAACTAGTCAGTGGTTGTTGAAAATATACTGCTATTTGTCTTGGTGTGATGTTTGTCCCTCATTTTCTTTTTGTTCAGCTATGCCAGTGTGAGCTCCTACTCCCAGACTAGCCAATTCCTCCTGTTTGTCCTCCATGCGGTCACCTACATGTTACATTACAAGGAAGCAACTGGTAGGCTACCAGACCCAAACAGGTGACTTAACATTGACACAATCACATAGCAGAGTGAATCACAACCACCTTTATTGGCTTATCTTGCTTGGTTGATGGCGGTAGAAGGGGGCATATTTCATTCCTCTTCATTTTTTATTTTTTTGTTTCAGCAAAGAGCAGAAGCCATACACTGAGCAACAGAGAAAACGACCGTGATAAGAGCACGGACGTAACGTAGAAAAACAAAATTTGATTGCTAACCTTTGCCTCCACAAGCATGACCATGGCATAAATGCTATATTGGGGGATGGCTATATGGCTATATTTTTATGGGGAGCTAATTTCCATACACCAGTTTACAAGCACAAACAATTTGGGGCTTCTTCAAGAATGCTAGTTCAGCTCTAACACCAGGCAAGGAAAGCGCACAAATGACTTATATGGATATGTCAGAAGGAAGCTCGTAATGGACAACTTTTTCATGTTTCGGCACAGCTTAACGCGCCCCCAATGTTCAAGAAAACGAAATGACGCGGAAAAAGTTTACATTCTATATACACATCCTCCAAAAAATGCACACAATTTTTTCACTGATATTTAAGAGAGTCAAGCTACGCCTCTGGCTGGTTTTGGCTGCAATGGCCCAGACTGACAGTTACA
Organism: Ornithodoros turicata; assembly: GCF_037126465.1. Classification (NCBI taxonomy): domain Eukaryota; kingdom Metazoa; phylum Arthropoda; class Arachnida; order Ixodida; family Argasidae; genus Ornithodoros; species Ornithodoros turicata. The sequence goes on along the minus strand of NC_088201.1, from coordinate 123,120,314 downwards.
CGAGCAAATACACGTCAACTTTGGAAAGATGACGGAAAAAATGCCTCCCTATGAGTATTCTGTGACCAGCTTCCTCAGTTTACTACATTTCATAGCTTGCATCTGTGACACGTGTTCTTTATTATCCTAAAGTGGTTTTATTGTCAAATTCCACGGGAATGACCGTCGACACATTAACAAGTTTGAACTGTATGCCAAGTAAGAAGAGAAGCCATGTGAATGAGATCATGAAGCCATGAAAACCATGGTGTGAATTACATTGGTGAATTGCAGGCTTTAGTGAAAATCGTAACTGCAAGTGACGTAACATGTGATGTCAATCTCTTTCATCCCGCCCCATGTCATTCCATGAGCAGTAGCATCAGAATCAATGAGTTTGCATGGTAATTTCATGTGTGCCGATGAACGTACTGCAGTGTTAATTAAAAATATAGTTCGTAGCTATGGAACACGCTCATATACAGTATGGCATGTGAACTAGGGGAGCACCCTTTAAGGTAAAATTATTTAGTAGAACATCAATCAACAGTCCGACATAATTTATGTAGGCGTAGGTGCATATACAGTCGACCCCCGTTTATCCGGACTTCATTTATCCGGATCCCGCGGTATCCGGACAAAAGGCACGGGAACGGATTTTCCTCCATGTATTTTGTTCTCGTTTATCCGGACTTCAGCTTCCGGACTCGGACAAGAATTCCAGGGAACGAAAGTCGAAAATTCTTGTAATCCAGCTTCAGTTATCCGGACTACGGTGAGTAAGAGGAGATGCTGACCCCGCTTCGTCACCCTTTTCGCTGTGTTGGGGTTATTCCCGTCACACGTCAGGGACCTACATTCCTCCGTAGGGGAGACAACTGTGCACGATGACCCCCTTTTCTCTCTGTGTGCATTGGGTCACGTTGACCGGTCCAGTCATTTGGAAATATCTCGAGCAACTGTCCGGTCCTAGAGGGGAAAACTCCAACCCGAGGGCCTGCTGCTTACGGCTCGTTGGCCGATGAAGACATTCCCCTAGCTGAGCTGCGATCCCTGATGCAGAGGCTCACTGCGACTGCCGTACATGATGCTGCGATTTCTGACTACGTTGACGTTGATAAGGATGATGACGCGTGTGCAGCTATGACTGATGACGGTGTGATTGCTGCTGTTGCCTTCGATGATGTGCAGCAAGACGGTGCCGATGACACCAGTGAGAAACAAGGCTCCGACATTGACACTTTGCGTCCGCACTGACATTCTTCGAGCAGCGCAACAGCGTGGCTCGACTCCATGCAATTAGCAAAAGTTTGCAGGAATCGAGTGCCTACACTACTATGTAACAGCTGTCATTGACGAGATTTCTGTGTTTTAATTAAACCTTGCTCTGTAGGACGTTTCTATTCGGTCGTTTCATTTATCCGGATGCCCCGGTATCCGGACGATTTCGCCGGGAATGGCACCGTCCGGATAAACGGGGGTCGACTGTACTATTATGGGTCACTAGCTGCATATGCCTTCCCTCTTGGAGGATAATCCCACCATAAAGGGTCCCTGGTTGGGCTGCTGCTGATCCTACGGTGAGGACCACAACAAGGTTAGTTATTTTCTCGGCATCCAGGGGCGGTCCACTCTCAGCCACCATACCGAAGTTGTCTCTGAATTAAACAGCTGTAAATATTTATCTAAATAAGCATTTTAAGCTTCCGCCGCACTATTCAAATGAAGTCACCTCCACACCACCATTACATATTGTCTTTAAAAAGGAGTGGGAGTGGGAAAGTGTATGCACATGCTGCGACTGCTTTGTTGGTTTTACATAAATAATAATAATAATTAGGTGTTTACGTCGCGAGACAACTGAGATAATGAGCGAAGCCACAGCGGTCGGTCTGCGGATTGCTTTTGATCACCTGAGGTATCTTTATCGTGCGATGAAAGCCAACCACACGGCACACCGTATTTAACGTCCCTCGCGAAAGACGGCGCGCCTAAGCAACTTGTACCCTGCCACCAAGTTGCTGGCGTCCTCGGCCGCGTTCGAACCCGCGATCAGAAGGCGAACACGCTACCTACTGAGCCACCGAGGCCTTTACATAAAAGCCTGTGTCTAATGTGTTTGTGAGGAATTGCGATATTTTCAAATCACAGTTGGGCGATTCCACGCTGAAACGTCCAGAGACCCTGCCCCAGACAGAACACTATCTCCTGCAGACGTCCGAAATAGATCCCAACATCCTTGTCCTGAAATGGATGTCAGGAGGGCATCTCAAGTAGCTATATGGGTGGACGTCCCTTGCCGTACATCCGCAGGATGTACTCTAACGGCCATTTGAAGAATTGTCCGAATAGGGTCTCTAACGGGATGTTACATGGATCACTATCGCAGGAGAGAGAGGAACATGGCAAGGCGCGTCGCGATTAACCAACTGAATGCCTCAAACCAAAAGCAGTAAGAAACAGACGTTATCGCTATAGTGAGTTAATACACCAAGCAGTTCTTCAGCAAAGTGTTACTGGCATACGCAATCGGATTACACTTAAACACCTCGTCCTTTAGTTTGACTCGCGGGCAAACAAGACTCTCAAATTTGTGAAAGCTCGTGAGACAAGCAATATACAGTATCTGCTTTCGCTTTCGAAAGGTATGCAATCGTCTTTCTAGGTGATCTTCCCGGTTCTAAGAGCTTATATGCGTACGTCTTACTTTTTGCTTTTTAACTGCCATAATCCGTAACGGAAACATGAGAGACAAACAAAGACGAGCAACAGAGAAAGAAAGATGCAGTAGCCGAAGCTGGAGCAAAATGCCAGAAGAAAAAACGCCCACAGGCCCAATAAGAATCTGTCCACTTACGCAGCAGCTCAATAAAACAGTATCAATAATAATAAGAAAATACAGGGCCCTGAGCACGTATACGCTAGTAGGTCCGTGCAACGTCCGGGCATCTCCGTGTAACTTCCTGTGAAGACATACGACGGACATTTGTAGGAAGCCCAAACCGTGGCCACCCGGAGATGTGGATGACGTCCGTCGGGAACATGTCTGCCTTCCAAGGAGATCAGCATTACCGGGAAACGATATCCCCAGGAACACCACTGGAAGTTTTCTTCTCTTTGGGGCTCGTCCCCATGCATTTTTGTTTTAGAAACATTCTGAGGTGTTTCTGGTCACATGCAGTTTTGGACTACTAGGTATTTCTGCGCTGATGCTGTGCTTCTGCTGGCGCTGGGCACGGTCGAAAAGCGCACGCTCCGCCAAAACCACTATACGTTAGGAAGACAAATTGGCTCACACTGAAATCGCTTGGAATGTTGCCTTCTTTTTAAACGCGTCTTCTCTATGTTTGTGCAAAGTCACGTGGGTTTTGCCGCAATTTATGTGCTTCTATGGAGGCGACGAAAAATGCAATCATTTTGCAAGTTGAATTTTTTTAGTAACAATTTATCACTTCTACATCGCTTATATATTTTGTTGTGTAGAGGTTATTGGTCGCTTCAGCCTGGAAAAGTTCAGAAACCATAATCTCAATTCGTTTTTGTGGCAAAACTTGCAAACGTTACTCGCACTTTTTGCGAAAATGGGCGAAAATGAGTCCAGGATACGGTATGAAGAGTTCGGACCAGGAGCATGAAATGGATATCAGATTATGGCGCAATCCCTCCCCTAAAACATAAAACAATCTCGAGGATGTTTATTGATAACGTCAAGAAAATATTTTTTTCGGAAGATCGCCTGCCGATCACTCCAGTATAGCGTCCACCGGTCTTGTCGCCGTACATGGTGCGTTTTGTTTTCTCTTCCGCAGTCGCCGCCTTATGCGCACACTTTACTTTATTGATTGGTTTCTTTTGATATTTTTTTACAATCCGCACTATCTTTCTCTATGCAAGGGAGTATCTGTGGCGGTACTTCATTGCCTGCTTTTGCCTAACTGGTGTTTCGCCAGCCAATGTAGCTATGTGTTGGTTGACTGCATTGAATGGTGGGCTCAATAGCTCTTGCTGAGATTGCCCTGCCTCCGGCAAAGGATTCTTCTGTGTCCTCATCGTCCTCGTACACCGTTTTGTGATCTCCGAAGGGTTTGGAACACAGTTTGGAAGCAACCAGGGAGGAATACTTGCATATATACAGGTAGTAAAAGTGCGCTCTCGAAAAAAAATCGGATAGTAAGAGTGAAAAAAACGATGCGTTTTTTTACCCTTATCCTATACGTTAGCGGAGTAGCGATAGATGCCGTGACGGATGACTGTTCCTCCATCCGTCGTAACCTTACCCTGATACTAACGCTTATTTATCCCCCATATGCCTCATAGTAAGAGTAAAAGCGAAGGACGCTGTGAACGTCAAAAGGGCTTCTTGACTCTCGTCTTAAGCGTCTGTTGGATAAGCAACCGTCGGGAATGCTGATGTGAGGTGGGGGACGGCAATGCCACATGGCACAAAACTGTGTCCCGTTTGCTGCTCTGGCTTGTTGCTGATCCAAAAGACGTGGCAGTTGACTGTCAAGTACGCCACAATAGCTAGGAATACTGCATTGCAAAATCGTATGACACAGACAAACGCATCCATCACGTGAATAACAGATATAAAAGGCACGTTCTTGCGCAAAGCAAGCAACATACAAGAGTTCTTGCGACGGTCAAAAGAAAAATAAGAGGCACGATAGCATCACTTGAACCGGGTTCACCCTCTCACCAGAGCCCGCGTACGCCGCTATCTCATTTAAACCAGAACATCTGAATACATGGAAGTATTTCCCACAGTGTTAGTAGCACACATCTAAACCGTAATACAACAAAAATTCACCAAATGATTCCACTTTATTGGAGGAAAGAGCCCACAATAGTGGCATGTGTTGATAGAATACTGCACCCATAGCACGAAAATGATGAGGCATAAGGGTGCACGTGACCTAACATAAAAATAGGGAACAGCGTACTACCCATAAACCAACAGATTACAATAACTGCAATGTTTTAGACTAATACGATATGACATTTGTGCATCTTCACAACACTTGAGCACAACGAAATATAAATTGTAGACTAGCTATATGAGCTAGTAATTCAGTAGATATATGAGTATATGAGCTATGTTTACGTTTATATGTAAAAACATACAATGAGCGTTATATCACAGGATGAGACATCGAGGTACACAGAGTGTGAGACATATACAAAAAAATCTATAGCAGACCGGTCATGCGCTAATTATTTATAACTGCGGTATAGTTCAGTGTATTCAGACGCAGCGTTTATCGGACATCGCATCATTATTCATGAAGTTGTCACAACTTACAAGTCATCTTTACAAATGGGTTCCACTGGCTGTATTTGCGTGACGGAGTAGAGTCCTGTGTACTTCTTTCGACAATGTGACGCACAGTTGAAATTTCGGGAGCACGATCTAATACAGCTGAGGGTGCATGCGGGGTATTGTGCAGTGCAGCATGACTGTCCTGTCCTGTCCTCCAGCATCAAGAGCGTGTCCTGTTCCTGGGGATGCTGGAAATAGAAGTTTATTGTCAAAAGCGCAAAACAATGTGCTTGCTGGTATTGTCAAATGGCTGCGCATGTCTGTTCAACAGTAGATTCCAAAGATATGAATACTGTTTGAAGTATTTGAATGAGAAAGCTAATCTCGAAAATATGCTACTACCGTAATAAATGAGGTGCCCTTTGCCAGACCCGAGTCCATCTCCGCAGAGGCCGTTTACATGAAATAGTCATAAACGTAAACCGGGACTTCAAAAACCACTGTACTGGAAACACTCTCGTCCTCCAACATAACATTAAACTGAATATTGTTAAACTCATAAATCATTTTAGCTCTCTAAAAAGTGCATGGCGTTCCACACGTGTTTTGCACCACCACCACCACCACCTGCACCACGTACGTTATCGAAAATTGTGACTGCTTTTTACAAGTCAGAAAATCCATTTGCTTCCTGTGTCAATACATCCTGCTGCGCTGTAATCAGCAATAACCATCCGAACTGCTATTACAAGAACGGACTGAGGAATCGTAAACACAGATGCTTCAACAACAACACCGAGAAAGGCACATCGAAGAAAAACGAAAGCGAAAAGAGCCTCACCTACAACAAAATGGACTGCTCGTAGATGACCATCACACATAAGGCAGTAGCACGGTGGACAACGGGCGTACACATATAAATTGGCAGCGTGGGGATAGCTGGGCGAATCACAACTGTTTAAGCAGCGTCCGCGTGCTTGGCTCACTACATCGGCCGACGTTGTCTTGTTCGATGCCATTTCATCCTGCCATACGTTTCACACAAATGAAATCTGAAGTTGAACGAAGCTCAAGACACCCAGCCCGAAATGTGACAACTTACATTGCTAGACGGTGCATCATAGGCGGAGAGTTTTCAATCTGCCGGAGGGGGCCGCGGCACAACGTCCCCCTCCCCCCTTTCATGCACAGAGGTCGGGCAGGGTGTCGGGAATTCCAAGTTGCAACGTTGTCAGGCAAATTTTTACGGATTTTCATTATCACCCGCAAGAAACACGCGATTCTTAAGGTATCCCTCGGAACTTTCGTCTTGAGTGTCAGCTGGGTTGACTTCCCGGAGGGGGCCTTGCCCCCCTGGGAAAGTTCCGGGGGGGGGCTCAGACCCCCAAGCCCCCCCCCCCCCCTCGCAGTCGGCGCCTATGCGGTGCATGATGTGAGACCATGAGACGCCAGAAGCCAGAGTGATCGTTAACCAAGCGAAAGAAAAGACGCTTTGTACACGGAACTGTGCGCGTGTTGTCAGAAGGCAGGGCCCGTATAACAAATGGGAAACAATACGCATCAATATAGGCGTAAAGGGCTAATACCCCGACGCAGAGCCTCAGTTTATCCGTGACGAAATCTTATCCGTCAGAATATAAGAGTAAATCTTGTTCCCCGTGCCATTTACGCATAAAACTCCGCCCTTTACGCTTACAGCGGGCGCGTTTATGGCTACTAGGAATAAAACACAGCTTGACGGATACGTCGTCAGCCATTTTGTCGAAATTTACGCTTAGTAAGGGTAAGATTGGACGTAAGCATAAATTTATCCGTTTCTTTCGCTAGAGTGTGGGCGCACACTTAGGTGATACACTCGTTTCTTTTTTTCTTTTTTTTGCTGCGCACGTATGCATAGCAACTTCTGCTCCTGGTCTGAGATGCTAGCGATGTCCAGTATCCCTCTCCTTTTTGTAGGAGTGTTCTTGTGGCAGCATTTCAGGTCAAGCGAACATGGTTCGCGTGGAAAACTTGATTCTCTAGAACACAAGGATATTGTAATAAACAATTAAGGAAGATAGAGATGGGCGCCGGTAACCTAAATTAAGAAATTGCAATTTCAGAAGGGGCGACAAGGGCTACTACGTCGACAGCAGATAATAATAGATAACAGCAATAGATCAAGGGGAGGAAGAGGGGGAGTCGGTGATAGCGACATGAACAGCAATAGTTTCAGGGGAGGTCCAAACCATTCATAAAAGCACACACACGTTCTTCGCGAAGGACAGGTTGGCTTTAATGGGTTTTCTAGGAAAGCCCACATAATCCAAATGAGCAAGAGACGGGACGTAAGCGTTCTTATATAAGAAAGCGTAAGCGTTATATATAAGGGACTGGTTCTTATATAAGAAATACGTCCGAACAAATAATGAAATAAACCACTGCAGTTTCGTTGGCATTGACAAATTATAATTACCTAACTGAACTGCAAGGATTGATGGGGCTCCCAGACGTCTCTCCTTCGGACATGCGTACAGCGACTTCTTGAACGTTTCACACCAAACGTTTGACTGACTGTCTCTTAATATCAAACCAAGACACTCACCATGGGCGCCGTGCAGGACGGGAAGGTGACCATAAATAATTGTCCCGTCTCAGGCAGACGCCTGCGAAGAGCTCCGTCGTTGCACAAAATATTTTTGCCACAAACAGGAAGTGCCACGCTTACTGTACTGTGCCCTTGTTAGACGACAGTTTTCAAGTAGTTCGAGCACCCCTTGTATCGACAAAAATGATAGGGATAGTCAAAAAATAGCAAATACAGTATATAAATGCAACTCTGATTCAGCTCTGAAGCCAGTCGTCTGGTGTGCCATTGCGGTGCAATGCCAACGAATGCATGCACTTACGATTTACTCACTCGTGCAACTTCCCGTTCCAAGCTGCATACACCATTAATAGCAATGTCCGTGAGTCTATTTCCACATTTAAATAACTCTCAGAGACACGGCATGTCATGCACATATGCAATGCTGCTAACTCCTCTCATGACTTCATCTGGCACTCACGCCTCTTCAAACATTAAGTTATGTCTCGAATCCTTGCGCTGTCAATGTGTTAAAATCTGTTCAGAACCACGCCACACACTTCGCCTTATCTAGCTACAGCCGTACACGAAGTGTAACATCGATGAAAATATGTCTCGGATTATTGCCACTGTCATGTCACTGGAAAATTGCTCATCTACACTCTCAGAAAAGAAAAGGATAGTAAGCGTAAAAAAACGATCAAATTCTTGATCTTTATTCTATGCGTCATAGGCTTCCACTTAGCTCTTTTGAAGGATAGTAAAGGTAAATAATTTTATCTTTTTTTTACGGCTATTTTAGAAGTAAGCCATTGACTGCTATTTTATGCGTAGTGTCTTTATGCTTATATTTCCCCCTATTACGGCCGTATACCACTAGTTATATCAGATAGTATACGTCAACACAGAACGCTGTATACACCTTAAAACTGAACTTAAAAAATTAATGATAGTTATCTTGATTTGTTGAAGACGAGAGGCGTACACCTTTTTTGTGACGCTATATAGCTGTTCGTAATTGTCACAGAAAAGGCGTACGGCTCCTGTTTTCAACAAATCAGGGCAGATAACCATATCATCAGATAACGATCGAAATCCATCAGAGCCAATCCTAATGGAACCATTAGGCCAGTAGGCCTATCGTAATCTCCGACACCTCCTAGGACTAACGGTTTCGCGATTTGATGGGACCATTACAGAGGTGGGGAGTAATGCATTACTTTTGAGGAATGAGTAATGGTAATGAATTACATTTTGCCAGCAAGTAATCAGTAATGGTAATGCATTACATTTCGACTGAGTAATGCAAGGTGGCATTACTCATTACCTTTGTCCAATGTTCATTGGGCCACGTGAAGATTAAAAACATGCAGGTTCTTTTCAACCCGCCTTTAACAATGAGCACAGGGCAACAAGGAAAGAGAAAGGCGCAGCCTGGGAAATTCTGCAAGAGTTCAACAGTCGGCGGTGTGTGTCACAAGTGTCTACATGATGATATCACCGATTTTCTCCTGTGCGCATTTGGAATAAAGGATAACCAATGAAACAGAAACACAGCCTCTATGAGGGTAACACGTAACAATTGCTGTGGTGATTCGCTGTTTTGGTACGGTACCGTGTTAGTTTCTTCCAGCCGTTCTATTAAAGTTCTACTAAGTTCCTCTGGCCATGATGAAGAATGGATTACTAACCCATAGCTGGCGCCTCAAGCGAGGGCATTTCGAAGGATTTTCTGAGGGATTTTCTGCGAGGGGATTTTCTGTAAGTTCTTGGGTGTAACGCCACAAAATCCGTCCACAAAATCCAGCTCTGCATGCGCCTATATTATTCCGTCCGAAGACATAACTGGTATCTTCCGTCTCTCGCATCTGACGTCGTCAACATGTGCTGAGCTACATGCTTTGCCATGCGCAGGATGCTGCAGTGTTCAGCTCGGCCATGGGTCTTCTACACAGACTCGAAAGCTGCTATGCAATGCCTCGCAACAATTGGCATTCGAGGTCCTCTCGTGTCCATTGTTGCTGACGTGCTTGAAACTTACAAGGAGCTGCTAGACCTGGGCCACTGCATAGTATTACAGTGGGTACCTGGTCATGTCGGCGTACCCGGCAATGAAGAGGCCGACCGGGCGGCCCTGTGGGGTCATCATATAGCTTCAGCCCACTCTATCATCTTGCCCAAAGGTGATCGTCAGGCCCTCGTCCGTGCTCTCCCTGCAGACAAGACAAGATCACAGTGGCTGCATGACATTACACCCTATTCTCTGCTCCACGCAGTGGATCCTTCTCTTTCACTGTCGCTTCCTCGTCGCCGTCCGCGACACTACGCATCCCTGCTTCACCGCATGCGGCTGAATGTTGCATTTGCACCAGTTATGAGGCAGCGTCTTGGCCGTGCGCCCTCGGACCTTTGTGCAGCATGCAGTGTGCGTGCAGACCTGCACCACCTACTGATGGACTGCCCGGACTACCAGCAGGAGCGTGCGATCTTGCAGCACGAACTGCATGCGATCGATCATCGCCCCTTTGCCATAGGCAAGGTGCTGGGTCCATGGTCCAGTCCAGCTCATACACGCCAAGGTCTGCGTCACCTCTGGGACTTCTTGTCATCAACAGGCCTCTCCACCCTGCTTTGATTACCGGACCCCTTATCATATCCATCATCATCTCTCATCACGTACAAGTGGCACTGGGGCAGCGCCCAGCCTGCTGGCCGGCATCAGCCCCATCTCATCATCGTATCTCTATTTGTGTGTGTGTGTGTCTTGATCTGTCAGAGGTTGTTTTTCTGCCAGGACAGAACTGTAGGCTCTGCTTCATCCGCCGGATCCATAACGCTAGAAAAGGCATGATCTGCAATAAATCTTAAATCTTATATATAGTTTTTGCCTATCACACTCGCTTCTGCGGGGATTTAGTGAAACCGATTTGGGGATACTCGGGTGGCTATTGCCTATAGCAAAAAACGCAAGGAAAAACTTACGCATAGCATCTTGGAGGCTTATGCCCCGAAACGTAAATGTAATGCCAAAGTAATGCCATTACCTCGTTAAAGTAAAGCGCTGTCGCCTGTTTGCGTGCTCGAGAACAAATTGGAAAACGGCCAATCATCTCTCAGAAAACGAATTCGTTCTCATGGGAACCAATCAGTAATCACTAGCCACCGGATGTCTCCATGACGTTCAATTTATGACGTTTTCTGACGTCCGATGACGTGAAACGCATGAAGCGCCTCACTTTATCCCGCAAAGGAACTGGCGAGTTTCGGGCCCTTGGTAGAACCACACGTAGAACCCCAAGCATACTGTATCTCCTCATGATTCCTCACGTGAATTTACAGTGTACAGTCAATTGAGTCAATAATTATCTGCCTGTCATCTCAGATCAGTGTGCGTGTATGGCGTTCCACGAAGGCGTCACGATGATAGCCGCACTGGAGCAAATGAAGTTTTGGGACTCACAAGAAAACTGACAGACATTTAGTAGAGAACTCCGACTTAACATAACAGAATAACAAGGATTACTCAGACGTTTCGTCCGTCATGCGACGGACATCATCAGTGCCAAACTGAATGAGAGATTACACAACCGGTCGCTATTTAAAGAGATGTGAGTATTGTTCGGGAAGGGGGACACGGTTTTTGTGACAAACCGGCGGGTCACCGCGTACCTGCCAAGACACTAGCAGCTTTCACTTGGCCTTCGGGAGAGGAAAATGAATTGCACTGCGCATGCGCCAGCAAGGACGTCACGTGTAGCTTTTTGCCGCCGCATTGCCGTCTGCTCGCTTCTCATGCGCATGCGCTAGGAGACAGCGGTTTGCTTAAGGTTGGATTTGTGTGGTAGGGGGTAGGGGTAGGGACGTGAAGCCGGAGAAGCAGCTTGTCCGTCAATGTTCACCAGGTGACGGAACGTTTCAGTAACACCTGCGAGTAGCATGTTCGGTTCGAAGGTGAGGGCGTTTGAACAAAATTGCTCCATGGGCTGCTCTGTTACTGCAGATTGCAACAAATGAAAGTCCACTTTTTCTCAGCCCAGGCAACAGCAGCACCAGCTGAATGTACAATTCAGAAGCAGGTAAGTATAGGTATCATGCTCTGTTACACTAATACACACATGCCATTCGCGTTAAATGCACTTACTTTGCAGGTGTTCCAAAAATTGATGCAGTGGCATAAACCGACTATCCGACTATCTAATTGTATCACCAGTTCCATCTCAACACCGGAGCCGGTAAATGTGTAAGAATTCGTGGTTCCGGTCATCTTTAGTTGTGCTTAATTATTCCTATTATTTTGTTCTGGTGTTTTTAACTCTCATGCTGCATTTTTAACTGAGGCAACGAAATTGCAAAACATGCCAGTTGTGTTAAAACTGGGGTTATTGTGTAGTTGTGTTATTTTTGCTGATTTCATATTCTCAGGCATGGAGAGAAGAAATGCAGAAGGCAGCCACGAGTCATTTTACTAAAGGCACAGGGACACAAAGATTGAAAGGTGGAGGTTTAAAGTGTAATTGTATTTGTGACTGTTCAGGTGCTTTTACAGAGTGGACACATCAAAGGAAATGTTCCATAGAATCACGAGGTTCCGTCATGCGTGGGGACACCTGCCTTGCTGATGTGTCTGCAACATTCCAAACTGGCAAGGTCTCATTTGTCTAGAGTCACTAAATAAGCTACGAGTAGCTTATTTAGTGACTCTATATTTGTCTTCCAAGCTTGCTATTATGCACGTGACTTTGGGCTGTGCCACACCCCACTTTCAAAAACAGAGGAAGATGCAATACAGACAGCCCGTGCAGTACCCTGTAAAGCACTAACTGGAATGCCTTTTTTTTTTCTTGTTGTACTCTTTTTTGGAATTATTTGTTTACATTAGTGAAACTACGTGACTGTGTAGCACTCGGCCTTCTATGCAGCTCAGTATTCAAGGTGTGCTAAATGGCACATTGCAAAGGATTCAATTCACCTCACTACAAGGCAGTGCTTGCATTCCGCCTTGAAGTACTATAATATATATTATAGTGAGAGGAAAGATGACGACAATTAAAGAAGTGTTGCCCTGTTGGTCAGAGCCCAAACAAACAGTTCAGTGTTTTCTCACACACAAAGGCAAGAAGGGTGATGCTACTCTCTTTCAGTGAGGAAATACTGACTTGTTGCAAGGAGGAGGACCTTGTTGAGGATTTCTTGCTAGTTCTCGCAGCAGGCAAAAACAGCTGTTAAGGCATTTGGGCACCAAGAAAAGTGTGCATAGATCCTATACATGGCACCACAGGTGGGCCACTCTATGAGACAGTTGCGTACTGGCACTAAGTACATTTTGGTAAAAAGCATCTGTTCCAGTTTAAGAAAACTATACCATCAGTCAGTGGTGCCATCACAGGGGCAGTTGTCTAGTACATTGCAGATCACTCAGTACTGGAGAGACATAAACACACAGAATCAAGCGTAAACTGATTAGAATGGCAAAGTGAGCCTGTTGGCACATAGCTAATATGAAGAAATTGGAGCTGTAAGGACAAGGGACAAATCGCTGTGTGCGCTACGCCCTTATCCACTCGCATATGGCCTCACATATACCTTAAACCCGTTATCCTGACCCAGAAGCGGGCACTGCAGATTCTTTTTTTTTGATCCTGATGGGTCTGTCTCATTTGCTTTCCCCTTTTCCGCATCCTCAATGTATACCAACTTGTGAAGTATAAAGTAGCTCAGGTTATGTACCAGATATTTTACACACCTTCTAGTCAACTTCAGTTAGCAATACACAATTATGCCACACCCTTCTCTCGGGCATGAACACAATTAATTCTGGTTTCCTACTTACCACACTAATTTCAGTCCATTCTTTCTTTCGTCCTTGGGAAGTTAAATTTGGAACGCTATCCCTCTAATGCAGTGTTTCTCAAACATTTCCAGTATGTGACCCCTTTGAGCATTAGCATGACCCCCCCCCCCCCCACTTTCCGAAAAATTTACTTTTTTTTTTCAATGACGCAGATATGTATTTAAACGATATCAACCACAGAGAGCTACCAAAAATTTTGGACATTAGCGTTGACTGTGTCTTTGACTGTTCAACACGGCTTGCCCTAGTAATCAGTGTAAACTGTCATGAAATAACAATAAAAATTTCAAAGGTAAAAAAAAATCATCATCTGAAACACACCTGTCTGACTGATTCTTTCAACAATCTCCTCACAAATGCTCGATGGGTGATAGTTCATGTAACCGCTCCTCTGTCTGCATGGCACAGGATACGCACCTTGAAGATGATGATGTGCACAGAAACGAGCTGTAACAGGCAATCTTTGCACAGAGGTAAAATTTATTTATGTTGACGACTGCCTTCAAAGTTGAACTAGACATTTTCTCATGCCCTGCACTTGTCTTTGAATTCCGGAGGTCACCCAAATGACTTTCTAGCCCTTTTGCAAGAGCGGCCTTCTGGGAAGAAATAGGTAACAAAATCTCAAATTCGAACTCTGACCTTTCTGAGTAGTGTTTGTTTGCTGATGGGGTTGTACCATGTACAGCTTGGGACAAAAGTTCACAGAAGACCATGGTGTCAGACTTCTCCATTGGGGTGACATCCTAGCATAGGCGCCGACTGCGGGTGGGGGGGGAAGGGCGCGGGGGCCCTTCCCCCCTGGAATATGAACTAGGGGGGGCGCCGCCTCCCCCAGGAAGTCCCGCAAAGAGACTGACACCAACCTTTGGGGCTCGGTGCGCCGGGGTCAAAAGAGTGAAGAGGCACCAACCCAAAAATGCGTCTTGCAATTTGTAAAATATGCATCCGCCCACCATACTCATTATCACAGTAGAAGGTGAGGCGAAGAAACACAGAGGATGACAAAATACATAGCCTGAATTTCACCAAAGCAATCAGATCAATGAAACGAAGAAGTCGAAAAGGTACCAGCAGCTGCCAGTGAGGTGTAACGGTAGGATCTTCGGAACGCATATCCGTTGGGAGCGGGTTCAACTCCCGCTGCTCCATTTCATTGACCATATTCATTATATTGCGCGCATTTCGGGTAAAAAAACGATGATTCAATGCATTTTGTTCCTTTTGCACTCAGTTTTCAAAGGCGTAATGCCTTCAGTTGTGCACATGTTCACTGTTTACGTTCTCTCTGTTTTTCTTTTCTTTTTTTTTCTGTTCTTCCTTCCTGTTATTTCCATGCCAGGTCTGCATACATCATAGGATCCCGCCAGAGTGTGTGATTCTTCAGCTTTAGTTTTGTATTCTTCATTTTTATTTTCCTTTTCTTTCCTTCTATTTGTTTTCTTTTGCTTTCTTCTTTTCTTTGTCTTCCCAACATCCATCTTGCATACCTTTTCTTTCTTAATAAACATATACCCCCCTCCCCCTGCGTGAAAATGAAAACTCTCCGCCTCTGCATCCTAGCATCAAACAAGAGCGGACACATATACTGAGAGATAGTCACACGTTTCTTATTCGATCTTTTGCTGGTAGTTTGCAGGGACTGCTCCTATGAAGAAAAGCACCAGCGCCCTGAACGTTTGTCTCAGGCTGTACACGAGTGGAGTTGCAGTGATACAAATTCTGAACTGCATGTCACTCCTTAAAAAATCTTAGGAAATTTTAAAATGCTATGCCTTAATTGTTGGCTCTGATCATGACAGAGATTGTGGGAGGCCCCGGAGCACACGTCTCGTTATGTCGTACAACATTGTCAGTCTGGAACATTGCAAACAAATCGTCAATGCAGGTGTCCTCACGTGTGACGGAACCTTGTCATCTGATGAACTTTTCTCCTTTGATGCTCTTCCCTGTACGAGCGCCCGATCAGTTACAAATATAATAACACTTTAAACACTCACTCTTCAATATTTTTGCTCCTGTGCCTTTTGTAAAATGGCTCTTGGCTGCCTTCTGCGTTTCTTCTTCCATGCATGAAGATCTGAAATCAGTAATAATAAAATCTCGGTATTAACACAATTCTCGCGTGTTTTATTTCGTTGTTCCCAGTTAAGTATACAGCATGGGAATTCTGAGTAGAGGCGCAAGTACAAAATAATAGGAATAATTAGGCACAGCTAAAGAGTACCGATAACTGTCAGAACTACGATATTTGTTACATATTTACAGACTTCTGTTTCGACATAGAACAGGTGATACAATTGGATAGTCCGAACACGCCACCCGAATGAGATGATGGGAACTGATGATGGGAACTTTCAAAAATTAGTCGAACTCGACAGTATGGGTGTACATTACGCACCAGACTGCCGTTTTGTGCAACGCTGCAACACCTCCAAAATAGTGCATTGAGCGCGAATGGCATGTGTGTATTATAGTGTAACAGGGCATGAGACGTACCTACCAGCTTCAGAATTGCACTCGTGCTTCTTAATTCAATCGGAAGTTCGGTACATTCATTTGGTGCTGCTGTTGCCTAGGCTGAGAGAGTGCCGCCTAGAAAAAGTGGACTCGCACTTGTTGCATATCTGCAGTAACAAAGCGGCCCACGGAACAATTTTGTACAGACGCCCTCATCTTTTCAACCGACCATGCAACTCTCAGGCGTCACTGAAACGTTCCCTCACCTGGTGAACATCGACGGGCGTCGAGTGAGGAACTTGAACGGAATATTCAGCAAATTTGGTTCGCCATTACCACGGATCACATCCTCGACAGACCTCGAGCGAACCGCTGTCTGCTAGCGTATGTGCAGGCGAAGCGAGCAGACGGCACGGCAAGGCGGCGGCAGACCTCCACAGCTCCCCGCATTTGCGGCAGTAGAAAAATAAAATCACGTCACAGTCACGTGGTATTACATCGTCAGGCATCATGACGGATGCCCATTGGCCGCAGGAGGATGCGCGCTCCGGGATTGGTTGATAAAGTTTCGAAATATCTGACAGTTCACTTTTCGCGGGCAGTCGGCAAGGCGGGCAGCTCCAAGCAAGGTCGCTGCGTCTCTGCGGCTCGCCGATGTCGGTTGACCACAACGACCAAAGAGGAAGTGTATGCGCGGGTTTGTTCGTGAGTTATAGTGACTCTGACCATGTACTGATCTCCGATAAAGTGTCAAATTACGGACATTCTTGCCGAGTCGGAACTGGAATGCTTGGTGAGCTAACGCCTGAGGAACACTTTCGAGCGCTGTCGCATTTTCAAATACAGTGACTAAGAAGAGTGTTCGTAACGACAAAAGTATTTCCCGTGACTGTGTGACCCACGGTGCATCGCCAGAATGAGAAGAAGATGCTCATCTGTGAAACGTACGCACTCGTGGACTTCGCTCGCCTCCAGAAGTAGACTGTGTGTGTGCTTTGCAAGTTCGAACTTAGTTTGGTTGCTGTCTATTCAAGGAACGAAACGTCCTGTACGCACGTGAATATATGAGTCAAACATTTGAGTTTATACGTTGCATCAATAAATATGTATTTAGCCTATCAAAAATGTCTTAGTTATTTTGGAATAACGGGCGCCAGGTATGAAATCCAGTAGAAGTCAATGGCAGCCAGGGCCGGCCGAAAGCCGAGCCAAACGGAGTGGTTGCTGATTGGTTGGCTGCTAGGCATCACGACGCATTTTCATTGGTCGTATGTCCAGTGTTGCCTGAATTATCTCAAACTATGGGCTCTATGGGGAGCTGTGGGCGCCTGGCGGCGGCAGCAAAGAACGACACGTGACGTCACTGCTGGCGCATGCGCAGCGCAATTCGTTTTCCTCTCCCGAAGGCCAAGTCAGCTTTCTGAGTCCCCATTTTTGTTCTCGAGCCAAGGTCACTGCGTTGTCGAAGTCAAAATAATGTCCCGTGTCTCAACAATGTTCTGTAAGCTCCGTCTTAAACCGTGTCGCGTGCGTCGCGCTCTTTATGTCCCGCTTATGTTCTTTAAAACGAGTGTTCCGTTTCCTGCCTGCCTCGCCAATGTAGCACGTGTCACATTCTTGGCATGGTAGCTTGTAGACTACTCCGGACTGGTCTTCCGGGGGGACGGGGTCCTTTGGTTTCGATGTGAGACTTCGGAGTCTAACATGCAGGTTGAATGTAGTCCTGATATCCAACGGAAGCAAAGCCCAGCGGATACACTCAGAAACGCCTTTGACATAGGGGATAACAACGCGTGTCCTACGGGTGCGGTTCCCGTCCTGCGGTCCAGATGCTTGCATGCGTTTGCGAGTGTCCTCAATAAACCTGCGTGAATAGCCACGTTTGTCCAAGTAATCGGCGATCATCGCGTCCTCAGAAGCCCGTAACTCGGTGAAAGATGACAACTGTTCAGATCGGTGAAATAATGTTCGTACCACACTCCATTTGTGCTCCGTGGGGTGGTGTGAGTCAAAACTAAGGACACTGCCGGTATCACAAGGCTTTCGGTAGACACACGTTTGAATGCCTCCCGAACACAGGGGTGACACAAACCCGCCATTGTTGTAACTACCCTCAAGCGGGTGCTTTTGGCAAAACTGCCATCTTGTCCTGGTCGCACGTCATAGAAAACGTCATTTTGAGGTCATGTGACTTTGTTTACATGTCGTTTTGCCGTTTACCGACATATTTTCACCGTCTTAACACCGAGAGATGGCCGTATTTTGCCAGCGTAAACTATGCGGTGCTTCTTCCGCAACATGGTAGCTCATTTCACCTTAGTTTATAAGTACATCGCATCGGCTCGGTAAGTCTTACGCGCGGTCGTCATCACATTTTTGGAAGTTGTCAACAATACGAGGCTTTATGTGTAAAACTGCGCGTTTTACTGCGAGATTATCGGATAAAAATAATTACCGTGATCGAAAAACATCCAAAACGTCGTCCAGAAACAACAACCGCATTGTTTACAAACGGTTTGGCCGCCGATCACGGGCGCCGCCATCTTTAAGGTCACGTGTGCCTTGACGTTTGCTGTGACGTACGACCAGGACCTGTCCAGGATGCATTGCGTTCGCCCAGCACGCTTTCGTCTACGGAGCAATACATTGGATGCCACCCCTGTGCTCCCGAACTACATCGGCGCGCACACACATCCAAGAAAGAAAACTTGCATGTGTGCGCGCGCCGACGTAGCTCGGGAGGCATTCAAACGTGTGTCTACCGAAACACACTTTTTGATGTCCCCGTATTGCACAGATTACTTTCTCAAACACGGCAAACTGAAACGGATTATCCAGTGCCTCACATTTGTTCAGGAGACCGTACAAAGACAATACGGTAGGAACAATCCAGTCCGTACAAGACTTACATGCGACCCCTTGACACGTGTACTACTGTATCAGGAATGTGATTAGATGACTCCAGCAAATCTGATCATTGTCCGACTCGCATAAAGGACAAATTCTTGTACACGACATGCCCACAATGCGAACAGCGCTTGTGAACCAGGTAGTTACGACTACCATTTTTCGCCTTTGTCAAGGCGTGTTACCGCAAAACAAGATCGTAAAAGAAAGGGCAACACTTACCGGCTTTGATGAACTGCAAATTCGACGAAAAAGTGCCGCTGTTCTTGATTTTCACGCTATATAGCTTACCAACTCAACCAGAACCAGGGTGTCGAACCGAAACGTTTTTCGTTCCGGTTACATCATAAACGATCCGGTACCGGTTCTGCTCGGGAGCAAAAAATAACGGTTCATACCGGTTTTTAACCGGTTCCACTTCTGCTGGAAATATTCATCCCCACAAATAAAAATTCAACGTTACAAAATGTAAACCCGTTTATTCCGCATATATGGTGTTTAATATTAATAGACAGCTGTGAAATTGGTAGCTCCTGGTTCCTGTAGGTTACTGTCTGTTCAAATGGGCTTTCTCCTTTCTTGAAGCGCATGCTACAAACGGACTTGTTTGTCGTGACGTCATACGTAAAGTTCTTTCTTGCTGGGTTCCAGCGATCGCGTCCCATCCGAATGTCTGTTGCTACTGTCTAGCCAGCAAGCACCACCGCACGAGTACAACGCAAATCGAGGAACACCTTCTCTCACAAACGCGCTCGACGGCTCAGTTTTATTTTCTTCGTGCCCTGTCCACAAAAGAGTTGCCACTTCGCACGGGCTTGCCTCGTGCTTGCCCGTGCTTGCGCGACATTACCGATAAAGAAGCCGTTATGCAGCCCCCTTGGGTCGCTGTTTAGTTGAGGAGAGTTTTGGGGATCAAATTAAAACAACACTACTGCACATTGCTAGAGAGTCACATGTGCCTCTAAGTCTGTGTGCGTGCGCGAACGATAAACCATTAGAAAAGGAGCCTAAGGGTCATAGTATACCGACATACATTCCATCGTAACGGTAACCCTCGTATGGTATCCATGACATGACTTCAGAGCACACGACGTCTGTTTCATTCGCCTATCCGTCGTCCAAACCGGCGAAGTTTTTTCTTTGACCGAAAACCGTTGAATGTATTTTTCGGTTTCCCTCCTGAGCGAAAAAAATGTATACGGTTTCGATTCCGTTCCGGTTCGCACCAAAATAGCGTTTTTTTTTTTTTCGGTTCGCTCCGACACCCTGACCAGAACACGACAAAACTGCCGGCACTGCCGCCAAACGCGTCAGCGCGAGACTCAGCGTATTATCACAGTGAAACGCGCGTTTCAACACGCGTACCACACGTACGCCAACTTACCAATATCGTTATCCGAAAGCGACTTATACGTTGATCTGAGAGCGTCCTATGTTTTCTTGCGCCACTTTCCAGTTATGCGTCGGTGAGCCTCGCGAGTCCCGCGCGCGTGCTGTCCGTGCTGTGCAGGGTAGGAGAGGCACAGGTGTTCAGTGGCGTGGCATGGGGTTGGCTTGGGGCATGGGGTGTGGTTCATTCCCGGAGGCACTGCTCACCTCAAACTGATGTCATGTCGTTGGGGGAGGGGGGGGCTGCGTATTGGGCCGCCTTCTCAGGAGAACAGCGCCGACCACGTTGCGCAAGGCACTCGCCGTATTTGCGTCGATTCCACAAAGTGTTGCTAGAGTTGCAAAGAGTCGCTACTGAATGAATTTCAACACTAATTAAAAACATTTTTTCAGTTCCCTACTGGCGTTCGACATTCAAACCGACATGAAGCGCGGGTTAACTTAATTCCAACCATTTCCTCAACCTCAAAACTGTGAGTAGATGGTTAGAAATCCAGCGAACCGGTAGAGATGTAGGAAGGGAGTTGCCACAGGACAGAAGCCGCCGATATTTCGAATAGAGGCTGTTCTTCTTCTGGGCACTGTCCTCATCATTGGCATGGTATCTAAAGGGTTAGGTGTAACGTGTTTAAAGGTTGGGTGTTGTTTCCAATGCAGCCCCCAATAGACGGATTACATCCGATGAATAGAAGGATTAGCCATTGTGTAGGGTACACCACTAGAGGGCGCTACGAACGACGCCTCACCACTAGTGGCCGCTGCTGTCGCATTCCGCGGATGACGTCATTGTTTCTTCTGGGAGCACGGTGAGAGATAGCGGGAGGCATTGGATGGCGATGCGAAATAGAGTGCCCCCTTGTGCAAGGCTGTGGTGGCGCTGCGGGCGACAGGACAGACGCTCTCGGTGGCGGCTCTCCACGGCGTTGTTATGGTCTCGTGACCGCGATACGCGGCGTCGGCGGCAAAAGGGTTTTGGGTCTAGCGTTGTGTACGAGTCTTTGAGCGAGTTTATATTAATCTCACTCCGTTTATTGTTCAACTGATCGTTGTTGTTTGAGAGCTCAATTGCTATGCTGTGAGATTGTGGTGTACGACACGCATATACGGCATACGACAATGTAAATAAATACGTATAAAAAAAGGACGTGCACGATAAATTACGCCAGATTATTATAGCTTCCCGTCATGCTTCCCGTGTTGCTACACCTATAAAGGCGCTTTCGAGAACCAGTCCGTTCACAAACAGCCGTGTGCATCCCGTCGTGTATATATTAGACTTGGATACCTTCCTCTTAATTGCCTAATAACGCTTTTGCGACTCGAGCGCGTATATTAGCAGGCTCCAGACTCGCGCAATATTATTTTGGTGATGGTGCAGATGTTCAGAGAAGAGCGGAGGAAAGTTGTTCCCCCCTATTTGCTTTATGTATTTATTCACTTCAGTATATCATTCTCACATACTAGTTTAAATTTAATTAGCGATTAGTAATACTGCAGTATATGCAATTTAGCACACTACAGTGCTGTAAGATATATTGTAAGCACCTTGGCTGCAGAATCACTGGGTGGATATCTGTAAAATTTTAGTGCCTTCTTTTCTGTGGTGGTCACTGTCACTAATAGTGATTCAGTTAAGTGTTGTGGCAGTTCCAGTGTAAACAGTCATCTGCTATATTGGAAAGTGAGTGATTATGGTCAAACAAGCCTCAATAAACATGATACCTTATACAATAATAAAAATTTCAAAAACATGTGGTCTGCCTTATTGTTGCTCAGGTTACACCGGTGTGTTCATGACCCAATACTGGCTCAGATTTTGATTCGATATCAGGTGTTGTACACTAGATGTCCAGCACATTGAATATAAAAGATATGAAAATGTTTGAGAAATTTTAAAAATACCTAGATGAGCATGACAAATGTGCAAGATGGAAGAGCGGTTTGCAACTTGTTGACATGCCGTCTACCTTATCCTTGCTGAGGTTACACCGGTGTGTTCATGACCACATACTGGCTCAGATTTTGATTCGATATCAGGTGTTGTACACTAAATGTCCAGCACATTGAATATAAAAGATATGAAAATGTTTGAGCAATTCTAAAAACACCTAGATGAGCATGACAAATGTGCAAGATGGAAGAGCGGTTGGCAACTTGTTGACATGCCGTCTACCTTATTCTTGCTCAGGTTACACCGGTGTGTTCGTGACCCCATACTGGTTCAGATTTTGATTCGATGTCAGCTGTTGCACACTAGATGTCCAGCACGTTGAATATAAAAGCTATGGAAATGTTTGAGAAATTTCAAAAATACCAAGATGTACATGACCTACTGACATGATAGCTGCAACTGCAATAATCTTCATGCTTTCCTTATTGCAAATGTGTTTGACTGCACATATCTGCATTTGTGTAGTTAAATTATGTTACCAGAGGCAAACCCAAGACCCGTTTTTTTGTTTTTGTTTTCTGGGTGCTTGTAGATGGGGGGGGGATGTGGAAGAACTTGCTTTGAATAGCATGCACTACGTTAACATTTCTTCATACCTTGTCATACCGACATTTAGGAACCACAGATGGTATTGTAGAAGGTATCATGTTTATTGAGACTTGTTTGACCATAATCACTCACTTTCCAATATAGCAGATGACTGTTTACATTGGAATTGCCACAACACTTAACTGCATCCCTATTAGTGACAGTGACCACCACAGAAAAGAAGGCACTAAAATTTTACAGATATCCACCCAGTGATTCTGCAGCCAAGGTGCTTACAATATATCTTACAGCACTGTAGTGTGCTAAATTGCATATACTGCAGTATTACTAATCGCTAATTAAATTTAAACTAGTATGTGAGAATGATATACTGAAGTGAATAAATACATAAAGCAAATAGGGGGGAACAACTTTCCTCCGCTCTTCTCTGAACATATGCATCATCACCAAAATAATATTGCGCGAGTCTGGAGCCTGCTAATATACGCGCTCGAGTCGCAAAAGCGTTATTAGGCAATTAAAAGGAAAGTATCCAAGTCTAATATATACACGACGGGATGCACACGGCTGTTTGTGAACGGACTGGTTCGCGAAACCGCCTTTATAATGCAAAGTGTAGCAACACGGGAGGCCATAATAATGTGGCGTAATTGTGCACCTCCTTTTGTTTATATTTATTTATTTATATTGTCGTATGCGGTATGCGTGCCGTACACCCCAATCTCACAGCATAGCAATTGAGCTCTCAAACAACAACCATCAGTTGAACAATAAACTGAGTGAGATTAATATAAACTCGCTCAAAGACTCGTACACAACGCTGGACCCAAAACCCTTTTGCCGCCGACGCCGCGTATCGCGGTCACGAGACCATAACAACGCCGTGGAGAGCCGCCTCCGAGAGCGTCTGTCCTGTCGCCCGCAGCGCCACCACAGCCTTGCACAAAGGGACGCTCTATTTCGCATCGCCATCCAATGCCTCCCGCTATCTCTCACCATGCTCCCCGAAAGAGCAATGACGTCATCCTCGGAATGCGACAGTAGCGGCCCCTAGTGGTGAGGCGTCGCTCGTAGCGCCCTCTAGTGGTGTACCCTACACAATGGCTAATCCTTCTATTCATCGGAGATAATCCGTCTATTGGGGGCTGCATTGGAAACAACAGCCTAAAGCCCGGAGGGAAGAAAGGGTCCATACGGGCTTCTACGGCCGGAATGAATGGCTGCTTTGTTAGAGTGTGGAGGGGATTATGTGAACGTAGTGATCTAGGCTACAGACCGGTTATACAAAAATGGAAGGTTCACGAACACGTGGACGAAACGGGACAACAGGCAAGACTTGGCAAGCATAGCGAAATAAGGAGGTTAGTGGTTACGTGGGGGAAATTCCAGAACGAGCGAAGGTTTTTTTTTATATATATATATTTGTAATACAAAGTTGTAGCATGCAATAAAGAAAGCGGAAAGCAGTGGCCATGCAGAACATAACAGATGATAATGGAGGTAGAATGGAAAAGCATATTTTATTTATGAAGTGCTTCTAGGGTGCCTTGTGATTTGTTGATACCGAACGGGTGAAGAGCGTCAACTTGTATGAAAAGACTCCCTATCACGTCTGTCACGTGTGGATCTAAACCCGGTTTCTAGAATATATAGTTTAATGTTGTCAAAATTGTGACCAGGAACGTTAAAGTGTTCGGCGACTGCTTTGGGGAGTTTATTGGACGTGGCGGTTCTGTGTCCGGTAAGGCGGTTGTTCATTTGTTGGCCGGTTTCACGAATGTATTGCATAGAGCAGTCGCCGCATTCAATGCAGGATATGATATTGGAGCTTGTGCATGTGAATGCATGGTTAACGGGGTGGGTGTAATTGCTCGCAGTGCTTTTGATGGAGTTAGCGTGTTGAACGTGCTTGCATGTTTTGCAGCGCGGGAGGTTGCAGGGTGGTGTTCCCGTGTGCGGGGTGCTCGTTTTGCTGATTTTGGCATTGACCAAGGAGTCTGCTAGGTTTTTTGCGCGTCGGTATGTCACTTGTATGGGGTGGGTGAATATATTGCTAAGTCGCTCACTGCTTTGGAGGAGGGGTTCGTGCTTCTGTAGAATGGCTTTGATGTTTGAAAGTGCGCTGGAATATCTTGTGATGAAGCTTATTTCGCACGCGTCAGGATTTTTTCGGTTTTCCAGAACCTCGTTTCGATGGAGTGTGAGTGCCTTGCGACGGAATTCGGTTAGGAGGGTGTCTGGATAGTCCCTTTGGGCAAGTGTACTGCAGAGTTCGTGAAGTTTCTCAGCGTAATCTGTGTCGTTTGAACAAATTCTGCGTAGTCTTACACTATGCCCATTAGGAATTCCAACCTTACAGTTTACGCGGGTGGTGATTCTTGAAGTGAAGGTATTGTTGTTTGTCAGTTGGCTTTTTGTACAGGGTTGTGATGAGGTTACCGTTGTCTAGTGATATTGTGGTGTCGAGGAAGTTAATTAAGTGAGTTGACTGTTGTGATGTGAACTTTATGTTGCTATGCGCGGTGTTCACTAGATCCACGAACTTTTGAAATTCATGTTTCCCGTGTTCCCATATTATCAGTGTATCATCGATGTATCGAAGATACACAGTGGGTTTTAATGAGAGGGCGCTGAGAACCTTGTTTTCTAAGAACCCCATGAAGATATTTGCGTATGTGGCTGCAACAGGTGTGCCCATACTTGTACCGTGTACTTGTAGGTAGTATTCGCCATTGAACTCGAAGTAGTTCAGTTTAAGGACAAAGTCCATTAGAGCGAGTATGGTTTCTCCACACTCGCCACATGGACCATACTCGCTCTAATGGACTTGGTCCTTAAACTGGACTACTTCGAGTTCAATGGCGAATACTACCTACAAGTACACGGTACAAGTGCATGCAAGACATGCAAGCACGTTCAACACGCTAACTCCATCAAAAGCACTGCGAGCAATTACAACCACCCCGTTAACCACGCATTCACATGCACAAGCTCCAATGTCATATACTGCATTGAATGCGGCGACTGCTCTTGCAATACATTGGTGAAACCGGCCAACAAATAAACAACCGCCTTACCGGACACAGAACCGACACGTCCAACAAACTCCCCAAAGCAGTCGCCGAACACTTGAACGTTCCTGGTCACAATGTTGACAACATTAAACTATATATTCTAGAAACCGGGTTTAGATCCACACGTGACAGACGTGATAGGGAGTCTTATCTCATATACAAGTTCAACGCTCTTCACCTGTCCGGTATCAATAAATCACAAGGCACCCTAGAAACACTTCACAAATAAAATATGCTTTTCCATTCTACCTCCATTATCATCTGTTATGTTCTGCATGGCCACTGCTTTGTGCTTTCTTTATTGCATGCCACAACTTTGTATTACAAATAAAAAAAAAAAAGCATCGCTAATTCTGGAATTTCCCCCACGTAACCACTAACCTCCTTATCTTTCGCTATGCTTGCCAATTCTTGCCTGTTGTCCCGTTTCGTCCACGTGTTCGTGAACGTTCCATTTTTCTGTAACCGGTCTGTAGCCTAGATCACTACGTTCACATAATTCCCTCCACACTCTAACAAAGCAGTATAAGCTCGTACGGACCCTTTCTTCCCTACGGGCTGTTGACCCAGAATTCGCATGAACCTTTAAACACGTCACACCTAACCCTTTAAATACCATGCCAATGATGAGGACAGTGCCCAGAAGGAGAACAGTCTCTGTTCAAAATATCGGCGGCTTCTGTCCTGAGGCAACTCCCTTCCCTCAAAATTGTAAGATTTTGTTAGTTATATTACATTGCGAACTAATGAGTTTGAAACGGAGAGCTGGATAAATAGTAACGGTATCATGCAGTCCATTTAATCTTAAGAGGCGTTTGTGAAACCTGGTCTCAGTCACCTAGAAACTAAGTAATTTGCGGACACTACAACTGTGAGTCTGACCGCACATCTGGACACTGACAACGGTCCCTCTAATCTGTGTAATGAAGGGACCGTATCGAATAAGACTCACAAACGAAATAACGAGAAAGAATTCAGCACATGAGCATTCTTGGAACCCTGACCATGGCTAGAATTCAACGTCGATGTTCCCGGAATTCGGAATTCTTTCTCGATGCATGAATGCATCTTCTGTGTAACAATGCTAAGGGGCACATTGAACCGCATGCGTTCAAGACGCGAAATATATTAGGCGGTGCATCAGAGGTACAAACCGTATGCGGTGCACAGCGCCGCTTACATGCGGTCTGTGCCTCGTACAAGATCGTGTACCGCATAACCTGGTCGTAATACCTCCTAAGTTACCAGGTACATCGACTATGCGGCGCAATAAGAGGTACGCAAGAGGTAAACTATTTAGAGTGTAAGTATGGGGTGAATACATTGCCAGGCGGAAGCTTAAACCATGGCAACAGTGAATAGACATGAGTACGTGGAATCTTCATTTATTTAGTTGACTTCAGTTACGAAATTATTTAGAAGCGTATACAGACATAAATGTGTTTTCTAAAACAACCACACTCTCCATCCCCCGGGCACTCCACCTGCCCAATTTCAGAATATGCACACGTAGACGGAATGTTCATAGAGAAGAACTTTACTTACGCTAGACTGCATGACAACTGCCTGGACATGACCAAACATAATTTACCCAGGGTGGTCTTTAGAAGTTCACTCGGTGAGCAAATGAACTTCACTTGAGCGATCGCCAGCTCCATGACTGCACTTGTTACAACAACGACGATGTGGGAACAACTGCTTTGTCTCACGGCCGCCAAATCTCCAATCACCAATAATTGGAAGCTTCCACTTGAATAAAAGCGAAACGCAACCATCACCTGCACGTCCCCGCGAATAGCGTGGCATCGAGCAGTTGGTTGCCTCAAAGTGGGAGCCCACACGTCGCACAGGCTATACGAATTCCAGCACTTGACAGTTTGTGGTAGCGTAGCAAGTGGCTCTCGGAGACGTCAGACAAGATCACACGATTCCAACAAGCTCTCTCATGTCGCAAACCGCGTTGCGGTTCCAACTGTTCGAAATCCACAGCTGCCAAAGCAGGCAGCCATGTTTGCTGTTGACTGACAGCTCGAGGGCTCTCTTAGCATTTTGCCGTAACTTATGACGATCTTACGACACCCGCGCTTCGTGAACCCGCACTTTATCGCAATTTAGTCTTACGACGGACTTACGACAATTTTTGTCGTGCGAACTGTTTGTGAATCCGACCCCTGTTTGCTGCCGCGGTTAAATAGAAGGGGTGAGGTGGCTACATTTATTTAATTTACTCACACAAGCTACACTGAAGTGATGAATGGTTTGGGATATTAACCCAAAACTAACAGAACGTCTGTTGAACAAGCGAGAAACTGATGTTCTGAGGCTGGAACAACATAGAAGGGACACATAAAAACAAAGCCTCAAATTGCCTAAGAAATCAACGATGAAAGATGAAAGTCACTGAAAAGGCTAGCCACCTGTAGGGATCGAACCCCCATCTTCTGGATTTCCGGTCCAGGGCTCTACCAATTGAGCTAAGCTAACACGCCTCTCCAGCGACTTTCGGGGTGCGTCATCTGAAGGGACGACAAACCAGCCACTCACTCACCCTCCTTTCACTCTTACATTTTTTGCTCACTCATACACACATTCATACGACGGAAATCGACTGAAGCGGCACCTGTTGAACAAGAGAGAAACTGATATTCTGAGGCTGGAACAACATAGAAGTGACAGATACAAACAAAGCCTCAAATTGCCTAAGAAATCAACGTTTATTACTTCTTTTTAGTGTAGACATTCTGTAGGTCCATCGAGAATCGAACTTTCGCAAAGCAATCGCGCATCTTTTTCTCTCTCGCAATACTCCATCCCATCAGAGAATTCCGTCAGAACTACGAAAATTTTTCAAACTGCCGACACACGACACCCGTTGGAAAGGGACGTTCACCTATGAAGCTCCCAGTCGTGTTATGGATGCCTATGGTACTAGCGCATGGCACGTGGCCTTTTATAGGTTGCGAGCGTCGCGTGATGCTCAATCGTCTACGGGCTAGGGCGTTTGTCTGTCTGCGCTAACCACTTTTAGGAAAGCTCTATGGGGTCACTTATCAGGAACCATATCTAACTGAATCCTGAACCAGTATTATAATATTCCGGGTCGCAATGAGCCAGATGGCATAAAACATTACTAACTTGACGGTCGGGGTCTATCAGCATGTCGGGACAATGCGAGCTGCCATAATGAATACAGAAAGAACGTGGCTACAGCGTTGCTCATTTCTTATAACAGATAGAACTTTTGATACAAGGAAACACTAAAGGACAAGACTATGTCTTTAGGACATCCTCTGGACATCCATCTCTGGACATATGGATGTCCTGAGGACATCCACAAAACTCCTCAGGACGTCCTGTAGACGTCTGCTGGACGGTCAAAGGTGCATCCATGGACGTCCCCTGTTTGTCCACAAGACGTCATATATGACATTTGTAGGACTGAACCAGGATGTTGCTACCTACGCTATATGGGACCTATATTTCGTGTATTTCATTAATGCTCCTGCACCTATGCGTGCAGAGGCAGCATCTCAAACTGCTATAATCTACTGCAACGTACAAGGAAATAATGGCACGCGTTAATCTGTTCCCTGACAGTTTCTGGTGCTTGCATGTGTAACAATACAAATGGAAAGAGAGTTTAAATATATATTGAAAAACAATTTATTGAGGAGTTTGCAAGGTACGCAGCAAATCACAGTGGAGCAACATTTATGAAACGTTTGTCGTCATATATATAGGGTGTTGCACGAGAGAGTCACCCTTCATTATTTTAAAAAAATTTACGTGAGATAAAAATTGGAAACCTATTGCACAACACTTATGAAGCTTTTTGCCACCCAAACAGGAGGTTTGCATCAGTGTACCTCAATAATTAGAGTAATTATCTTGAACTCAATATTTTGTCACGGAAAGGTTTTTCAGGCGGTTGTTGGGTGTTTTTGGGTGCCAAATGTTTGTAGAAACGTTTGCGAAACATCCTGTATTTGTGACTGAAATGGTGTGTTGTGGCTATGGGTCTTCTAACTAATGCAAAAAGGTTACCTTTTCTTGGCAAATTTTTTAGTTCCATTGCGCTAATCACATTAATTAACGAGGGACACCCATAGAAAACCACTGTTTGGGAGCAAAAACCTTCACAAGTGTAATGCAGAATGTTTTCAATTTTTATCTCTCGTTGTTTTCTTGCAACGATTGATGGTCACTCTCTCGTGCAACATCCTCTGTACTACATACCGTACTTGAACTATTCATATCGACACATAATTTATCACAGCCACTCTTGGTGCTTTTAGCAAAACAATAATTGCAGCTACTTTCTTATGACTGAGGAGGGAGTTGTATGCCTAGACTCAAAGAAATAGGGTACAGGTATATCACAGTTACACACTGCCAACACTTCATGTGAAAGAATATCCCCTGCACACCTTGCATAGCTGTCTTGGCCATTGCATATCGAATGCTAGAAACAAAGTATGTACGTGCTAACCAACAGCATTAAATTTTTCCGAAAATGGTACAGGTCCTGACAGAAGTGTACGAAATAAGCGAGCTGCGCATTTTTTTCTCCGCCAAGACACCCGAGAGGCAGACGGAAGCAGGTGAGTTTGAGCGCGGTCATTGTTTGAGAGGCGTAGATGAGCGGGCTGCAAGCTACATACTGCGGTAGTTTCGGTATTGCTTCTCACTATAGTGCCTGCGAAGTGAGTTCGAAACCACTGCAGTGTTCTGCAACACCACGTCACTGAAAGTTTGTGAAGACTGGGAGCTCCCAGGTATTACTGGGGACATAAAAATAAGTCATTGTGAAAACACGATAATTTTTTTTTCTAAATTAAAAAGCGAAGAAGCAATACATATGTTCCAAAAACAATAATCGTTAGGGAACATAGCTGTGATCATATTAAATATCTGACGTGACCAGATGACAGCTTACATACACAGTATTTCAGTAACATGTTGATGGAGAGCACTGCAGTGAAATCCAACGGGCGTCGTGGGCACGTTCAAGAGAAGCAATACCGAAATTACTGTAGCGAGTTCCTCGCAGCACACTCACCCACGCCTCTCTCAGCAAAGAACTCTACCGCTCCCAAAGACCGCTTGGGTGCCGCACGAGAGAAAAAGTATGCAGCTCACGTGTTCCGTTAACTTTTGTCGTGAACTGTAGAACACAGCAAACAGTAGGCATAAGTTAAGCTAAAAGAGCTACACCCTGTAAATGTGACAGAAGTTCGCAAGTTCAGAAGATGTCGCATACGTAACAATACACCAAATCAAAAATTTCACAAAAAACACAGTAGAAAGGAGCACAGGGCTGACACTCTTATTCATTTTGTGTTTGGTACCTCTTGGTAGTCTTATTTCCTCCTAGGCACACTTGTGCAGCTTTTGACAAAGTTTTTTTCTTCTTCTTAAAAACGGTATTTACCTGATAGCCCGCTCCTAGACAACCACAATCCCGAATGTCAAAGTTCTCGCCCCTGATTTGTTGAAAACCGGAGGCGCTGGCTTTTTTGTACCCATTATGAAATTCATAAGTGGTACAAAAAAGGCGTACGCCTCCCTTGTTCAACATCGCACGGGCGTGAACCAGACTTGTGCCCGTTACTCGAAAAAAGTAATTGAGTACCGTTACCGTTACTTCTACGCAAAAAGTAATTGATTACCGTTACCAATTACTCGACTCCAAATGTAATTGAGTAACGAGTAAAAAAGTAACGCGTTACTCCGGTCGTTACCCAGCATTCACACAAATTATACCTGTCTCTGTGTGCCCCAGAAAAAAAAATAGAAAAAAAAAGAAAGGAAAGAACTACTGTATTTATCGCCCGGGAATACGTTGACCCGATTGTGGAAGAACATTGCCTGGAACCTCCCCATGACTCACTAAACCTCTAAACCTTCAGGTGCCACCATACTGGTGTAGGAAGAGATTAGGGAGAGAGACCCTGAAATTCCAGAACGTTAGTACAATGACCTGTACTTGCTATAGTAGAACGATCCAACAAAGGCTGACGGCACGAGGGGCTTGACTAGGGGCAGACCATCTGAAAAATAAGTTAATCTCTGCCGGAAAAGTATAATCAATTACTGAGTAATCGATTACTCCAAAAAGTAATTGATTACTCGAAAAATTACTTTCACAGTAAAGTAACTGATTACTCGAAAAATTACTAAAAAAGTAACTGATTACAAGTAACGCAATTACTAGTAACGCGTTACGCACAAGTCTGGCGTGAACGATGTCATTCGAGATGACGGCATTGGTAGGAGTATGCTTTACATCACTTACATCATTACTTACGTCATTACATCGCTCGTGAACGAACCATGTACAACCGTGCTCGGTTCTCTTCTGTGTTGGAAATCACGTTGAGTACTTTTTGTTTCAAACTGTTCAGCACTCTCTGACGTTGAACAATAAGTTTCCACAACCTCCCCTGCGACCGATGATTGGAGAACTACTGAGGACTCACAATTATCATCACTTCCACTCAGCATGTTTACTATAAAGACCTCATCTTGATTCCGGGATCACGCACGACACTCGTGTTGATCGCGTTGCGTACTCAGAGCGTTAGCCGAAATCGTAGAGTTTTTTCTGCAGCCAGACGGTCCTTCATGCACACATATTTTTACCCTTAACTTTCGGCGTCACTGCACATATCATAGGCTCACCTTGAAACTTAAAACTGCACAAAGGAATGTGAACGTTTGCAGTTGCGAGCGGATGATGATGATGATGACGTGCGTTATTGTCGATGCTCATGGCGCTTTCTGCTTTTGCGCGGCGGTGCAAGTTAATGCAGCAGACGACGCTCAGCAGTGAACGGCGGGGAACGTTTCTTTGATTTTGATCCCAGGGAATCTAGCTCGCATACGGTTGGTACTGTCGTAGTTCTATGCACGTTATTTTATGGAGCTATTGAGTAAATGAAACTGGTGTAATATTACTCGCAGGATGCCAATCAAAATATAGCTGTTAAGATCCCGCATCAAAATCTTACGCTATGTTATTTTACGCATGTAGTTATTGGTTGCGACCAGAGTGCACCACACCTTCGTTGCTATGAAAGCTGTTAGCCTAATTGGCTGTATCACAACACGTCCGATATTATACACCCACGGACGTCCAAGGGACGTCCAGCTCACAACGTCAGCGCTGGATAAATCCAGGATATTTATGGATATTTTGGGATATCCAGGGGATATCCAGTGGACATCCATCATGGACCTGGACGTTATGACCAAACTGGGATGTCCTGGGGACGTTGATGGTTGTCTGGGGAGCTATAAAGGTGTAAAGCCACTGAATTTTGGTGCTTTCTGCTGTATGATGGTACACTGGCACTGAAGCAACTACTGACTGACAAGCTGTATGATCATTTTCTGATCCTTCATGTGCCTGCAAGAATTCTTGTCACTCCAACATTGTACAGAACGCCACATCATTTCGTTGATAACCTCCGAAGTACTTTGTGCAAGAGATGAGTGAACTGAAATATGGAAGAACACAGCTCTTATACAATGTCCATTACAGGGGACTGTCTGCAGCACGGGCCACTTGATTCATTCAGTGCATTTCCGTTTGAGTTATACCCGCGAAGGCTGGAGCGAATGCTGCGAACCACAAGCAGTCCCCTATCACAAATCAGCCGCAGAGTATTGGAATTGAAGCACTGTGGAGCACCTGTAAGTTACAAAGCCACCAGCCTCTGTGTCAAGCCAGGGTTCTCCTACCACTTTCGCAATTGTTATTTTGTATGTCTACGAGAAGTACGTACATCAAAAGCTCGAGTGTCTGTCTTTTCAAACAAGGCAGACTTCTTTGTAACACCCACTTAAGTCTTCTTTCTTCAATATCTTTCGAGTCAGTTGCTGTGGTGCCACTGAACAAACAATGACACTGTCAGCCTTCAATAAGGAAAAGCAGTGTGTACTACTCAACTACAAAAATGACTACGTCGCCCGCTTCTCCACCATATGCAGTTATCATAGAAGAATAGTTGCTTCACCAAGACTCTCTACGTCATTTATGAGGCCCTTTTACCGCCCAGGCAACATGGCTGCAATAAATGCATCCAGGTACATCTCAGAAATAAAAATAAAACTATGACTATATCATAGTCCCCATTCTGCATATGGCTTCTGCTTTTGAGAAACATTGCGACCACCTGTCAGAATGTATTTTATTGCTGTTTGCACTAGCCAAAGGAACAGATTACTGTTTTGTCTGTGTCTTATGACGTGTTAGGCCACGTAACAATTATTTGTGAACATGGGAGCCATCCCTAAAGCCAAGCGCCCGTGCGCAAGCTTGTGTTGTGAGCCAATGTTGAACCTACACTGCCAACTTGAGCCATGGTCACATGAGCCATGGTCACATGCTGGTGATGTCGGAGATGTGTCAAAGCTTACTGCCAACTTTTGCTGAGATTGAGACAACGTTCTTATAGTATTATCGAAGTCTATGATAGATGACTTTTTGTTCAATTCTCCAGTCACACAACATATGTGAATGAAGGGAAGGAATCGTGCAGAAAAAAGATATGTGTTCTTGTGACGTTGTTTGAGCCAATGTTGAACCGACACTGCCAACTTCCTGAAACATCGGACATATGGTAGCAATGTCGGGGATATGTCACAGCATACCGCCAAGTTCCTCCCGACACTGAGCCGCCATTCTTAATATACGTAGTTCTGTGATAGACGATTTCTTGTTGATTTCTCCAGTCACACAACAGAATATGGATTCTCTGGAAAGGAATCACGCGGAAAAAGATGGGTTCTTCTGACGTTATTTGAGCCAATGTTGAACAGACACTGCCAACTTCCTGAACCATCTGATATGGTGGCAATGTCGGAGATATGTCACAGCATACCGCCAACTTCCTCCCGACACTGAGCCAACATTCTTATTCTATTATGTAATTCTGTGATAGACGCTTTGTTGTTGATTCCTCCAGTCACACAACATAATGCAGATTCTCTGGGAAGGAATTGTGCAGAAAGAGATGGGTTCCTGTGACGTGATTTGAGCCAATGTTGAACTGACAATGCAATTCATCCGGAAGACTCCCAGATTCGGACCGGTTTGTACGATTGTACGACCGAGAAGCAAATCTCCCAGAAAATGCAGTTTCCCGCTGTATATCTCAAACGCCTGCTTATTCTCTGGGCACACAGACGAAAACATCAATGGAATACCAGCCCAATCGCCATCGGCATCGCTGCCGCGTCCCGGAGCCTCTGTGTTACGGAGTTCAGGGGTTATGGTCATGGTTGTACTAAACTTCTAATTTCCGGGCATTTCCTTCATGTTTTCCGGAGACAAAGGTGCCTCTGCACTCTTTCCATCTTGCGTATTGCATATCACGGCTCAGTGTAAACGCAACAAGTAACACGTGTTTCTGAAGCAACACACAGATGAATTGGGATGCGTAATCGCGTCCAGGAAGGTCACCATGTGTTCTGCACAGTTCACGGTTGTGACACCAGCATTCCGCGTGGAGGGTGGACCGACCGACACGGGAAAGCGCAGCACTTTGCAGCGTTGCGAGTTGGAAACACAGAGGAGGATTGTGCTTTGAACTAAATCGACCGCAGTTGTCGGTGAAATGGGAAACCGTGCACAAGAGCTCATGATATGTGCGCTGAACTGACCACAGCGATGTACAACTGTCAGTGATGGTAATGCAAGCTACTTTTTTAATGACTCGTCAACTAACTTGTTCAACAACTATTATGTTTAAGCTCTCCTGGGAAGTCCAGATGGGCTTCCGAATTTCAGACACATTACTAAGTCAGTGCTGAACGAGTAGGTGAGGGCAGTTCAGCGTCGCGAAGAGAACAGAGACATAGTTTGGTGTCCTAGCCTTGTCACAACTTGACACCCAGATAGTTTCTTGGAGAGGGCAAAGTCTGTTGCTGCAAAACTTGTGCTCGATGAGCCTGCTGGGGGAAATGTACTCCTGTGATATATGCAAATAAAAGCAACCCAACATCGGCCTTCTCTTACCACCCCTCCCCACCGCTTTTGAAATCTCCCTAATTTGGATGTTCCCAAGTTGGCAGGTATGCATGCAGTTAGAGCCTTCCACCAACTGTATTTGCAATACTTTGTTGACAAAAAATTTAAAGAGGCTCCCTCTAGAGTAAGATTAGGGGGCACGTCCAACACCAGCAACATTGGAGGACAACACAGTCACACGTCGGAGACAACTGCTTCCCCTTACCTCACAGGGGACTGTCAGGCTTACGTGCAAATAGATGTTTCGTAGGGTAGGTTATCACTATTTTCATAACCACCGATGCAACATAGTCCAAGCACCTATAAAAAGAAAATTACAATTGCTATGAAACCATGATGTGCAAACAAAAGTACTTGCGCAAAATTTTCAGTGTGTGGTTTCACTACCAGCGAAAAATGCAACAACCGAAGTCGGGCTGACATGGCAATGAACTAACCAGCATTTCTGTTCCGGCGTGTCCGCCCTGCAAATCGTAATTCTCGACTTTCGTTTACTCAAGACTTCAACAGTCATCGACAACTCGTGAATCTGGAAGGTTAATTAGTGATACCGTGTTTTTTTTTTTTTAGCAGCAAGACGAACCAAGGCACTTACTGAAACGTTGTACTGCCGAACATACAACGTTAATCACTACTTTGAATGCAAGTGCAGTCAGATCAACCCACACTTCCAATGTGTTTCAATCCGTGATACGAAGCCGAAATACATAAAGCAAACGATATTCCGATATTATCACCACGCATCTCTACTACATGCGATTTGGTGCGCAGAAACAGGCGCATACTTTAATGAAGAGTGAACTCACCCCTTAAACTTGAAAGCCAAAGAACAAAGGAACGCTGTCCACCACAGTGTACTCTGTGAGCTCTGCTGCGCTTAACAGTTTTTATCACTGGACAGCACGGCGTGCGTTCTTGCATGCTAGAAAATTGCGAGACAAAACGTGCGGGAGATTAGAACTTCGAAAGATTTTCGTATAACAACCAGTGGAGTGCAGCCGCCAAGAGTCAACTCCCAGTAAACCACAAACGTCTAATGGATGTAGCGCCACTCATTGCATGCCGGTAGCCTTCGACGACGACGAATCGGCCCGTCTGTTTTTCGTGCACAGCTCGCATGCATATCGGCAGCTCAGTTCTGTGCCGCGCAGATTAAACCGACGTAACCTGGCTCCTGGTCTTTCAGTCTCTTTCTCGGTAGGGCTTCGGTAACTACATGGACATCCAGAGGATGGTACACCGTGGATATTTTGGATGTCTAGCGAGTAGACATCTGGATATGTCCAGCTAACGTGGAATGGATCTACTATGGATCGTCGGAAGCTCATCCATAACTGTATAAATGGATGTCCTCTGGATGTAACAGCTGGACATTTTTCACATCCAGTGGACGTGCTTGTGAGGCACTGCGATGTCTGATGTACGTCCTATCGATGTTCCTACCGGATTAACATACGACAATATATAGACCGGATTGCAAATCTATACTTTTTCAGCTATTTTGTGTGCATGAACAGCGCAAATAACGTAGCCGTAGCCGTACCCCACCCTACACGGCTTGGCCGTTTCTCAGTTTCTATTGGTGTACTGGATGGAACATATACTAAAATACCAATAGTTGCGGGATGTTTGGTAAGTGTAGTGGGGGCAGAAAACGTTTCTAACGGTGACGAGGATGTGTTTCTGCAATTAATATGTACGTCTGCAATGAGTCAAACTGCCCGCTAACATTTCTGATATTCCTTCCTGACAAATATATTGTTTGTAATTCAGGCTATTGTCTATGATGAGGTTACCTACTGAGTGGAGCTGTCAAACTGACAGGTCTCTGTTGGCAGAAGAGTGCTACGTGGATACTTTACACAGAGGAGGACGCGAACAAATGGAAAAACTTGCTTTTACTTGTGCTCCAATTTCTCACGTTCTCGCAAGATAGATTCGCTTTCTTCTAGCGCTATACGTAAAAATTACTATTGAATTGATAGTCCAAACAACGTTTCATAAACGTACGTCTATATTATCGTATGTTAATCCGGTAAGAACATCGATTGGACGTATATTAGACGTCGCAATGCCTCACAAACACGTCCACTGGACGTGACAAATGTCCAGCTGTTACATCCAGAGGACATCTATTTATACAGTTATGGATGAGCTTCCGACGATCCATAGTACATCCATTCCACGTTAGCTGGACATATCCGGATGTCTACTAGACATCCCAAATGTCTTAGATGTTTGGATCTTTCTGGTATGTCTAATAGACGTTTGTGGTTTACTGGGCTGCTACCCGGCCGTTGCGCGTCCGGAAACTTTGAAGTTTCAACGGTTGAAACTGAACAGGTTCGAACTGGTCGGATGGATGGATGATGGATGGCGATTGGGTAGACGGGCAGACTTCATTGCCATTGCTTTAGCTCGTGCTTATTGAGTACTTATTTTCTGTAATATTCTTTAATTTCCGTTGCCGTTCATTATAATTGGGTGGCGGAGGTTAAATGGTAAATAACACATATGCCAATCCAGCGGAAGTGACACCAACATCATCATCATTATGCCATAGCCATCGTCGTTTCAGTGACGAGTGACGAGTATCGTATTTTGGTGCTGTGTGTGTTGAAAATCGTTGTTCTTTTTGCAAACATTTTATCAGTGCCTTTGCTACTGAGCTTTAGGTGTGCCTAATATCTAGCGTATTGCCTGTACAGCAGTTTCAAAGAGATACCATGGGCAGTTTCAAGATTTTTTGAAGGGTCCTGAAATCCCTGAGTCACGTCAGATTCCATTTTACTTTTGCAGCGGTGTAGCTTGTGAGAAAATGT
This sequence comes from Ornithodoros turicata, assembly GCF_037126465.1. NCBI lineage: Eukaryota > Metazoa > Arthropoda > Arachnida > Ixodida > Argasidae > Ornithodoros > Ornithodoros turicata. The sequence continues at coordinate 123,081,473 of NC_088201.1, read as the reverse complement.
TATGTGCAATAAACAAACATCTGCCATCTGCTGCCCACAGTACGTGCAAAGTGCTTCTGTGTTTGTGGAGCAATGGTTTAGGCTAGTGCTGCGCTGAACGATTCGTCGGAGTCGTCGACTTTTTTATTGACGTTTCAGTGACTCGATAATTTACTTGCTGATTTCTTTCAGTTGGTGTAGCGTAGTATTCTTCAGGGAAGTTACTGACGTACAAAATTTACATTTATCAGCAACGATAACGCCATCAAAAACGCTAGTTCAAGAAACATTGCCCCGAACAAATGCGGGCTTTCGTTAAGAAAACAGATATATATTCAGTAAAATAAAATATTACTTCACAGCACTTAGATTCTGGTAATGTCTTCTAGTTGTGGATGCTATATATATATATATATATATATATATATGTATGTCAGTGAGCCAAAAAGAGTCGGATCATCATATGTATGGACATTATTTAAATCATCTACGTACCTCAGTCAGACTGCCTTCATCGGGCTGATCTTTTGTTACAATATATGGACATACAACTCACATAGCATGAAAGACTACATACTATCCATTTGGTCAAAATATAATTGGAGAAAATTAATGTGGTCCATTCGTGCATAGTTTCTGAAGATTGTTACAGAGTCCAGTTTTATTACCTCAGTATGATCATTTGCAAACTTGCTGCTTCACACATGTGTGATGCAAAGTAAGAGAATAAGGAATTTCCTTCATGTATGAGGATCATCCAACAAAAGTTCCTCTGCTGTGAACAAAATAATAAATCTATAGCATAACATTGAAAAAAATTATGTACAGATTAGAGCTCAACGTTGCTCCCTAATATAGTCACTTTATTTAGGTGAACATTTTTGGTACTGTGATACCAAGTATTCAATACGTTGTCTGTGCCATGTTATGTCCTGTTTACAAAGCGAGGCATTCACTCTGCATTTCACCTGATCAATTTGTGTTTCATGATCACTTGCGAATTGGTGACTGCCGAGGGGCGCTTTGAGAGGAAGATGGAACAGCAAATTGGGCAAATTTTCATTGAAGTAGGAATCATCACCTTGAGCATGAGGAGAACGAAGTGTACAGGAAGCTCACGAAAAGAAACTCACGTTTGTGAGTCTCCTGTATACTTCATTCTCCTCATGCTCAAGGTGATGCTTCCTACTTCAACGTTGCACCAGCTCGCTTGTGTACTTTTTCTCTCTTTGGCAAATTTCCAGATGAATTTCTGGAACAAATCCCGAGTCTTCCAAGACGACTGCAGACAGCGTTGATGTGGTACGCTACACCCTTCCAAGTCCTGTGCGTTTTTGCTTCATTGTAGTTTGAAGTTTACCCAGGATCTCGCAGTACATCTGCATTTACTGTGATTGTGCGTGTGAGGTAATCTACAAGTTGCCCACAACGATAGTCCTAAAACACTGTCGGCATAGTCTTTCCAGACGAAAACGCGAGTTTGACCTCCTTCAGAATGCTTTCACCGGGCACCCACCATGACTTCCTATGGTATTTTGTCTCAGCACTTGCATAATGCACCCACGTTTCATTAATATTAATGGTTCCAAGAAATTCATCTTTACCGTCTTGATACCATTGAAGGAAAATGCAAGCTACATTCATTCGTTGCTCTTTACGAACGTTACCGAGCAAATGTTGCCCCCATCTCGCATAACTTTCGTTGGCCAAGCTGAAGGAAATTTGTTCCTATGAGTATCATGGTGCAGTACCAGTGACACGCCAGTCTCCGTTAACAATTCTCGGTATATCAGAAAAGACGTTGTTTCGTGGTGTTATAGCTGATCTCCCACTGTACTGTTCATTGTGCAGATTTTCACGACCCTGTATAGAGGACACACCATTTCAATGCCTGTAAAGTGTTTTGTATAAACAGGTGTTAACTGTCAGTGGATATTCTCCAAAGCACTCTTTTTCCTTTAACGAAAAGTAGGATAGCTCTTAGTTACTAGGATAGTCAGACGTACTCGGAAATATTACATCCATGCTTGAATGCCTGACACATTGGTGAACGGCACTCCATTGACCAACGTCTGCAGTACCGGGATGTCACACCCAACTACTACACCATTCAGTTTGTCCTAGTGGTGTTCCCTTTGAATAACAAATATCGGGAAACTTATTTTTGGATGACCCTCATAGCTCCAGTTCTCTTTCTGCATTTGGCTACATTTATTAGATTCCTTGTGGTGACTCTTGTGGACAGATACCAACATGGAAGACTTAATAATAATTGGAGTTTACATTGCGAGACAACTGAGATCATGAGCGACGCCACAGCAGTCGGTCTGTGGATTGCCCACCTGAGTGTCCTTAAATGTGCAATGAAAGCTCACCACACAACGCACGGTATTTAATGTCCCTTGCGGAAGATGGCATGTCTAAGCAACTTGTATCCTGGCACTAAGTTGCTGGTGTTTTTGGCCGGGTTCGAACCGGCGATTTCGGGATCAGAAGGCGAACACACTACAGACTCAGCCACCAAGGCCGGTTCACGGACAACTTGAACAACACAATTATGTTAACTCTGCCATCAAGTAATTCAGTTTCCTGCATATTTTTTGTAACAATTGAACTTCAGTTTTGTAAGCCTGAAGGCTAAGCTTAGAACCACCTCTTGTAATTTAGTGACTCTATTTGATGTGTGAATGGGTTCACACCTCTTAAAAACCTAATAAGACAAAATCTTCATGATTTCTAATATGTGATATATACAAGGCCAGCTACAAGACGTCTACAATTAAAATAAATTACTAAATGTCTACCAGACGTCTTGTAAATCACTAATTTCAGAGGTCTAAATAATGGTAAGACTTTTAGACGTCTAGTCAGTCTAGTTTGGGCTCTATCCCTAAACGGAGATATCCTCTGAACGTCCCAATATCCCGTCGCGATATTTATAGGACGTTCTTGAAACGTACAAAAGCGGGACCTTTGCTAGTCCTATGGATGTACAAAAGACGTCTACGGGCTCTCTGAGCAAATCCCTGGGATATCCGAACATCCACGCCGGGATGTTACTGGGATATCGCTGGGATAACTGTGGTTTGCTGGGACATATGGCCGCTAAGCAGGCATGGGCAGTATTTAAATACATTGTATTTAAAATAGTATTTAAAATATAAATACATGTATTTAAAATACGTATTTAAATACATTCATAAAAAATGTATTTATATTTATATTTAAATACCATTTCAGTCGTATTTATATTTAAAATACACTGTAAATACACCGTATCTCATCTATTTTCCCGACCCATTGAATGCTGTGATGGAAGTTGCATTGCAGGGTGCCTTGGTTAGAGGCTACAGGTCATTCATCCCACGTGTTTGGGGATTCCCATCCTTCCAGCCCAGAAAACAGTGGAGCCAAATCAGGGCACAGTCACCCCCATTGCTTTAGAGTTTAATCTTGGGAGCGGGGAGAGAAAGAACAACGCCAACTTCGGAAGAATGTTATTCATGGACCCTCTTGTGACACTGGACAAAGCCTGGTGTCCAAGTTCGAATGCAAAGGTTAAAATGCGACCACTTACGGCGATTCTAGTCAGTCGCCCACGGGAAACTACGCGAGTGTGCCATGGCTACAGCTATAGTGCGGCGGACGATTCTTGACGGCGATTTTTTCACCGTTGTCGCTGAAGATGGCAAGTCTGTTCATGCAAGATGTAAGGCGTGCCAGAATGTTATACGGGGATCCTACTCGGCTACATCAAATTTCAAGCTGCATCTGAAGGTATGTGAGACGTCACGTGTGTTCTTTGTTGATTATAGTACCGGAGAACGAATTGTGCACGGATTTCAAGTCTGCCTTCGTGTCATGTCTTCGGAATGCAAAGTTAACAGTGCCATCTGCGTTCAAAACTGTCGCTGGTGGAACACAACACAAGACAAAAATGTAAAGATGGCATGATGCCGCGACACGTACTTTCGGTTTTGTTGAACTGCGTTGCATTGTACTCGTGGCGATGGGTGGTTCTTTGAATGCATTCGTCGTTCTATAGATTTCCTGGGGTATACGTATAGTGAAAACTAAGTACCGCCAGAAACAAAACAAAACCCAGCAACGCTAATTGCGCGAATCTTGGTAGTGGTGATACCCAATGACTAGGAATCACAGTTGTGTTTTGGGATTATAACCTTGCAAGAACAAATTCGCGTTAGAACGTTACAATTACAATACATCATGATGACTGATTGTCTCTCACTTCGTGCCTGTGTTTTGTTTCCCGAATTTAGCGGTCGCACCCTCTTTTGCTGGCACAATACGAAGAGACTCTCGGCTCGAAAACGAAGAGGAAGAATAGTGCCACTCCCGTAAATGAGCCAAAATCGAAGCAGTCACGACTGACAGAATTTTCGTCAGTGTCCGGGCCAGCCACAACGCAGCAAGATTTTGACCGACTGCTCAGCGATTTCATCATCATGGGCCTCCACCCTCTTCATCTCGTTGAACAGCCAGAGTTTGTGAATCTCGTTCAAGGTAAGTACATGAGTCAGTGTGTTTGTTTATGCCATGGGAAAACTTATGCATGTGGCTGAAGTGCAGTAACAATTATGCAGCACATTTGTTTCTTCCAGCTCTATGCCCCACAGTAGAAGTGATGTCAAGGAGGACTCTGGGCCGAAGAATCGACGACGCCTACACCATGCACCTGTCTTCAATTAGAAGGATTGTGCAAGAAGTGCCTTCGGTGTGTCTGACTGCTGACGTATGGTCTACCACCACAAAGAGCTACCTGGGGATGACCATGCACTGGGTACTATTCCGTCCTGAGTGACTTGCAATGAAAATTCTCACAGTTGGTTTTTCAGAGATCATAGCTGTTCTTTTTTGTTTTCCACAGATTGATCCTACCACCCTCACCAGAGGGTCATGTGCACTCGCGTGCAGGCGCTTCAAAGGAGTGCACTCTTATGACAGAATTGCTGAGCTCATGCAGGATATCTGCGAAGAGTACGGCGTCCCCCTGGAAAGGATCACCTCTACCGTAACGGACAATGGATCCAACTTTGTAAAGGCATTTAAGGAGTGTGGTATACCTGCATCCTACACAGACTTTGACGGTGAGTATTTTCTACTGTGGTGCTTGCAACATCCCTAAATTGTTTCTATTCTTAGCAGGAGAGGAGGACGGTGAAGCCCGGTTCGAGGACATTTCTGATGCAATCTTGTCTCGGCATATCAGATGCGCCTGTCATACGCTCAGTTTAATTGCAACGAGTGATGTGAAGAAAGCGATAGCGCAAAATGCAGCCTGTGACAGGTTATATACTGCGTGCGTTGCAAAATGCACAAAGTATTGGAATGCCTCACACCGTCCAAAAAGTGCCGAGGTCATACAAGAAGTCATTGGCTTTTGCCTTCCCACTCCATGTCCCACACGGTGGAACTCTTTTCACGATGCCCTTTCTGGGATACTGAAATCCAGGCAGCACATCCCACGTCTCGCAGAGCAGCTGGACTTGCCAACATTCCGGGAGGTTGAGATGGAATTCATCGAAGAATATCATCGTCAGCTTCACCCAATCGCCTGTGGTAAGTTTTCAACCCCCAGACATGTCAGTTTATTTATTGTATATTGTTCAACGATTTTTCATTTCCCTTCTTTGTTCTTGTGCCTGTGTTCATGACACCTGCGTATTCCTATTTTCTCTTTCACAGCACTGGACCGGCTCCAAGGCAGCAAGGACTCCTATTACGGAGAATTCCTGCCCGTAATAAGGGCACTGAAATCAAAGTTGGAGTCGCTGAACAGCAGTATCAGCGTTGGCACATGTCGACCAGTCGCACAAGCGTTGCTCAACGGAGTCGAGACGAGATTTCGGAGCTTCCTGGAGCTAAAAGATGATGTGTCCATCCTCGCAGCCGTCTCCCATCCGTTCTTTAAGCTCCGGTGGGCGACAGGAGGGGACAAGGCAGCAGAGAAAAAGAAAATGACAGACCTGCTGCTACGAGCTGCCGCTCAGCAAGCTTCGGTCATGCAGGACAAAGAAAACCAGGAAGATGCGGCACCAACAAATGATGATTTTTTCAACTTTGAGGATGCACCATCAGAGGAAAGCCTGGGTGGAAGTGGTTCACACCTGGAGATCCTGAAGTACTTGGAGGATTCACGGACCGACATCAAGATGCTGCATGATTTCCCATCGGTGAAGGCAGTATTCATCAAGTACAACACAAATTTGTGTTCTTCAGCCGCAGTGGAGAGACTGTTTTCGTTTGGAAACCTGATCCTGCGCCCCAACAGGAGGCGTCTCAACGACAGCTTATTTGAAAAACTGTTGCTTCTGAAATCAACAAATGGCATGCCAGCAAAATAAACAGAAGTTGTACCATGTGTGTGGACATATGGTCTATGAGTGTGTCTATTTATATGCTCATTTAAATGAAGACTCTGTCTGGAGTGCTCAACGTATTTACGAAAGTATTTACGGTATTTAAATACTCAAAAAATGTATTTATATTTTGTATTTAAATACTTTTCGGGCAAAGTATTTACAGGGTGTATTTAAATACATAAATGCGGTAGTATTTTGTATTTATATTTAAATACACAAAAAATGTATTTATGCCCATCCCTGCCGCTAAGTAGTGCCTCCCATGAGCGGACAATCGCCCTTTCCCCTTGGGCGCCAGTATTAGGAAAGTTTCACTGTACTGATACACAAACCATCATTTGCAGCATGGATGAGTGCGAGGCAGCCTGTGACCGCATCGCTATACTGGTTGCGGGTGAGTTCCGGTGTCTTGGATCCCTTCAACACCTCAAGAAGAAGATGGGCCAGGGATACAGCTTGGCCATTAAGCTGACTTCCAAAGATGAATCTCAGCAACCAGCATTTGAAGAAGCCGTGAATAATATATTTCCTGGGATAAAGCTCACAGAGACCCATCAGGTAATCTTATCAGCGTACCAACTGGTTGAAAGGAATTCAGTGCGTTCAGGAAAATCGAAACGTGCTGAGTTTTCTCTAGAGACGTGAGTCTAGAAGTATGCACTTGAAATTACGCACCTAATATGGCGCCATTTACGTCTGATCGCGCGGACTTTTCGACCCCGCAAGCCTGCGAACCTCCTGCGACTGAGATGACTTCCAGCGGAGGAAACATCGCTCTCCAAAACTGTTTCCTGCTGAACGTTCTCCGCGTGCGCAGTGGCATCCCCGCTTTCTGTCTAAACTAAGCTCGGGGTTAGCACATTAATATGTTCTATATTGTCTGAACAAAAAAGAAGAGAACGTGAGTACATGAAGCGCTGGACCCTTTTGAGGCCGTTTGTTAGCGGCATGGGTAAATAATAACTGAAGAAACATTCACGCAATAAAGAGCCTCGTTGTGAGTACACAGCACAGAACGTGTTTCTGTGCTGAGCACTAACAAATACAGCATTGTTTTGCACGAAACTTTACAGGGAATTTTACAGGCTCAGAGGGACGCGCGTAAGCGAAATTTTTATATGATAGCGTAGTGTCAAGTGTTTCGAATGTTACTGAAAGGAGCATTGTGCTCTTTCACTCGCGCGTTTGAGGCTCCGCCTATTCAGCCCTACGCAGTATTTTTCACAACAGACCTGCATGTCAGAAGCCACCTCCCTATATATGTATATATATATATATATATATATATATATATTATAACATATTATATTATACTCATTCCACAACTATGTGCAAAACAGACTGTGTTGCAAGTTCAGCATTGTGCTGCACCTGGTTTCCCGCCTTCCATGCCAGCAAAAAGGTATTTAAAGTGTTGTTACGATCTCTCAACATGTATAGGGGTGATACCACAAACTTAAAAAGGAAAAGGAAAAAGTAACAACACTTCAATGGCTTCTTAAGTGCATCCTTGAGATCATGGAAGGTTTTCATTCCCCTACGTGTACAATGCGCACTTCAAGGCGCATGGAAGTAACATTTAACATGGCTGTATAGCTTGTCTAATCTGTAAAGATGTCCACCACGAGTCACCGTGCAAAATATTTTCGCTCTGAGGTGCATCGTCACTACGCAATAAAATTTACAAAAGACTGTCGGAGGAAGCAGTCCTGGACGAGAGATACGAGCCTCGCCTGACGTCGAAACTGCAAAGTGGTTTTTCTTTGTTTTTTTCTTCTCGACCCACGCGCCACTTATGCATGCTTGAGCTGTGGCGTTGGACGTCACTGCTCACGTGCCGGAGCCCATGATAGGTCACGACGTCTTCTGGTTCGCCGATGCGCTCTTTGCACGCGGAGAGGAGTGACTCATATAAATGCTTCCAAAGATGAGTAACCAGCGCACCTCTCTCCACCACGCATACGTATCACATGGCTATGCAGCCTTTTGCCGCCCAATTGGAGAGCCAAGCTTCGAATATGATGTTTCAAATTACCAGCCAATAAACAGGCTGGTCGTTAGCAGCTGTGAGGTGCAGAGCTGCGAGAGCTGTTTGTGTGGAACTACATTTTGTGCTCCGTGGTTCTGAAAGTCAGCGTCATGACATCTCCAACATCTTCGGCTGGCGCAAACGTCAACAATTGGGCTGCTGTCATATGAGCCGACTCGAAGCCAGGTGCCTCCCAGTCACGACGTGATATGACTATCACGCTATCCACTGTGCCACGCGAGCTGGCGTCGCGATGGCGCGTGGCTCAAACCAAGGCACTCCAGGCCCGTCGTCGGAACCATTCGATTATGACGAAGACCCATCGCACACCTACCTAAGATTCCGGAACTGTAGCGCCGGATATTCATTCGCGCTCGCGGTGTGCTGTGTGCTACCGCGTGGAAAACGTAGTCCACGTGTGATCGAACGCATTTCTTTTCCAGTTTGAGGTTGTAACTGTCCAGATTTTGAATAGAGTAAGCGCCACGTCAAAATGACATAAAGCTAGAGCCCAAGGCGGAGCTGAACAGCGAAAGAGTGTAGTGAATATTTCATCCGTGTGCAAGCGCCTTTTGGTTTTGAACGCTAGTGCTTGCAAGGAGCTTTGACTGCCTAAGATGCAATAATATAACGGAAAGAAATACTCACCTTGTATACCTGTCTACGGCTACTTTAAAGGTGTGCGGAGCAGAGTCTTGCGCGTGCCCTTGTAGGTGACCTGCGTTCATCGTTCTTTCGCACGAGCTCATTTTATTCGTTGCAGAAGACACCACAGCGAAAAAACAAAGGGGGAACTTCTATGCTCCCTTAAACCAAAATGCCGTGGCGCCGCAGTACACCAGGCATGCGAACAGGATGCTCTTGCTGCCATTTCCCCGCACTGCTCTCACAAGCTGCATACATTATTACGTGTTTAGCAGCAATTGAAGAAATGTAGAGTTCGGTTGAGTCACAGTTTGATCACAGGAGATCGTGGTGAGACCAAATAAATTTATCTTCTCCTTGGAAAGGATGATCAACATTTAGATGTCTCGATAGATAACAGATGGTTCACATGTAAGGCCTCTGAATGCCTGCATTTGGCAAAAGGGCAAGGGTGCAGGCCAGCTCGTACATAGTGAAAACACGGAACCCGAGAAGGGCATAGAAGAGGGACGGAACAGACAGGGGCAGAGGAGGGACGACACCACACGTTCTCGAGAACGTGAGGTGTCATCCCTCCTCTGTCCCTTTCTCGGGTCCCGTTTTTTCACTGAAATACAATTTGTTGGGGTACCTTCGTAGTGTGCCAGAACTCGTCGGTAACGGTGACGGGAATGTGTCTTTGCAATTAACACGTACGCCTGCAACGAGTCAAAGATATCGGCTAACTTCCTGACATCCCTCCTTGTCAAATATTGTGTTTTTAGCTTGTGTTATCGTCTGTAATGTGATTACCTAGTGAGCGGAACTGTGAAACCAATATAATTTTTCTTGCGCGAATTAAAAACCATTTTCATCACCATATTCCCAGTTCAAATGTGGTGTAAAAAGGGTGTATAGAACGTAAGCACCCTTTTTAACACCCCCTTTTACACTCTTAATGATCGACATGGAATAAAATGTGGTGTATGTCGATGTTACACCTTTAATGATGCTCTTTTTACACCTTTTGCTTCTATCAGCGGGATAGAAAATTGTGTTTTTATAACAATACACCTGTTTTGAGCGAATAAAGGTGTAAAATGATTTAGTGTGCAGTTTATTCCACACGTTAATGAGCATAAATGCAACGCAGCAGGAACTTGAAAGAGTAGCATTCTTTATCCGATTCCAGCACTGTAGCCAATGAAGCCTTTATTGATATCTGACGTGCCTATTAACAGCATGTTGCCTACTACATAGTACGCACCGGCGAAACAGGTGGGGTCCACAAATACAAGTTAGACTAACAAAGTATTTCGCACAGTGAGTGAAGTGCGAAGCTTTGCGGTCGTCCTTGAAGTAGTGATGTTTAGGGAAGATAACGAGAACACTTCTGGCGAACTTCTTTCCCTCTGTGTGACCTTGGGGTTGGCGTTCCTCGAAGTGCACATAGAAAGGGAAAATTACTCATATGCATGCGGAAAACATGGAACAGTTAACACGTACACATGCACATAAACAAAAAAGAAGTCTCATTTGTCTGTGAAGTCTGATTTGGTAATTACATATATCTCTGATCAAGAGATAAATATTAGTGCTACACCGCCGTTTCAGATGTGGTCACGCATGAAAATCATCCCGTTGGCATTACGCGGTTACTTGACATCACAGGCTGGACAGCTCATCTCACAAAGTTGGAATTTTGGTGTTGACATCCACTCTCACCTCGCTTCATCCTCAGCGAATGTTGTCTTTTGGAGTCGTACGAGAAACGAAGTACACGGAAACCGCTCCGTACGTACCGACTTAACACATCCGCAGCACCACAGCACCCAATCTTCCGGTCAATTCCAGTTTAAACTAAATGAATAAACGTTTTTCTGTGTGCTTTCATGCTCCATGGCCTCCCCGCTGAAACGTCAAGGACGATGATGGCGGAAGCTTCCTGAGAACCCGTCGGAATGCCGTGCGAACAACAACCCGTCGGAAGCTTGCATTCTGGGTAATTGAACGGAGTGATGACGCGTTATAAATCACGGTGCGCCTCCCACTTCCTGCGGCAAAAGATCACAGAATTGCCACTCTCTCTGAATACACGGCTCTGAATGTGTCTGCTGTATTTCAAATGGTGCGTAGCAGTGTTGCGGATTTGGCCGCTCAAATCGGATTTAAATCAAAGCCGCATTTTTTCTGAAGGCAGTAAATCAAATCCAAATCAAGTCCGGATTTAATTTGGACACGTTAAATCAAATCTTTTTAAATCCGGATTTGTTTTTCCGGACCTATATCGAACCTGCTTTTAAATCCGGATTTATCGAATCTTTTGACAAATCCGGGAACCAAAATTCGTGCAGTAGCATTACTAGACCTATAACCGTGTCTACAAATTACTAATACTGCACGTATTCACTAAACAACGCTTAAATAACGCGTGACGTGGCACAAAGAGCAATAAAATTCGTCTGATTAACGAGGATATAAAGGGCCAACCTATCAATCCGCTGGCCCAAATTTTATTCATATTTTAGGACATAAATTTTTGAGTTTAGGAAGACGTTGTCGGTTACGCCTGCTCGACGTGTACCAGGCTATCAGTCACCACGTATCAGCCTGTGACAGGGGCGGATCCAGACGCTCGGTTTGGGGGGGGGGGGCGGTTTCTTTGTCGGACCGCGTAGTGGGGGAGGGGGAGCGGGAAATTCAATGTATAAACTGACGTTTTGGGGGGAGGATAGGGGGAGCAATTTGGCGAGTTGCTTCTACTTACAGCCGTCTGCTCGCTCTACCACAGGAGCTATATAAATGATATCTACATCATTCGATAGAGCATGAGTTAGCGGTTCTAATGAATCTACCCTCAAGGAAATGCGTGTACCTGCTCATGAACAATAAAAGTTCGAAATCGAACATTTTTGGCCGGAAGTGCGGTGTTCGGGAATTTTTTCGTAGCGCCCCTTTAAAGTAGGAGTCACGGGGCTTTTTCCGCGTGCTGTCTTGAACCCATTGTTTTTAGCAGCCAAATTTGAAGGATGTGGTAAAGCAAGAAGCGCGTTGGTATGAGGTCAATGTTTGGAAAAAATTCGAGCCAACATTCGCCGCTGCACCCTTCCGCCTCTCCATATCGGAAACGGTTCATCGGATGCAGCTCGAAATTGTTGCATTTGTCATAGCGTGTAGCCGACAGCTGGCCACTCCGCCGCGCGGAATTGCGCAATGCCAGTGGAAGAGGGCCGCAAAGGGAAGCCCAACGAAAATACATGTAATGAATTAATGATGGGAGTTGAGTTGAAGGCATCCACAAAGAAAATAGTAACACTTTACCGAAAATCAGCCGCACTTTCTGTTGCATTGCGACACGTAATTCGATAAGCGCCCTTAAATTTTTGTGTTACACCAAAATAGAAAAAGTGATGCTGATAAAAGTGTATTGAATCGTAGATGACTAGCTCACTCTGGGAGGGGCGGTGCACAACCCTCATCTCCGTCATCACGTATCGTGTTGGTGTTGACTCGGGCTTCACGGGGCATGAACAGTGTGGAGTTGGTCGGTATGGTACACCTTCCCAAAAGCGGATTTTGGGTCAAGAACCTCATCATCATTTAGCACCAGGCGAACACGCTTAGTGAAGGAATTCCTATCGCGGGCCTAGGCTCAGCTACGCCTAAAAACACACGCCTGCGTCGATTTCTACCATCAGTACTCAAAAGACCACAGGTCGTTGGTTACTATACCCTGGGGGTCACCATTAAATGGATCGTTAATAAATCGTGGAGGGGGGTTAATAAATCGTGGGACATGTTGCGAATACTATACTAAACATGTAGCCCATGGGTCTATTTTAATGCTGACGTTTCGGGGCTTTGTAAAAATTTTCCTCGCGCAGTGTGGTAATCAAGGGGGAAAAAAAGGGTATGCGAGGAAGAGTGGCACATCTTGCCATGATTGTCCGTGGGAGTAGGAAAGGCTTGCCTTCCCAAAATCACGAAATGATAGGATGTGATATATTTATTGTTCGTTTTTACTTTGTTTTGACGTGAATGCGTGTACCTGGACGAGAGATACGAGCCTCGCATGACGTCGAAACTGCAAAGTGCTTTTTCTTTGTTTTTTCTTCTCGACCCACGCGCCACTTATGCATGCTTGAGCTGTGGCGTTGGACGTCACTGGTCACGTGCCGGAGCCCATGATAGGTCACGACGTCTTCTCGTTCGCCGATGCGCTCTTTGCACGCGGAGAGGAGTGACTCATATAAATGCTTCCGCGTGCATGGTTTCTTGTATATGCGTTCATATGATGGCGAAGACCAAGAATTTCGCGACATGATTTGGCAAGCTTGAAACCGGTCGTGCTTGAAGACTCAGATAGAGGTCCACGGGAAAGGTGCCGTCCAATCGATGCTCGAAACACTAAACATACGTGGCAACCCCACTGCAATATGCACTGTAACCACGGAGTAAAAGGAAGGAGACCGGAGTCGACGGAAAACATGAGTCTGAATTCGTCGTATATTTACGGCCGTGTGGCGGCGCTGGCGCGCCCTGGTAGGCTGGATACCGAAACTAACAGCCTTGACTGAGCATCGTGCGTGATGCATTTTCTCGTTACGGAAAAAAAGAGAAAAATGAACCGTGACACGGACAGAACGGTTTTGTGTTCAGGATGAGCTTTCTTTAAACTTCTTTCTGTTTCTCTTAGCTGTAACATCGTCATCTTGACTGCTTTACGTGCCATGAGGGAAAGCCCACCTATCCTGTTTCGTCGTGTGCTGTTCTCCTGAAGTGGTGTTGTGGAAAGATAGAGAGTAATTTTGAATGTGTAACAAGATATATGCACACGGAAACGTTCTGCAACATCGTCGCTTCTTCTAAGCACTGCGGAGTTAACTTCGGTTGTGTTAATTTCACGTTTCCTTTACCGTTATGACGCAAAGATGTTCCAGATACATTCCAAAATTGTCAGGGGACTCCAAGTCATATTACAGCATTGTGAAAATGATTATGTGATGTACAGTGCAATAAAATACGTTTCGTGTGCAAGCAGAATAAACAACCTTTCAGTCACTGATTGAGTCGTTTATTACCCCGGAGCCGGTTTTATGATGCGCACGACCAGTGCGTGTCAAAGGTACCCCGCGCAGTAGTGAAAGATAAGTGCTCAGCTGTTCACCAAGTGTTTTGCTACATGATGCTGTGCCGAATTTAACAATGAGTAGAAACTGCTTCATACCTGGATGCGACACCGGAAATTATCTTACGAAGAAGAGAAACAAAGAAAAGGGGCAGAAAAATCCCACACTCTTCGGCGTGCCAAAGGTAAGACAGTGAAACTAGTACGTGCGCATTTTATCGGCCTTCATCTCGGAGATACGGAAACCTCTAAGTAGATTTTGACTGAAGTATGGACTTATACGCGGTGTGATTTCAAAAGAAGGTCCGTTCAAAATGTAATCTAGGCAATATATCACATACGATAGTTTTGCTAGTCTATTGAAAGTAAAACATCAAATAGGTTTCTTCTTCTTCCTTTGTGAAGTGCTCTTCTGGGCAGCTTGGTGCTTGACTGCACTTGGTTCTGGGCTGGAATATTGCAAAGGGAAGCAAGGTATACAGCACCTGTTACAATTATTGGGCACAAACTGTGCAAGAGCTTTTTTTTTCTTTTTTACGCAAATTAATGTATCCAACATCAGTTTTGCTCTTCATAAACTATCATTATAAAGTCCAGTTTGCTGGACTTGTAAAAAAATGTATGGTGGAGATATTTTCTACAATTCAAATTTATAAGAAAGAAAACACTCAATTTTGGGAAGTTCTAGTTATAAGGAGAACGGTTGCGCCCTGAGGATATGCTCGTTTCATTTTTATATCGAGATTGCCTGGAATTGTGGATCATGTGCTCCCAGAGAACACGGTGATGGTTTGTATTTCCTACGGCTATACAACTTTTCACTAACAATGTATAATGTTTTCTTGCAATGAGCGTGCACTCTCTTTGAGAGAACAATTGTCAGACTGCTTCAGCAGTGACTTGCAATATTGGCTTCTGGTCTGTGAATTGAATTGAATTCTAGTCTGTGCCCTGTCCCTTCTGTTAGTGTATTTATATTGTGCTAAAGAACAAAACTTAAATGTATGCATGCCAATGAATTTCCCCTCGAAATATGTAGTGGAATGAGGCACAACATTTCCGTTTGCTTTGTCTTGGCTGTACTATTATTGTACTGCATTATACTACATTGTATTGCTGTACTGTATTGAATTATAGTGCAGAATGCCTCGTGTCTTCCTCATGCTCTTCAGGACATTTTCTACTTGATAGTGGACATTTGTGATCTTATTTTCAGAATGAAGAACTGCTCAACAAATGGAAGACAGTCATTCCAAGACTTGACAAAACGCTGTCTAAGTCTGATAAAGTGTGCATCCTTCACTTCAAGGAGAGTGACATTGAAAGGTACTACACCACCACTCTGAAGGATGGCACAGTGCACCAGCTGGAAAGAACAAAGCCAACGCTTAAGGAGGATGCTGTGCCTTTCCTCTTTCCGAATACCTCGGAAAGTAAACGGAAAGAAGGCAAACGAAAAGCTCCAGCTGAAAGATCTGTGCCTGTAAAGCATGCGCGTGGACCAAGTGACGAGCCGCAGCCTGGCTGTTCTCACCACGACCATGAGTTCCCTGTACCGACAGGTGATGAGGACAATCTCGTGGATGTGACAATGCCTGCACCAATAAATCAAGATGACCAGGACACCTTCACAAAACTGCTGGATGAAGTGACACGGATAGAGAAACCTAACTCTCAGTGGGCAACTTCAATTGATGTGAAGAAAAAATTCATCGCTTTTGTTTACGTCGATGACATGTTCAATGTGACAAAAAGTATCATTGTGAAGGCTGACCTTGAAATCTTAGTCTTTTTCAACGAAAGGTCTGTTCAGATGCCAGAAACAAGTGGAAAGAAAGCAGTGATGGTTCAGAGGTCACATCAATCTTGAAAACCATCGATGAGGCTTGTGTGTGTCCTGGAGTCAATGGGTCCTCCAGGTGGGTAATTAAGGCCTCGTAATATTTTATAAGGCATCACAGGATGTTAATGTGCTGGATTTTGATAGAACTCAATCTTGATTTATAATGCTTTTTCATTTTTAAATTTTTTTTATTCTCAATCTTGATATGAAATGTTAATGAGTGCTTAATTTCAAAGAATCTCAGACAAGTGCACATGGTACTACATGGGAGCGGAGAGCACCTCAAATCGACACCGATCGAGCACACCGATCGACACAGAAATCGAGCACAAAAATCGACAGATGCATCTATTGTCGACTGGATACCACTAAACAGAAAAACACAATGCGGCGACAAAAACATGCAGTGAAATCTGGACGAGGACGACCACCGAAATCCTCTAGAAAGAAGTTGAACCAGCAGAGAATACGCCTCCGGAAAACAGTAATATATGCTTGCCACCCCACTTCGTTGATTTTTTAGACCTATACAACAAAAGCAGCGCCACAAAGGAGATATTGCTTGCTTGCTATGCTTTCTAATATATTTTTTTTTGTTCACCAGGTCGTTAAATTACATCAGAAAGTCAACCACTTGAGGGAAAAGTGTGCCAACCTGTCAAATGAAACTGTGGAAGCTGCATTAACTTCTCTACCTGATAGTCAGAAAGAAGCAGTCAGGCAACGTTTTGCAAATGCCAAAAGGAAGGGTCCACAAGGCCGTCGCTACACTTTGGAATGGGTGTACGAGTGCCTTCTAATGAGGAGAAAGAGCCCAGCACTCTACAAGCACCTGCGCTCCAAAGACCTGCTCCCACTTCCCTGTGTTAACACACTCAACAACTACATCAACAAAGTCAAGGGCATTTATGGGTTTCAGGAAAGCGTCTTTGAGTGCATTAAAATTCGGTCACCTGAAGACAAGCACGGTGTGTTATATTACTTGCTATGTTATGGAATGGTGGTGATGGTGAAAGGACTCGACATTGTCGGCTTCACATATGTGGGCAACGACTGACGCCCTGCGGAATGTGCGTCCTGGGCCGACTTCTAAGGGAACTGTGCCGACATATGGCTGAAAGCGTCTGAGGCATAAAAGAGAGCCACCCTTTGCAGCAATCAATGAGGTGTCGAGGAAGCACAGATTGATGGCGTCCAATCAGACAGCAGATTTGATAGAGTAGTTCGTGCACTTTTCAGCAACAATACATGATAAATACTGCCTTTATTACTACAATCCGTAGCTTACCATGTGCGGGATATTTCGCCTCACAAATCTGAGCATAAACAGTCTACAAACACTGTGACGGATGTGCAAAAGAATCGAAGTGGGACACTCACCTGTTATTTTAATCATGTAGAGTGCAAGCAAATGTGTTCCTGATGCCTGGAAAAAGTATACACATGCATATGTGTAACAGCTATGATAGTGATGCTGGTTACTTTCAAGTCTTCCAAGGAAAAACATGGAATACTGAATGGCAGTGGTAGCATTTTACTGATCTGCAACAAATGTGTGCAGCTTATCCTTCTTTTAAAAAATATGCATTACCTTCGTTGCTCGTACCCCATATCACTGTGTGGTAAAACTTGAACATACGCACTAGGGATTTACACTTAATATCGCTAAATTTCAGGAGCCCTCCTCGTTGACGAGATGAAACTGACAGAGGGTGTATCACTAGACCGGTCCTCATACAAGCTTTATGGCTTCACAAATTTGGGAAAATACACACCACAGTCCCAGAAGAGCAAGAAGGGAGACCACGCCCTGGTCTTCATGTTCCAGCCTTTCAGGGGCAAGTGGGTTCAGGTCTTTGGCATGCTTCCTCAGCAAGGGTAGTGCACCAGGAAATGTACTGCACAAACTTGTCCTCGAGTGCATCATCCTACTTGAGAATGCAGGACTCCTGGTAGATGCAGTGACCACTGATGGGGCATCGTGGAACAGGAACATGTGGTCTCACTTTGGAATCAACACCAGTGAAGTCAACTGTACCGATCCATGCAACTTTTCAAGGCAGCTGTGGTTCACATCTGATTTCCCACATTTGATAAAATGCTTGAGGAACAGCCTTGTGAAGAAAAGAAAGTTGACAGTAACTATCATTACGGTTCTTATGCTTTACATCTCTTGGTAATGCCATTTCAACACTTCACAGACACCAGACGGAATAGTTGACATAAAGCATTGGAGTGCAGTGGTAGAAATGGATCGGCCCAGGGCACACAACCTGAAAGCATGCCCTAAGCTGACGCCGGATCATGTAGATCCACGCCCATATCAAAAGATGAACGTGGCCATGGCATTCCAGGTGAGGGACATGAATAAAGTAACATATTCCTGTGATGAACGTCACCCCTAGCCTGATACCAAAGATGAAGGTATCGCACAGCAATGATTTAGGCTTCAAAATATGTGTGTACTTCTTCCCAGTCTCTCAATCGGCATATTTGCC
The DNA here is from genome assembly GCF_037126465.1 of Ornithodoros turicata. Lineage (NCBI taxonomy): Eukaryota > Metazoa > Arthropoda > Arachnida > Ixodida > Argasidae > Ornithodoros > Ornithodoros turicata. The sequence goes on along the minus strand of NC_088201.1, from coordinate 123,062,989 downwards.
CATCGAGCAGAGACTGTATAAGAGACACGGTAAAATAAGCAATATTAGCAATAAAAAGCAGCTATTTTCTATTGCTCACACAGTTGTTCAGCGACAGTGTTGCAAAGGGGATGAAGCATTATCAGCCTCATCACGACAACCTGACACTCTGCGATGCATCTATTGCATTCGTACAACGTGTCAACCAGCTGGTAGACGTCATGAATGCGAGGACTCCAAAAGATGCACTCACTACAGACCCACAAAAGCTACAAGTAATGAGCTTATCTAAACAAACTTGTTCCCAGTCTATCATACATATGCATACATTAGATAGAGTATGCTGTAGATTATATGAAATAGCAGACAAATAATAATGTAGCTGCTATGCATATGTTTATGTAGCTTCCTGTAATTTATTTCCTCTAATTGTTTTTTTTTTATCTAGACAATCAAGAACTTTCTTACCTTCATAAGCGAGTGGGAAACAATCTGTAGCCCACCAGGCAATACAGAGGGCTTCATGAGCAGACAAACTTCAGATGGGCTAAAGGTTACATTGCAGGCAACACTACAGTTACATCAGCACTTGGTGTCTGAATGTGAATTCCGGTACCTCATGACAGCTCGCTTCAATCAAGATGCTTTGGAGGTAGGCATAACTTAAGTCATGAAGAGAACCATGGCTCAGTCACATTGGCTTTTACAGCGTTTTTTCGGCATGATGAGGAACTCCTGTGGGCAGAACCAACATCCAGATTCGACACTCTTTGTCCAAATGTTTCGGTTGCTTAGCACGCACTCCCTCATCAAGCCACCACGTGGCAGTAATGTGACAGGAGCTGAAATTTTGAAAAGCTTGATTGACTTCAATGCAGCTGATGCATCGCAAAATGGACCCACTGAACTGCTACAAATGCTAGATACATTTATTGCCACAGTATCTACCAGAGAAGTGCCACAAGAAGTTACCGCAGGTCAGCATGACTACAGTGTGACCCAATCAAAAACAGATATTGTTGCTGATGTGGCTGGGTTTGTTGCAAGGAAGATACTTAGCTTTTGCACATGCCCGCTATGCTCTATGAGCTTTGTCACAAATGAAACCGTTGACGAGCGATATACCTTTATATCGCTGAAAAACAGGGGAGGGCTCATGTTTTCATCGAGCGAATTTCTCGCCTTAATTGACCACTTAGAGTCTGTAATAATGAGGGCACTTAGCAGGCCAATGAATGAAACGATCCTCTTTTCCGTTGTAGAAGAGGTATCCAGCACAACGGTGCCCTTTGTAGGATATACTGAGCACAAAACCGATGTTACAAAGTCAGTTGTACACTACTATATTGTAATGCGCCTGCACATCGCATGCAAGATGGAAAACCGCATACACGGTGAGAAGCCAAAGAAATCTAAACTGCTGAGAAAATAGTCTCGCCTTCAATAAATGAAGCACTCTGCGTGCTCCGAAATCGATGGTCATCACTGGGTCGACTGCATGCTGATAGAGTTATATAGTTATGTGCCTCCCCGTTTTGCGCATTTGTGACTGAAAGAAGTTTCGAATACCTTCGGGGAAATCGTCGCCACACAGCTCGAAAGTACATAATGGAGTCCAGAAAGCATTTCCTTCTCAGTTGCTCTTGGGTGCTCACAAAGTACACACCATGGGCAGAGCTGCTACAAAGTACACGCTCGAACAACTCGCATTAGCAACTCGCGCAAGATGGCGGATACAGATAAAGGTAGGTTGGGCTTCCCCTCAGAGCAGAAAGAAAGTCTTTTTTTTTTCTCGGAGAGTACTGTACAAGTGGTTTTTTTCCCGTGGAATTATTTTTCGCGTTTTTCGCGTGTGGCCCTGAAATCGCGAATTTAAGTTCCCGCGAACATGACGGCCGGTATGGCGCTCAAAATGAAGAGAATTTGCATGCGAAAAAAAGTAACAACAAAGGTAGTGAATAAGAACGTATTTATTACAATATGAACAGTAGCTAATATGTACATCAAATCGCACTGTCAAATTATTGTTCAAGTTTGTACAACGGGGTAAATTCCTACTTTTTCGAATCCGGAGCGCATCAGAGCTGGGCGCTGCTTGAGCGAAGTGTACACTTCCATGAGCCACGAAGCGTGCAGCGGCTTCAGGACACTAGCTCGTAAGTCCAGCTTGGTTGGATGCGAGCTTGGAGCCCCCATCGATGCTTGGACGATGCTCGCATACCAGCGCACAAAACAGTCCTGTAGTGCCTTTTTGAAGGCGCTGTTGAACACTAGATCATTCGGCTGGAGCTCACCCGTGCAGCTTGCCGGAACGAAGACATACTGCACGTTGTTCTCTAGAAGCTTCCTCAGTAGAGCTTTTGTGCGGTGAGCGGCGAACACGTCAAAAATGCAAAGTGCACTTTGTCCGACGTTTCCCATTTTCTCTCTGCACTTTTTCACATGCGGCACGATCACAGTATCCACGAAACGGAGCATTGTCCCTTCGTTACTCCAATGGTTGTCACTATGGCACACGTCCCAGCCACTTGGAAAGTCACATTTGGGGTGGCATCTGTCTGTCTTTCCGGGATAGATGACTTGAGGAGGCAGAAGTTCTCCTTAGAGCGTCGTCGACACCACGACTGTGATCTCTCGCTTGTCTTCGAGGCCAACCACATCCACTTGCTTCACGCCGCTAGACTCCATTGTCCACTGTCCCACCGGGACTAGCTTAACGCCCGTCTGGTCCCAGTTGATCACGAGCTCATCCGGAACGTTAAAATCACGCCTTTTCCGTGTGATCTCTTCCAAAAAGCCTGCCTTCACTTTGTCAAAATCTTCTGGAACTTTGCGTGCCGCTCGCGTTGCTTTCCGCCTTACAAATCCCATACGCTGAAGGAAGGATTTCGCCAAGCTCATTTCGAGCACCAACGGTCCTCCGTATTCCTCTAAGACATAGGGTGCTCTGGCTTGAATAATGCCGGTCGCTGCTGCAATGCAGATTGAACTGTTCACAATCCCACCCATTCTTCTAAGCTCAGTGATGTACGTCTGGACATCCTTATCCAACTCGCCGAGTAGTATAGTTTTGCGCCCCGCCGCTTCTTGGGGAGCGAAGATGGCTCTTGCGTAGTATGATCGCTCTGTGCCAGTGATTCCAGGTACGATCTTTTCATGCCGCGTACAGTGCTTTCATTGATGGACCTTCCCAGCTACGCCGAAAACTTTGCAACTGCTGATCTGTTTCTATTCTCTGCGGCGTGCTTGCCAATTGCGTAGCGCTGTTCGGCATTGTAACCAGCGTAAGAACCCCGGCGTTGCTTGCACTTACTTGGTTGGCTTGTTGCTTCTTTCACGAGATGGTTAGCAGCTTCAAATGCTTCCTTCTCAGCAGCGGTCCGGCACGTCGTGAGGTCTGGTAGTCCACATGCATGCAAGCAGTTCACTTTTTACACACAAGTACACAAGTTCACAAGTACACCGTTCATTTCTTAATACCGAGGCAGTTTTATGAGTGCGTACCACTTTATGATGAGCATCTTCTTTCGCTGCCTGCAGAGCGGAAAGCGCTTGTGTGGCACGTAATGTCTTCGTTGTCAGCCCTCGAAATCCGACAGCGCCCGAGCGTGTTCTTCACTCTCCAACCGCTCCAACTCACGAAGCATTCCAGCCGGAGTTGATAGACTGTTTCTGGGATAATAGTCGTGTCCAGGAACAGTACAACACGCGTAGAATCACATCGGTGCATGAATAAACCAGCGAACATATTTCTACAAGCTGTCCTGCCGACAGACACCACCGAAACACGGAACACAAGAGTACGTCGTGCCGGCCGATTTTATGATGAGCATCTTCTTTCGTTGCTTGCAGAGCGGAAGGCGCTTGTGTGGCACGTAATCGTAATCCTGTCTTCGCTGTCAGCCCTCGAAGTCCGACGGCGCCCGAACGCGTTCTTCACTCTTCAACCGCTCCAACTCACGAAGCATTCCGGTTCCGTTGTTGATACACTGTTCGTGGGATAATAGTCGTGTCCAGGGACACCACAACACGCGTAGAATCACAAACTGTTCTGCCGATTGACACCACCGAAACACGGAACACGAGAGCACGGACGCCATGCCGGCCGATACGTGCTATTTCGAAACTATGCTGAAAACTGCTGAAACGGCCGCCGGGACGCTGCACGCACATGCGCGCGTACAAAATACGATTTCAAAACATTGCCGAACAATCGGAGCGCGCCCACAGTCTGGGCCAATGAGCTTGCAACATTGCAGGTTGGCGCAGTGGTACATATTCTACAGCCGCATCCTCGGTTACCTGAGGAGGACTGGTTATACTCCCCATATTGGTCTCATATTGGCAGTCCATATGGATCTAATATTGAACCAATATTGGCGTGCTGCTTGGGATTCTGTGCTACATATATAGTGTATTCAGGGCGCTTCAGTTATATCCCCGCGTTATATAATTTCCGACCAGGTGTGTCAATCGAATAACTTTCCTTTTTACAAGTATATGTTCGATACCAGCTACATCGTGTGCACCGTGTGAATGAGTGGGGGTGCTCTTTATTAAAAAAAAAATCTAATGAGTTTCGTCACAAAAAGAAACAACCTCTAGAGCAGGGCGCCGTCGGAATGAAAATGTGTACTACCCCCTTTGGGGCCTTTAGTGGACACCTTTTAGAGAAAAATCTGTCACCGAAACAGGTGATTTGTTGCACTGATTAGTTGGTTTCGGTTTACATAGTTTTGTTGCTACGGGATGCGGCAAAGCGTAAAAGGACGTAATTCATTGGTGTAAGGACGTAATTCATTAGTGGATAAGGGAGTGGAAGAGCGAGCATCCTTTTGCACTTCAGTGCGGCCCGCCGCGGCAACAATATGTAAACCTAAACCATTCAATTACTGCAACAAATGACCTGCTTCGGGTGCAGATTTTTCTCTAAAAGGTTTCCACTGAAGGTCCAAAAAGGTGTGGTACCTATTTTAATGCCGACGGCGACCTGCTTTAGAAGTTATGTTTTTTTTTACGAAAGTCATTTGAATTCGTATTTAAATAATGAACTCCTCTCCTCATTCACACGGTTCGCAGCTTGTAGGTGGTATCGCAGATACTTGTAAAAAAAAAACAGTTCCTCGATTGGTGCGCTCGTTCCTGAATTATTTAGCCCGGGGATTTAACTGGAACAGCCTGTATATCACCAAGACAACACTGCAGTGCTCATCTAGTGTTGATTGATTTTATTTTTATATACATATCGTATTCACAAATACGAAGGGTGGAAGAGACAAAGGGAAGCACTGCCTGTTAAAGTCTCCTCCCTAATGCACATATAATGGTTACAACAATTATGAGCATTGATATTAACAAAGTCGACAAAGTATCGCCAACACGAAAGCCAAGCACGATACGCCCTAAAGGTGAAATTCACACTAACCTTACAACACAACACAACACAACTAACAACACAAGACAGTAACTGAATATTCAAATCACAGTGGCAATTAAAAACATTTGACTTTTATTTTAAATGACGAAAAATAACAATCTTTATTAATTTGTGGCGGCAGACAATTCAATCCTTGCACAGAGCGGAACAAAAATGTGTGTTTGACATAATTTGTTCGGGATGTTAAATACCCCCTTTGTTCCTGCCCTTGTGCGATTACTGGGATATAGTTTCTTAAAATTTATGAATGGTAAGGTCATAGTGCATTTAATAATACGGCGGCTATTTTTTTATATTAGAAGTGTAATTAGAATTAGACGCGTTATGCATATATGCGTTATTGAGAAAACGCGTGACGCTGCAGAGGTATGGCAGTCGAAAAACAATCCTAATGGCCCGATTCTGTATTATATGTAATACTCGGAAATGTGATTCATAAGAGACTCCCCATACACATACACCATGTCAAGTGGAAATGCGCAAATGCATACTACAAAGTTAAAATTACAGACGGTGAGAAATAACGTCGAGTTCACATCAGAACACTTATATCATATGATGTATTCTTAATGATTAGTCTGATACGAGGCTGGAATCGTAAGCGGGGATCAACAATGTGCCCAGAAATTTCACTTCGCGGGAGACTTTTAACTGAGCGCCAAGCAAGAATATTGATGAAGGTGGAAAAACTATGGACTGAGGAGAGTGAAAAAAATCATGACTATTTTGTTAGCATTTAAATTGAACCTATTAGTTAAACACCATTCTGTTAATTTTGGAACGTCGGCTTGCAGCTGCACAGCTAGTTCTATTAAATTCTGACAAGTAAGTTTGTGTCTTATATCTCGTAGAATTTAGTATAGTTAGGTAGGTCAATTATGCAAATCATAGAGAAAAGAGTTCCAAGAATAGAACGTTGAGGTACGCCAATGCCTGAATAAGCGGGTATTGAGAAAGCCCCCAACAAAATAGCAACTTGAGTTCGGTCAGTAAGGCAACTCTTAATTAGTTCAAATGCAGGACCTGAGGCCCCAAGGCTTGCTAACCTACTTAAAAGAATCTCATGAACAACACAATTGAATGCTTTAGCAAAAATGAACAAAAACAGAAAGAGCTAAACCGCCATTATCAATTGTTTGTTCAACGCATTTTTGAGTGCTTAAGTATCTTCGTTAAGAACTTAGAATACAGTGAAGAATTGTTTTTCTCCAAAAAGAATTGGATGGTTGCCTTTCCAGTTCCTTACCAAGCTCATGTTTTTTGTTTTGTTTTTCTTTATACACTTTAAGATTCCATACGTAATTCACGGGGATCTGAGCGTGATATACTTATTCCTAGAAAGTCTTATCGTAGTAGCAGCAGTTATAGCAGCAGTAATACACTGCGCAAAAATTTCATATGCCTCCTCAGCACATACAGAATTAAGAACATGACTCCAGTCCATACCTTTTATAGTGTAGATGTATTTCTGAGTGTCAAAGCGCTCAGATTTGGTGACTTGCAGACGAGTAGTCAATGTAGCTGATACTGGAAAGTGGTCTGTAATATTACTTTGTATAATATCAGCACAAGCTAATTTACAATCGTTAATCCATAAATGGTTCAGCAGTGTGTATGAATTAGCAGTAAGTCTGGTGGGCAAAACAACTGGAACGACATAGCCTTAACTAGTGAGACAACTGGAAAACATGCTAAAAGCTGAATAATTATCGTCTGGGATATTAATATTGAAATCACCAGTAATAACCACAGACTTATTTTCATGCAAGAAATAGTGTAACAACCGATCAAACGCTGGCACAAACTCAGGAACGGATCCAGCTGGAGGACGATAAACCACTCCGACAATGACGTTTTTGAGAGGGTTGGAAAACGAAGATTTGTCTAACTCTACCCATAAACTTTCACAGAAGAAACCATCTAAAATCATGTCGTCTGGAATGGAGAACTGTATGGGGAGCTATAAACAAACCAGCACCCGCGCCAGTATTGGTAGTACTTAAACAATCACGACACTTGAACTCAGACCTGAAATTTGTGTATTGGTATACTGCCGTATGGTTGCTTTTTAGCCAGGTCTCGCTAACTGCGGTCGTGGAATTTTGATTCATGGTATGGAAAAGAGAACTAATATCGTCAAAGTGCTTCCTCAAGCTTCTAGCATTGAGGTGAATTAGAGAGGCACCCATATTTCTCAATTGGCTGGTATACCGAATGACGTAGACACTTTGAAATATCTGACTGTGACTTTGGAGTCCGTGCGAGAAAGACCAAGAGAGAATGTAGGGGGTGTCAATGGCATACCTACCTTTGATCTCGCATTGGCCGGTCCAAAGGATCTCCAACCATTTGTTTTAGCAGCTTCGCGTGCGTTTGTAAACAGCTTTTTACTAGCTGGTATAAGGCAGTCATTGATCTATATCGGGCAGTCATTTTCTTTAAATTCCAAGCTTCTAGAGGATAGACGAGAGTTTCACCTTTTTGTTGGAACTCTTTATTTTTGTTCGCGACATAAATCAATCAATTATGTTCTTTTCACACGGTGAATCACATCAATGTCACGTGCCTCTATATTGAACATGAGAGGACTGATGTTCTGAGGCTGCAGCAACATAAAAAGGACAACAGATCATCGTCTATTTTGAAGTCAACCTTTGTACCAATTGCCTCGATTATTTTCGCGCATCCCTCGCCTTGCGAGACAGGAATCCCTTTGAACTCAAGATTATTCAACCTTGAGTATTGCTCGAGCTCACTGACCCTAAAAGATAACTCGGCATCATCTTTCTTTAGCTTGCCAATTTTCACTCAGTACAGTTTCTAGTTTCTTTTGGCTTTCATTTAATTTTTCATTCATGGAGGCAATGCTCTTAGTTATTTCTTCCATCTGCGTCAATATGTTCGAGTTTGCTGTCTTGAATAGCGCTTTTGAGTCATTGATGGCTTAGAGAAGTTGGACTTTCATAGTTTTGATTTCTTTTTCAAGCTCAGCGTTTGACGGCATGGTTGAAATATACAGTAGACTGAAGCAATTTCACACGAGCGAAGACTACAACGAGGAAAACCACATCAAACCACCAACCTGTCAACTCAAGCAAAAATGATGCTCCGTGGGCCGTCCAGTTTTATATGCTGCAGTTGAGCGACCGCGGCGACGCTTTCGTAGACCGTTATAGTCGTCCCACGTGTCAGCAGGATAGGGTGGCGATTGAATCCGGTCTTGTGGAAGAATTTAACGCGTCAGCAACAGTAGAGCAGATAATTTTGTCCTGGCTCAGGTGAATTCTCAAGCAAACAGTTGCTGCTCAAGCAAGTTCTTGCTTTTGTGACGTTGCTACCATGTAAAATAATTGGTAATTAGCAACGTCTCAATTTTTCAATGTTGTTTTCGCAACATTGTAGCAGCATAACGAAGACGGTCATTTGAAATATAATCAATATTGCGTGGCAGTAATGCTGCAATGTCACTGTAACAATTTGTGCTGACCGGGACACCGGCAGCAGACGTTGTGTTCCGAACGTTCACGCGGTAAACACCAGAGAATGAATATCAGAAGGCTTGCTCCGCCCCGTGGTAGGCCCTACACGCAGTATTTTAAAAGCTACACGTAGTTTATTATATGTCATATGCAGCTAAGGTATAGCATCTAGCTCAAGCTTTGGTTCGGTTTAATCAGCTAGGACTACGTGCATTGGTCCCACAAAAATTGGAAATAAAAAAAATGTCGCATTCGTACACACCGGACAACTCCCTCGTCTCCCTCACACTACAAGTGCACATCATGTAGCAATTTCTTGGGAACCTAATTACGGTAAAGGTTAAGGCCAATTTAATATGTAACGTCTGAACTCGCAGGGACTGTACGAGTACCACCTACTAGAAATGCTGCCCTGCACTGTAAATTTCAGAACACCTTTTTTGGTGTGTTTGAGGTGTAATTAGGGTGCAGCATTGCATATACTCCCCTATTACACCTCCTATGGAAAGAACAGTCACCAGAAGTGGTGTTAATGGGGTGTTAGTGTTTCGAAACACCCTCTTTCCAACGTGTTATCACATTTTGGTGTAAATATGGTGTAAATGAACAACATATATACTAATGAGACTTTTATTTGGGGGATATCCACAGTGGGTGAAACATGTGTTCCAGTTTGACATTTTCTTAAGAAAAGGCAACGAATGCATATGCGGCGAATAACGAATTACCTTCTTGTGCTGTCAGTACCTAATATTTACGACATGACTTCATCATTAACTAATACCATAAAGTAAAAATACTTGACCTGCCCAATGTTTTTGTGGACATTATGTCAGATGTCAGCCCAATACAGTGTGGCAAGCAAGTGCAGTGCATATTCAGCAAAAAAGAATTACGATAAAGGATTGGCAGAGCAAAAAGTTGTGTATTCACAGAACAGAGGAAGAGAGCATTTGCATATCGAATACAAGGGTACATACTGCACTAACAAACACGAAACCATGAAGAACTGTATGTTCAAGTGAACAAAATTTGTACTAATATCTGTATTTATTAATTTAATTTTTATTATATTATATTTTATTTATTTATATGTATTCATCTGTAACATCCGTATCATTTATGTATCTGTATCAGTTTGGCTTACAGTGGTTGCCGGAATTAGATTGCTGGGATTCCAGAGCCCAGCCATGTCATCTTCAGACATTCCTCAGACGCGTTCGCGGACTTCATTTCGCCGTGTCTCATATACGACACATGGTGCACTCCATTTACACCCTTTCCAGAAGGGTGTACGGATCCCACTGGGTGTAGGATTACACCAAAAAGGGAGTCAGTTATGATACCGTTGAAATACACCAATGTGGGTGTAAGGAATACACCTTTTCTGAAGGGTGTAACTTTTCCAAAGGGTGTTGATATACACCAAAAAGGGAGTCAGTTATGATACCGCCGAATTACACCAAAAAGGGTGTTTTGAAATTTAGTGTGTGGGGTGAGTTGTTCAAGTGCGTCGCCGAATTGCGTAAACAGTTTGCACTTGAAAACGTCCTTGTATCAGACACCACATTGGAAAAAATATTCATCGGTCTTGCAAGAAAGGCTCTTCAACAAGACCACAGTGAGTCACCAGGGGAACAGTTCACTTCCTTCACTTCACCCTCCAGCACCGACTCCCGTAGCACGTTAAGCACAGACTTCAGTACAGCATTCCGCGGTGCCAACTAGACCAACTACAATACGCAGCACTGCAAGGAAGAGGAACAAGAGAAACGGACAACACTTCATCCACCGTGCATGTGTTTGAGAAATGCACAATTGCCTGTTGTTATTCGAAATAAACTGCAGCTCATTACAGTGCATTCATCGACATTGCTTGGCTTATTTATAACTTTTTATGAGCTTCCATTAATAAAATATTGTGTCGTGGTACAGCATATCTATGATCACATGCTTGTATGTGTAATGGTGATAGGTACATTGCAGAAATACGCCAAAAGGACACATTTCAACCTATATTGGATGGTACTATGGTTCCACGATGTTTAAGATATTCACTGGAAATTTGTGTTTTCCCGATACGAACCAAATAAAGCCGAAAGTGCGAAACAGTCGAGCAAGTCGATCACCGTGTGCAACACGAACGGGCTATTAAATTAGGCTATTAAATAGGGATGCTAATTCACTGTCGCCCTGTGCCGTGATCCACATTGGAGGAAAGGCTGGAACAGCAGAAAGTTTTATCTCACATTTGGTAAACTTCGTTTCCAATGAGTTTCCCAAAGCCAAAGACACGCGAGGACTTCTAATCGGCCTATCCTCCCGTTAATATTGCTGTGGTCACGCATACGTACATTCACGACATTTCATAACATTACGTGGTTAGACTATTTTAGTTAGTTCAACACATCTTCAAGAACATTGCACGTAACCTAAACTTCAATTAGTGGTATTTTAAGAATTTATATCGTCCTAGAATGAATACAGGAAGGGAGTTGCCTCAGGACAGAAGCCGCCGATATTTCGAACAGAGACTGTTCTTCTTCTGGGCACCGTCCTCATCATTGGCATGGTATTTAAAGGGTTAGGTGTGACGTGTTTAAAGGTTCGTGCGAATTGTGAGTCAACAGCCCGGAGGGAAGAAAGGTTCCGTACGGGCTTCTATACGGGCGGAGTGAATGGCTGCTTTGTTAGAGTGTGGAGGCGATTATGTGAACGAGGTGTGAACATGGGTGTGAACGAAAACGTTCACATAATCCCCTCCACACTCTAACAAAGCAGCCATTCACTCCGGCCGTAGAAGCCCGTACGGAACCTTTCTTCCCTCCGGGCTGTTGACCCACAATTCGCACGAACCTTTAAACACGTCACACCTAACCCTTTAAATACCATGCCAATGATGAGGACGGTGCCCAGAAGAAGAACAGTCTCTGTTCGAAATATCGGCGGCTTCTGTCCTGAGGCAACTCCCTTCCTACATCTCTACCGGTTCGCTGGATTTCTACCCATCTAGAATGAATACAGGTTGCTAGAAGCTGGAGATGTGTATGAATTATCGAATATCGAATTATCGCCCCAGTTGTGTGCCTGTGGTGCTTTCATTCAGTTATCGATAATTCGCAACATGGGTTTTCTAAACACATTCATAGAACTTGCTCTCTTGAAACAACGGGAAATAATTATTTGCTGCTGAGGAATATCTAGCTCTTTCGTTACTTACTTACACGGGCAATGCATGTATTTTTGAAAGGCTTTCCGTTGCATAATTCTTACTTTGTATTCCGTGTTAGCGCCGCGAAAGTGCTGTTGCTACGGGCGACGGACAGACGGACAGATGGGGAGAGGAGCGCAGGAAGGAGTGTGGTCATGAGGGTTAGTATACGTCCTGGGCCGACTACAAGGAGAACTGCGCCGACATTGTTCTGGAAAATCTGCCGCAAATTGAGGGAAACCTCAGACTGCAAAGCCGACGGTAGGATTCGCAGCCACCGCTTCCCAGTCTCATCAATTCTATAACAATACCAACTTAAATTTTACTTGAGGCTCTGTCGACATCAGTGCTGTAGCGATTCGGAACATAAACGAAACATATTGAAGGAAAATTGCGCACTGACACTTTGTGACCTTTTCGAGTAATTGTAATTGCAATTTCGAGCACTTGTAATCATTAGTTTCGGTTTTCTATTTCTATTTCTTGCGTGGAGCTGCGAAGTAATTAGCTGTCTCCCTCTGTTATTGAGCTCTGAATTGCATGTTCAACCGCCTGGTTCACACATGGGTATTAGGGAAGATCGGGAGATTACCGAGAGTAGCATCGCTGTTCTTTTTCTACTTGACTGATAAAGAGAGCGCGCGCTGCATCCGTCACCATTACGATAAAAGCGCACTAGCGAGTTTTATATACCGTTGAAAACAGTGAGTTTTAGTACATCGTACAGTATCGCCTCTGCGTACATAAGACATACCGTTGGTGGTTCTGCGCACGCGGATTACATAAAGAGAACTTCGCGCATTTTGCAGAACCACAACGTCATTCCTTACGTACGCAAATGCGATAGCGTACGGTATACTAAAACTCTAGTGTCAACGTCAAGTTACTGTACCTACCGGAACCAACAGGGAGTGTTCGCGGATCGTTGATAACGTGGTCTCCAGCGTACAGCGTCCAATCATAGTATACTGGGCCTAGTCATGCACGCTGGTAGTGGTTCTGGTATGTACCATAAGTTCGCGCGGGCGTTATCAACAGTCTGCCAACATTCTATTAGGGAGTGTTCCCACACAATCATCGACATCTCAGGAATACCCCGAGATCAGGATATAAGGACATCCTTTGGACATCGAAGTACTGCATAAGGACGCCCCAGGGACGTTCCAGGGACTGCAGAATATGTATCCTTGGCAGTCCTAGCCAAATCCTGAGGATATCCGATTGGATCTCGATCCAAAAATTCAACAAGACTCCATGAGAAATTATAATGTTCCATTAGATTATTTTGATGGACAATCAAAACACCTTGTCGGCCCATTAAGAACTCCTAGTGGTCTGATAGGCATGTTAGCGCTCCGACAAATGCTGTCCCACAGCCCGTCATGTGAGCCGGATGGTCCCGCAATGAGGCCTGACGGTGCCACAGGGCTCCTGGTGGCCCAACAAAGGGTACCCAACTGCCCACCAGGTGAGCTTAGCGGTCAAGCTACTCGTCACCCGTCAAGCTACTAATGTTTTATGCCGTGTGATTCATTGCCACTCCGAATATTCTAATATTGCTTCAAGAGTCAGCTATGTGATATGTTCGTGATATGTGACCCCAATAAGACTTCCGTAAAACTGATCAGTCCACAGAGACTCAAGCTATGATCCAGCGTGTAAAGGCGATTGAGTATCTCGCTGATGCGCCTTCTTGCGCATCCTCTCATTTTATATTAAGGAAGGTGGACAACACATTACTGTGTCTTAACCGAACTGCACTAGCAAAAGAAAATTTGAACGACTGCCGCAGTACCCCTCCAAAATACTTATATCAAAGAAACACAACTGTGGAGGTGGGTATAAAGAAGATGTGATTGGGTAGAATGACGGGCATATATGAAACGTATAGCACTGTGGAGCTTCACAGCAGTTGCTTCTGCGTGCTGAAAGAAGTACAGTGACACCTCAAGGTATGCAATAAAGGTACGCTAGGAAAATGCTAGTTTCAACACATTCAAACCATGCTCTCAATAAACCAAAGCTATCATTCTTAGCTTCTTGCTGACTTTGGCTCGCCACGTCGTTCTTAGCACACCCAAGATTTTATTGCGGATTCCACATCCAGCCGAGCACTCCCCAGTAGCTCCTTGTTGCGTCGTAGTGCAAGAGATGACAAAAACAAACAGGAAGAAATTATAAGCAAAAATACAGGCAGAAATACCCCAAACAGTAGGCAAAGGTAGGGCAAGATGAGACAGAAATTTGCAACGGAATGTTGGATTCTAATTTTTCGTGTTAAAAAGAAAAAAAGAGACACAAAGAAACTAGCCTAGGCACATTCTCAGATGTCTAGGTTTCTGATATCTAAATACAGAACGGACGTGGCCGGTTCTAAAATAAACCCAAAACAAGAAATTCAGAAATGCAGATTGTTTCATCTTGCTACAACCCTCGGGGCAGATGGTAAGATGAGCCATGTCGTGTAATGAACTATATACAGGGTGTTACCCTATAAAAGTCTACCCGTGCCGCCATGCCATACACGGCAATTACTCAATGCAGGTGGCACATTGTGCGGTCTTCATATAAAGCTCATAAAGACATTTAATCTTGGTAAATTTCGAAGTGATTGAGTGCCGCAGCACGAAGTTATAACTCAAAACGTGCAATTCCCGTAGTCAAAACAATCAAGATGGCGGCGTTGAGAAGACTAGTTGACATGCTGCTCCCCAGACGGCGACATGTCGCATATCCTGCCAGCCGGATGGAACTGCAGTTTTCATTTCGCTTTCGTGTAACTGTCGTATTTTGCTCAGAAGTAAGCAACGTGAGGAGCGAAAATGCCGGCGTACTCAGCAGACGACACCCAAAAGAGATGTCTGCTTACTGAAAAGCAGTGAAATAACATAACGCGGGGACGTCTCTGCCTGGATGGACGGATGGATGGATTGCCAGAGCGACACGTCGCCGTCTAGGGAGCTGTGTCACAACTGCGATGCACAACACCACCATCTTGGCTGCTTTGACTACGGGAACCTCACGTGTTGCGCTATAACTTTGCGTTACGGTGCTCATCACTTCGATATTTACCATGTCCTTATGAGTTTTACACGTAGGCAACACATACACCTGCATTGAGTAATTGGCGAGCACGGCATGCCGGCGCGGGTAGACTTTTATAGGGTAACACCCTGTATATTAATTTTTGCAATCCAAACACCTACACGGCATCCTTGAGCCCACCGCCCACATAATATGCAATAAAACCACACTGAACCCGGTGTTATTTTGCTCGACCGTCCTTTGTAAACAAGGCACCGCCAGTCTGATGTATAGCTGGTCGCTCGCTTTTGAGTGCGCTGCTGAGGAAACAGGAACATTTGCTGGAAGATCCCAAGCAATATGAAAAAAAGAAGAAGGAGGAACAAGCGTATAAAGACGCACCTAATAGTTGACTTATCGCTTTCTAAGTTACATTAAATTTAAATTGCATTACATTTAAATTCCATTTAAATATAATGCATCTGCGTCTTGCCCCGTGCATATCGTCGGATGCCCATATTTAGCATATATCTGAATAATACGAACTGACGAACGAATAAAGAAAGATGATGTTGACTTACATTGACAGAATAAGCCTGCGACAGGCTGCTGCACAGCTGACAAGAAAAAGGACTACAGAAAATCGCGCTTTTTTGGGTTTTTTTTAGGTTCTAGGCAGAAGTAACCGATTTTTTGTTCTCTTCAACTCAAACACCAATACGGATAATTGTCACGTGCAATAAAGTGGATATGCAGAGCTAACTATGTGCGAAGTTTCATGCGCTTGAAGCAACACGTCGCTTGAGACAGGCGGCCTCGAGCAGAAAATGTCCCATCTTGCCCCGTGTCTCATGTTGCCACAGTTTACCCTACATTGAAATGGGTTGGCTCTGATTGTATAAATACGATGCCTGGGCGTAGGTGGCACCTTTTGGCCATCAGAAGTAGGGGACATATTACCCGTGACCCGCTACTCACGACAAGATCCGGTTTCAGTGTGTGCGCTAAACTCGAAGTCATTACCAAATCCTCAGCTCATGCTGGACACATGTCCTTTTGTGTTCTCATTGAAGTATATGTAAAGCTGGAAAAGTGCGGCATTTGCACTAGACTATTCTGATCGTAGGACGCTCACTGGATGTAACAACAACAACTTTATTTTGATATGATAAATGGGGAGTTCCATCACCAGGGGCCATACGCTAACCCAACACAGTGGAACTCAGGAACTCAGTACATGGAAATCGGTACAGTACGGTGACTTGATCAAAATCACACGTTCTCTGAGTGTCAAGTTGATGATATAACAGGCTTGTTGGTTTAAACATGTTGGATGAAACGCTTTCCATGCGCAGCAAGAACTGTTGGGAACCTGTTTATTATATGTAATGCATGCTTAGTGCTTACGGAAAATAACAGCAGGAAGCCTAAGCGAACTGAATTTTTTTCGACTTCTGTCCGAGCCAACTGTACTCTGCAGCTACGAAATCTGTCATCAGATCAGTGGGAATGCTCATAGTTACTTGCTCAATGTAATTTCGTCCCAGGTGAGAAAGCTCATCCACCTGTACAAAGCAGCACAAATGCCACAACAATGAATGCTGCGGTAATCTCGTCAAGCATATTATAGTGATCACACTGTTCCACACAGGGATTTCCCTACACCCCCTGCATTTTTGCAACCCCCCCCCCTCTGAAATTTCTCTGGTGACCCCACACAGCTCGGCCACCAACACGTTCTGGTAGAGAGTACGACGCAGCGAATTACATCCTGTACTGTCAAACAGATGATCGTACAATGCATTTGTCCAATCTGTGTGCTAGGTATTGATTGAGCTTCGTGAGACAAGATGGTAGTCTTTGTTCTTTGTCGGTCATGTGATTATGCATCTTAATGTTGAAATGCCGGTCATAATGAATTTGTATTCTAAGGTACTATGTTTAACGTAATAACATGTACAAATAAAACGGGAAAGCTGTGCAGAGGTGCCACCAGCGTGCCACGATTCTTTTCGTGTCTAAGAAAAATTCCTTAGTGGAACCTTCGCAAAGCATAACCCCCCCCCCCACACACACACACACCTGAAAGCTCGACCCCCCACAGCAGTGAATTTCTGGGGAAATCACTGATTCCACATGTAATGGGCTCTACAAGTACTGTAACTGTGCGTCAGGGGCGGATCTACGGCATCTTTCCTGGGGCGAGGGGAGGCCATTACAAAACAAAGGGGTGAAGGGATGTCAGGGTGCTGTAGAGCGTTTGCAAATGCGTAATAGAAATATAAAATATACTGGTGACCTCTAGCGCTTTGACAGGACACGCAGTACGCACCACGCTGGTTAGCACCTATGAACGCGAAAAGTGCGCGTCAAAACTGCATTTACGTCTCAAGAAGCTTAACAACGAAATCGATTAGCTGAAGGGGCTCATTTTAACTCTTAATCCTGCGGATTAAAATGACAGTCATAACCTGGGCTTCGAACAGTGAGCGAATCGGTGAATGACTTTGTCTACATTGAGAGTTGTCAGCAAGGCAAGGCTGATCAATCACGCTTTGCTCGTAGTTGACCGGATACATGTTTTCAGCCTACACAATGTAGAGAAGGCCCTCCCCACTGTCGTAGCATTGATAGGCAGTGTCATCCACGTGTCTCTCAAACACTATCGACACACAAGCTCCCATGCTTTACCTGAGTTAAATGAGTTTTTACCTGAGTCTTTACCTGAGTTTTTATGAGTTAGCCCATATTATTGAAACATAGGAGCCCATTGTTCACACTATCGATACATGATTTCCCATTCTTTTCCCAGATATCTTATCATGCGTGTGCGCGTCGCATGTAAACTGAGCGCCCCATTGTTACGTACTGATACATACCAAGGAGTTTCGTCGCTAGTGTGGATACCCGAGCCCACTGGCATAAAATGCGATGAAATGTGCCCCTTCACCATAAGGATCGAAGTCCTGACGTGTCTAAAAAGACCAAAAAAGCTCTCATCACAGAGTGTTGATGGGCTGGATTTCACCAGGGGCCAAGCAATTTTCATAGAGATAGAAAGGGTGAAATTCCAACTGACTAAGGATCTGAGAGAGCGCGGTTCGGGAAGGTTGGTAGCATGGACAAATAAGAAGAATGTGCCCAGGTCCCCTACGGCACCGTAGTGACATCATCGGTCAGAATAGATCAGATATGCATAGAGATTCCAACTGAGCACTGCACATGCCACTTGAGGTGGCGGTTGGTACCGCGGCGTCTTTTAGCCATCCAGTGATGGTTTAACCCCATCAGAGTGACATCGCGGTGTTTCGCGATGGGTTCCCGTGTCTAATATCTTGGCCTGCAGTGGCGATATCGGGATGCTGTTTCTTGTGACGAATTTCCCTTCCATCCCCCTACGCGTGCACCTTGCGGCTTGTGAGAAATCCTGGCGGTTGTCCAGATATTTGAAAATTCTAGGCAACCGTCGGTGCTTCTGACACCTTCAAAGTCTTGTAAATCCCGCCCGGACTGTTGGATCGAGACCAAAATTCAGTTCCAACCGGGCCTGGATTAGCTGTGTGATCGCGCAAATCACACAGGAACTGATCTGTAGTGGTTTCGAACTCGTAGGCGGAGACGCGTTAGTAAAATTCGTTTGTCCGAACTTCAGTGCCCTTGTTGGAAAGAAGTTCGCCTCGGACACGGTTCATACTTGGAGAACCCACTGTTCTCGACGCGGAGCACGTGATGAAATTCACCGCGTCTCTCTAAATTTAGCAGTTCTCGAGTTAGAGGATTCCGCGTTCACACTCCTCCCAATACATGGGGCCAGCGGCTTCCCCCCCCCCCCCCCCCCAAAAAAAAGCCTTCCCGTTGCTGCCACATGGTCATGTTTGCCTTCGTTATGAAGGTCTCAATGTGCTCTTTCCAACAGCGTTTGTCCCGCAGGCGCGCGATGTTCCGTTCTCCCGATATCGGCTGTACGGGATATCCCGATATCCCATGACGAGCTGCGAGGCTGGCTAGAGCCACCCTGAAACGCTTCCCACTTTTCGGTGTCGTAAGTCAATTACCCGATGTCCGATTTAGTCGAAATTTTGTGTGCGCGTGCTCTGTTCCCTGCTCTACAACTTTCCAATTGAGACCAGCCGTCGATTTCCAGTGGTTAAGACGTCATTCTCGAAATTCCTGACACCGACCACCGTTCACCGATTTTTGTCCCTGTCTTCAGGCTTGAAGCCCACGGCGGATCCGACTTCCTTTTAATGGGCACACGCACTCGACATGGGAAACGCGTAGAAACTTGCCGCATCTTTCTATCCCTCTCGGTTCTCGAGTCAGAACACCGTGGCAACGGCGGTTCTCTGATACATGGGCCTGGGGCATTTTTTTCGATATCGGGTTCTAGCTGGCGTAGGAAGGTGATTGAGATGTGTTTTTGAAGAGGAAAACGTCCTCTTTCCGATAGCGTTGGTCCCGTCTTCGCGCGACTTTCCGTTCCGTTGCTACATTCCGAGGAGCGCCTGGGCGCTGGGGCAAGGCCTGGCGGGCAGGTGGCCTTCCTGCCGTTTCTGCGCTGCGGGCGGCGTCCATTTCGCTTGCAAGCTTCGTTGCGTTCGCACGCCTTTTTCTGGCTCCCGTTGTCTCGCGTTCCGTCGTTGCTCTGGTGCCCTGGACTGCTGTGAATGTGTTTTTATGCCCTACTAGTGTTGCCTGGGGGTGCTTTTATGTGTGCACCCTGGAAGATAGGTCCAGAAGCCTTGCGATTTCTTCTATTAAAGGTTAGTTCTATGTTTGTACGATTCGTGCAACTTTTGTTTGGTATCATTCCTAGCGTGTGGGTTCTATTGCTTTAGGCTAGCAGTGTGATTATTACCCTTTTGATTCCCATTACCCTATGCTTTATCTTTCAGCTAAGTGTACTCGTGACCCTACCAGCACTTTTCAAGGTGAAGATGCAACATCGTCAGTGGCCCCGTTACTAATGTCTAATCTATGAATTTCAGATACTTTCGACGTATTCATTGCGGTGAACAACGCGGTTGGGACAGCACACTCACGACGTGGGAAGGTCACAGAAATGTTGAAAGACATCAGGTAAGTTACGCTAAAGTGCGTTTCAGAGCTCTTCAGTGACTTGTGTTTACTGCGAAACAGATTGGGCATACGCTTCACCCGTGCAACTTCGTCATGTGCTCCACGGCTTTACGGCTGTGCCACTGTATGTAAAAAATGCTGAGTGATTTTAATAAAGAATTTGCAGGGAAGTACAATGTGTCGCACCTTGTTGACTCTTTTACAGATGTGTGGAAACGTCGTAGCGGATGAATGTGAATTATGGATCTCCAAGTGGCGTCGCCCGCGTCATTTTCAAGATTGTACCCGTTTTGAAGGTACATAGTGAATGTGCGAGGCATTCACGTTCCTACTACGTGGTTATCCATGCGTTTCCCGTCTTCGCAGGTAATAGGGCTGTTGATAGGGAGAATGCTAGGCTACTGCAGACTGCAACCATAGGCGCTGTGTCTAAAGGTATGCGTATACGTCGATGCGTACTTCACAGTGACATTTTGCTGTAGCAGTGTTTTTGAAATTACATTTCTTGCAGGTTAAGCTCACATGACGCGGCAGGGAAGGGAGTCCGTGGCGAAAAGTGAATATAGCCGAAGTTGGATAGCGTTAATTTTTGCGCACGAAAGGCAAGCTGGACACATCGCAAATCTCCCGTTGTACGAAACACAGTGCAGCATGGTCGTCGGTTATGCCAGTGCTTCAACATATGTTTCAGCGTCGCACTTCGGACATTGCGGGCATATACCTTTAAGTTTTTCCCCTTGTGGACCGATGCTGTGTGTGTTCATGGACATCATGTTTTCAAAGACATGTAAGTTCTCAATAATAATGCGAAAAAAATGCTGGTCATGTTACGCTGTGATATAATACCTGGTGAGGTAATACGATGCTATGACGCTCAGTTTCATACGAAATAAGGTGTTTGATCTGATGTTGCTTGTTTGTGCCACTGATACGCACTGCTGTGCGGTGTTGATGTAATGTTCAAAGAACGCCTGTAAGCCTGGCTAAGGCACGGGAAAAAGGTCCACTAGAGGTCCGTAAAAGGTCGTCATTGACGTACTATGGACTTCCTTGGGACGTGCGCGGATGTTATTTTGGCAGTTCTGAGTACGTCCCAAGTATGTCAAAATTATGTTTTAGGATGTCCTCAGGATGTCTTCATCGTCCTGAGGGTAACATCATGTAAACGTCCTTATATTCATATGGTTGCCCTGGTGTTCCACATAGGCTACAGGCGTGGAGCGGCTCATTTCTTGCACTTGTACGTTTTTCTTCATTCTGCCTGAGGAGAACACAGATATTCTACTCAAGACGCTTGTAATACAACACTCACGCATCCAACAATTTGCTAACACCGCACAGGAAATGTGAACATCACAACTTTCGGGTTATCATTCACGCCAGGCTCTTGCGAGCCATAAGTTGTGTAAGCTGACGCCGACAACGAATAACACGTTGAAGAGGAGCGGTTCGCTCTTGTGGGTACTGTTATTGAATAAGGAACGAGACACCGATTGGGTCGAACGACAAAATGCACCGCACCACATATTCTTGGCTCAACAGCTCCGACTGCGCGGTCAGGTGCACGCACAATCATCCCACAGCCGTTACAGCAACTCGCCTCCATGAACACGCTTAATAACGTATACATTCAAGCGTACTCGCGTCAGGAATTGATATGCACCCCGACGCAGTCAGTTTGAGCATATCACCGTGTCGTTTTATGCTCAACCACATGACTTCACTACGCGGCGAGTATAAATGACAGGCATTGGTGAAGTTAGGCCTAAACAGTTTCCGTTTGTACGACACGACAAACACAGTACTTGTCTCCGCACACTCTTAGTGGAACTTCTGTATCAAAAATTTAGCAGTATGTATTACGTAAATGAGACAGACGGACCGAGGCTCCAGATGACTAACCCCAACAAGCTTTAATCAACAAGTGCCCAGAATCCCAACTCGAGCCAGGCGCCGTGCGCTCATCGCAATCCCATGCACCTGGTCGCCCATCGTCCTCCTATATCTGTGCAGTGTCCAAGTGACGTCAGGTGGGGACGTGGCCGATCGAGGCAGGTGTCCTCACGGTCTGGGTTTACCAAGACTTGCAATATTTCAATCGTCCGCGTCGTCCTCTGACGTGAAGACCCCAAAACATCCGAAACATCCTCGCGGTGCGGCACAGGGTGTGGTGTGCTGTACAGTAGTCCTGGGCGAACCGTCTGTGGTCTGTGGCAGCTGCCGCTGGGTCGCTGAGTGTCATAAAGGAGACCGATGCGGGTGTCTGCTGACTCGTGCAAACGTGGACGACTGTGGGCAAAGGTGTGGCTTCTAAAGCGCTGCCAAGGTCCTCCGCCGATTGCGGATGAGCGTTGATTCTGCTGCCGACGTTCGACGACATTCTCCCTATCTTAGAGCTAGCTTCAATATGAACTGGAGGGATTATTTCTCTTTTAGCGAAGATCTGCGAAGATCGTTGGTGCCTTTGCACAACGTCGTGCGAATCACATTCGGAGTTCGACGATTTTTGTGCTATGTTGCTCGTGTAGACGGGAGGTAGGCCTTCCGACAACCTGGTTTGAACTAGCGAATCCTTACAGTCAGTGCAGTCTTTCCCTGGTCGCTTACTGAGGTTGCAGTCCTCTGGCAATACTTTTGCATCACACTGACCCTCAGCGGTTTCCTGGTGTTCTGTGTTCGTGCTGTCCGTACGCTGCCATCGCCATTCCTCGAAAGATGCCTCAATGTTTGCTGTGAGGTCCGACTGGTGCGGATGGCGTGACATCGAGCGTTCTTGAATTGTGGCACTGTCTGTCGAATTTGATTGACCTTCAATTGCGCCAGCTAGAGAAGCAGGAGGCTGGCTGACCGAGACTTGACCTCCGAGCTGACCAGCTGTAGTGAGATGAACTGTTCCGCTGGTCCACACAGTGAATGTCCCGGTAGGCAAGGTAGGCAAGAGAGCCAGACGGAGTGCGCTTCTCGCTTTCGAAATTGCCAGTTCCACTTGCCATTCTTGCTCCAGTATATCTTGCAGTTCGTCATCGAATCTCTCATCACTTATCAAACCCATGACCTGGGCATCCAGCTCCGCTAGGGCTGCCTTCCCGGCAATCAGGCATCGGAGGTCTGCTTCAATTGCTGCCTTAACTTTTACCGGTCGAGACAGAAGTACGGCGAGATGTTCGGTGGCATGGGTGACCCCGTCGCGGGTTCCTGCCCGAGTACGCAGTAGGCCGTCGAGTGCTTCGCTTGACATCCGGAGCGCGGTCCGAATCCCGGGTTTCGGCACCAAAATGTGTTACGTAAATGAGACAGACGGACCGAGGCTTCAGATGACTAACCCCAACAAGCTTTTATCAACAAGTGCCCAGAATCCCAACTCGAGCCAGGAGCCGCGCGCTCATCGCAATCCCATGCACCTGCATGGTCGCCCATCGTCCTCCTCTAAGTTATGCAACAGTATGCACTTGCTACTGACCATGACAATGGGATTCAACCTACTTTCTACAAGAAATCTGCTCACCTGAAGCCGAGACGAAGATACAAAGATGCAGCTACGCAGCAGAGCGCCAACCACCAACTTTCGAAACCGTAGTTCGTGAGCACACGTTTGTGAGAGCACGGTCAACAGAGGACGATCCCTCGGATCTCTCGCTCGTATCGAAGCGGGAGCAAAAAAAAGATCGTTTGATTCGATCGCATTTTCGCTGGACTGATTGCAATATGGCTGACAAACGTCGATCGTGATCGCTGCAGTTCTTAAACAGAGTATGCTCTGTAAAATGGTTATACAGAAGAGTCTGTACCCATTTACAGGGAATTTCTCTGTTTTTTCTCTGTTATTTTACAGAATTTTTTTTCAGTGTAGGCACTTTTACTTGCAATACCTTTTTTCTATCGATCTTTTCTGTGCAATGTGGGCCCTGAAATTAACAGTGTCGGACTCTCAGTGGGAACCGCGTCTTTCGTTCCCTATTGCTTTTGCACACCCTGTGCACTTTTTCTTACAATAGCTTTTTTAGATCAATCGTTTCTGTGCAACGTGGACCCTGAAATCAACAAACAGTGTCGGACTCTCACTGGGAACCGAGCATAGGCGCCGACTGCGGGGGGGCTTAGGGGCATGAGCCGCCCCGTAACTTTCCCAGGGGGGTGGGGCATGCCCCCTCGTGTAGATCTACCCAGCTGTCACTCAAGATGCAGGTTTCGAGGGATATCCTATAAGAATCGCGCGTTTCATGGGAGTGATCATGAAAATCCTGTAAAAATTTGACTCACAACGTCGCAACACGGAATTCCCGACACCCTGCCCGACCTCTGTGCATGAAAGGGGGTAGGACTTTGTGCCCCACTCCCATCCGGCAGATTGAAACCTCTTCGCCTATGGAACCGAGTCTTTCGTTCGCTATTGCTTTTCGATACCGTGGGCACTTTTGCTTAAAATAGCTTTTCATATCGATTTTTTCCATGCAATGTGGACCCTGAAATCAGCAAACAGTGTCGGACTCTCAGTGGGAACCTCGTCTTTCGGTCCCCATTGCATTTCCATTTCGTGGGCACTTTTGCTTACGGTAGCTTTTTTCTAGCGATCTTTTCTGTGCATTGTGACCCTTAAATCAACAAACAGTGTCGGACTCTCAGTGGGAACCTCGTCTCTGGAACCATATTTCTTTTCAAATACCATGGGCAATTCTGCTTATAATTAGCCTTTCTCTATGGAGCTTTTCTGTGCATTGTGGACCATGAAATCAACAAACAGTGTCGGACTCTCAGTGGGAACCTCGTCTTTGGTTTCCTTTTGCTTTTCCCATACCGTGGGTACTTTAGCTTACAATAGCTTTTTTCTATCGATCTTTTCTGTGCAACGTGGACCCTGAAATCAACATTGTCGGACTCTCAGAGGGAGCCTCGTCTTTCTATCCCTTTTGCTTTTCGATACCGTGGGCACTTTTTCTTACAATAGCTTTTTTCTATTGGTCTTCAACATTGTCGGACTCTCAGTGGGAGCCTCGTCTTTCTATCCCTTTTGCTTTTCCATACCGTGGGCACTTTTGCTTACAATAGGTTTCTTCTATCGATCTTTTCTGTGCAAGGTGGACCTTGAAATCAAGAAACAGTGTCGGACTCTCAGTGGGAACCTCGTCTTTGGTTCCCTTTTGATTTTCCCATACCGAGGGCACTTTAACTTACAATGGCTTTTTTCTATGGATCTTCTCTGTGCATTGTGGACCGTGAAATCAACAAACTGTGTCGGACTCTCAGTGGGAAACTCGTCTTTGGTTCCCTTTTGCTTTTCGCATGCCGTGTGCACTTTAGCTTGCAATAGCTTTGTTCTATCGATCTTTTCTGTGCAATGTGGATCGTGAAATCAACAAACAGTGTCGGACTTTCAGTGGGAACCTCGTCTCTGAGACCATATTGCTTTTCCACACCCTGGGCACTTTTGCTTACAATAGCTTTCTTCTATCGATCTTTTCTGTGCAATGTGGACCTTGAAATCAACAGTGTCGGACTCTCAGTGGGAGCCTCGTCTTTCTATCCCTTTTGCCTTTCCATACCGTGGGCACTTTTGCTTAATATAGCTTTTTTCTATGGATCTTTTCTGTGCAATGTGGACCCCGAAATCAACATTGTCGGACTCTCAGTGGGAGCCTCGTCTTTCTATCCCTTTTGCTTTTCCATACCGTGGGCACTTTTTCTTACAATAGCTTTTTTCTATTGATCTTCAGCATTGTCGGACACTCAGTGGGAGCATCGTTTTTCTATCCATTTTGCTTTTCCATACTGTGGGCACTTTTGCATACAATAGCCTTTTTCTATCGATCTTTTCTGTGCAATGTGGACCCTGAAATCAACAGTGTTGGACTCTCAGTGGAAGCCTCGTGTTTCTATTCCTTTTGCTTTTCCATACCGTGGGCACTTTTGCTTAATATAGCTTTTTTCTATTGGTCTTCAGCATTGTCGGACTCTCAGTGGGAGCATCGTCTTTCTATCTCTTTTGCTTTTCCATACCGTGGGCACTTTTGCATACAACAGCCTTTTTCTATCGATCTTTTCTGTGCAATGTGGACCCTGAAATAACATTGTCGAACTCTTAGTGGGAGCCTCGTCTTTCTATCCCTTTTGCTTTTCCATACTGTGGGCACTTTTGCTTACAATACCTTTTTTCTATCGATATTTTCTGTGCAATGTGGACCCTGAAATCAACATTGTCGAACTCTCAGTGGGGCCTTGTCTTTCTATCCCTTTTCCTTTTTCATACCGTGGGCACTTCTGCTTACAATAGCTTTTTCCAATCGATCATTTCTGTGCAATGTGGACCCTGAAATCAACATTGTCGGACTCTCAGAGGGAGCCTCGTCTTTCTATCCCTTTTGCTTTTCTATACCGTGGGCACTTTTTCTTACAATAGCTTTTTTCTATTGATCTTCAACATTGTCGGACTCTCAGTGGGAGCCTCGTCTTTCTATCCCTTTTGCTTTTCCATACCGTGGGCACTTTTGCTTACAATAGGTTTCTTCTATCGATCTTTTCTGTGCAATGTGGACCTTGAAATCAACAGTGTCGGACTCCCAGTGGGAGCATCGCCTTTCAATCCCTTTTGCTTTTCCATACCGTGGGCACTTTTGCCTACAATAGCTTTTTTCTATCGACCTTTTCTGTACAATGTGGACCCTGAAATCAACATTGTCGGACTCTCACTGGGAGCCTCGTCTCTCTATCCCTTTTGCTTTTCCATACCGTGGGCACTTTTGCTTACAATAGCTTTCTTCTATCGATCTTTTCTGTGCAATGTGGACCTTGAAATCAACATTGTCGGACTCTCACTGGGAGCCTCGTCTTTCCATCTCTTTTGCTTTTCCATACCGTGGGAACTTTTGCTTACAATAGCTTTTTTCTGTCGATCTTTTCTGTGCAAGTGGACCCTAAAATCAACTGTGTCGGACTCTCAGTGGAAGCCTCGTCTTTCTATCCCTTTTGCTTTTCCATACCGTGGGCACTTTTGCTTAATATAGCATTTTTCTATCGATCTTTTCTGTGCAATGTGGACCCCGAAATCAACATTGTCGGACTCTCAGTGGGAGCCTCGTCTTTCTATCCCTTTTGCTTTTCCATACCGTGGGCACTTTTTCTTACAATAGCTTTTTTCTATTGATCTTCAGCATTGTCGGACACTCAGTGGGAGCATCGTTTTTCTATCCATTTTGCTTTTCCATACCGTGGGCACTTTTGCTTACAATACCTTTTTTCTATCGATCTTTTCTGTGCAAGTGGACCCTAAAATCAACAGTGTGACTCTCAGTGGAAGCCTCGTCTTTCTATCCCTTTTGCTTTTCCATACCGTGGGCACTTTTGCTTAATATAGCATTTTTCTATCGATCTTTTCTGTGCAATGTGGACCCCGAAATCAACATTGTCGGACTCTCAGTGGGAGCCTCGTCTTTCTATCCCTTTTGCTTTTCCATACCGTGGGCACTTTTTCTTACAATAGCTTTTTTCTATTGATCTTCAGCATTGTCGGACTCTCAGTGGGAGCATCGTCTTTATATCCCTTTTGCTTTTCCATACCGTGGGCACTTTTGCTTACAATAGGTTTCTTCTATCGATCTTTTCTGTGCAATGTGGACCTTGAAATCAACAGTGTCGGACTCCCAGTGGGAGCATCGCCTTTCAATCCCTTTTGCTTTTCCATACCGTGGGCACTTTTGCATACAATAGCCTTTTTGTATCGATCTTTTCTGTGCAATGTGGACCCTGAAATCAACAGTGCTGGACTCTCAGTGGAAGCCTCGTCTTCCTATCCCTTTTGCTTTTCCATACCGTGGGCACTTTTGCTTACAATACCTTTTTTCTATCGATCTTTTCTGTGCAAGTGGACCCTAAAATCAACAGTGTGACTCTCAGTGGAAGCCTCGTCTTTCTATCCCTTTTGCTTTTCCATACCGTGGGCAGTTTTGCTTAATATAGCATTTTTCTATCGATCTTTTCTGTGCAATGTGGACCCCGAAATCAACATTGTAGGACTCTCAGTGGGAGCCTCGTCTTTCTATCCCTTTTGCTTTTCCATACCGTGGGCACTTTTTCTTACAATAGCTTTTTTCTATTGATCTTCAGCATTGTCGGACTCTCAGTGGGAGCATCGTCTTTCTATCCCTTTTGCTTTTCCATACCGTGGGCACTTTTGCTTACAATACCTTTTTTCTATCGATATTTTCTGTGCAAT
The DNA here is from genome assembly GCF_037126465.1 of Ornithodoros turicata. Classification (NCBI taxonomy): domain Eukaryota; kingdom Metazoa; phylum Arthropoda; class Arachnida; order Ixodida; family Argasidae; genus Ornithodoros; species Ornithodoros turicata. The sequence goes on along the minus strand of NC_088201.1, from coordinate 123,034,574 downwards.
GTGGACCCTGAAATCAACATTGTCGGACTCTCACTGGGAGCCTCGTCTTTCTATCCCTATTGCTTTTCCATACCGTGGGCACTTTTGCTTACAATAGCTTTCTTCTATCAATCTTTTCTGTGTAATGTGGACCTTGAAATCAACATTGTCGGACTCTCACTGGGAGCCTCGTCTTTCCATCTCTTTTGCTTTTCCATACCGTGGGAACTTTTGCTTACAATAGCTTTTTTCTGTCGATCTTTTCTGTGCAAGTGGACCCTGAAATCAACAGTGTCGGACTCTCAGTGGAAGCCTCGTCTTTCTATCCCTTTTGCTTTTCCATACCGTGGGCACTTTAGCTTAATATAGCTTTTTTCTATCCATCTTTTCTGTGCCATGTTTACCCCGAACTCAACATTGTCGGCCTCTCAGTGGGAGCCTCGTCTTTCTATCCCTTTTGCTTTTCCATAGCGTGGGCACTTTTTCTTACAATAGCTTTTTTTATTGATCTTCAACATTGTCGGACTCTCAGTGGGAGCATCGTTTTTCTATTCATTTTCCTTTTCCATACCGTGGGCACTTTTGCATACAATAGCCTTTTTCTATCGATCTTTTCTGTGCAATGTGGACCCTGAAATCAACAGTGTCGGACTCTCAGTGGAAGCCTCGTCTTTCTATCCCTTTTGCTTTACCGTGGGCAATTTTGCTTAAAAGTGTTTTTTTGTGTCGATCTTTTCTGTGCAATGTGCACCTTGAAATGAACAGTGTCGGACTCTCAGTGGGAGCCTCGTCTTTCCATCTCTTTTGCTTTTCCATACCGTGGGCACTTTTGCTTACAATAGATGTTTTTATCGATCTTTTCTGTGCAATGTGGACCCCGAACTCAACATTGTCGGCCTCTCAGTGGGAGCCTCGTCTTTCTATCCCTTTTGCTTTTTCATACCATGGGCACTTTTTCGTACAATAGCTTTTTTCTATTGATCTTCAACATTGTCGGACTCTCAGTGGGGCATCGTTTTTCTATCCATTTTGCTTTTCCATACCGTGGGCACTTTTGCGTACAATAGCCTTTTTCTATCGATCTTTTCTGTGCAATGTGGACACTGAAATAACATCGATGTTTTCTGTGCAAGTGGACCCTGAAATCAACAGTGTCGGACTCTCAGTGGAAGCCTCGTCTCTCTATCCCTTTTGCTTTTCCATACCGTGGGCACCTTTGCTTAATATACCTTTTTTCTATCGATCTTTTCTGTGCAGTGTGGACCCTGAAATCAATATTGTCGGCCTCTCAGTGGGAGCCTCGTCTTTCTATCCCTGTTGCTTTTCCATACCGTGGGCACTTTTTCTTACAATAGCTTTTTTCTATTGATCTTCAACATTGTCGGACTCTCAGTGGGAGCATCGTTTTTCCATCCATGTCGCTTTTCCGTACCGTGGGCACTTTTGCATACAATAGCCTTTTTCTATCGATATTTTCTGTGCAATGTGGACCCTGAAATCAACAGTGTCGGACTCCAAGTGGGAGCATCGCCTTTCAATCCCTTTTGCTTTTCCATACCGTGGGCACTTTTGCTTACAATAGCTTTTTTCTATCGATCTTTTCTGTGCAATGTGGACCCTGAAATCAACATTGTCGAACTCTCAGTGGGAGCCTTGTCTTTCTATCCCTTTTGCTTTTTCATACTGTGGGCACTTTTGCTTACAATAACTTTTTGCTGTCGATCTTTTCTGTGCAATGTGGACCTTGAAATCAACAGTGTCGGACTCTCAGTGGAAGCCTCGTCTCTCTATCCCTTTTGCTTTTCCATACCGTGGTCACTTTTGCTTAAAATAGCTTTTTTCTGTCGATCTTTTCTGTGCAAGTGGACCCTGAAATCAACAGTGTCGGACTCTCAGTGGAAGCCTCGTCTTTCTATCCCTTTTGCTTTTCCATACCGTGGGCACTTTTGCTTAATATAGCTTTTTTCTATCCATCTTTTCTGTGCAATGTGGACCCCGAAATCAACATTGTCGGCCTCTCAGTGGGAGCCTCGTCTTTCTATCCCTTTTGCTTTTCCATACCGTGGGCACTTTTGCTTACAATACCTTTTTTCTATCGATATTTTCTGTGCAATGTGGACCCTGAAATCAACAGTCTCGGACTCTCAGTGGATCCCTCGTCTTTCTATCCCTTTTGCTTTACCGTGAGCACTTTTGCTTAAAAGTGCTTTTTTCTGTCGCTCTTTTCTGTGCAATGTGGACCCTGAAATCAACATTGTCGGACTCTCAGTGGGAGCCTCGTCTTTCTATCCCTTTTGCTTTTCCATACCGTGGGCACTTTTGCTTAAAATAGCTTTTTCTATCGATCTTTTCTGTGCAATGCGGACCCTGAAATCAACAGTGTCGTACTCTCAGTGGAAGCCTCGTCTCTCTATCCCTTTTGCTTTTCCATACCGTGGGAACTTTTGCTTACAATAGCTTTGTAGTGCTACTGAAGACTAACGAGACCAGACAACAACATGGCGGTGGAATTGCCAGGTCAGAGCGAGAGCTCGGGCTGAGCGAGGCAAGGCTATTTATTATTCGCGCCTTGATGTGATGGCGCTGGCAATGCCGCCACAGGGCCTCCCCCCTAGCCAAGCGCTGGAAGCTGGCGAATAGAAACGAGCTTGGGAGCCCAAGTGACTTGTCGGGGCGGTCTGAGTCGGGTAGACAGCCGAGGAGGCGACGGTGGGGGAAGAGTAGTTGGAGTAGTGAGCGGACAGCTTGCCGTGGAGGGTGAGTCGTAGAGTAGCTCCACGGAGAAGGAGGGCGGCAACGGTGGTACAGCGTCGACGTATGCCGGTTTAAGCCGTTCTAAGGCCATAGTGTCCTCGCGGCCGTTCAGCTGAATGGTGTAAAAGTTGGGTGAACGGCGCAGCACGAGGTGAGGGCCTGTGTAGGGCGGTTGCAGGGGCTTCCGTACAGCGTCACAGCGCACAAAGACGTGTGTGCAGGAGGCGAGGTCGGGATGCTGGAAGGCCGAGGACACACGCGAGGGCCGAGATGTTGCTGGACGAAGGGCGGCCATAGTACGGCGGAGCCGCGAAACGTAGTCAGGTGGTGAGAGAGCAGTGCTGCCTGGCAACGGGCAAATGAGATCTCCGGGGAGGCGTAGGGACGTGCCGTATACCATCTCGGTGACGGAGCAGCCTATGTCAGGTTTGAAGGTGGAACGGATCCCCAGAAGCGCGAGCGGTATGACTTCTGGCCAGGGTGTTTCGGGAGCAGCCCGGAGGGCAACCTTGAGCTGTTGGTGGAAGCGCTCCACGAGGCCGTTTGACGCCGGGTGGTAGGCAGTCGTTCGAATCCGCTTGCAGCCCATAGTGTTGACGAGTCTAGAGAAGAGGGCGGACTCGAACTGGGGACCTCGGTCTGACGTGATGATAGACGGTACACCGAAGCGCGACACCCAGGTGTTCAAGAGGGCGGCTGCAACTGTGGATGCAGTGGCGTCGGGTACCGGTACAGCCTCGGGCCAACGGGTGAAGCGGTCAATGATGGTGAAGATGTAACGATAGCCGGATGATATTGGGAGTGGTCCCACCAAGTCGATGTGGATGTGAGCGAAGCGGCTGTCTGGCGCGGGAAACTGAGAAGGATGGAGGCGGGTGTGCCTGTGAACCTTAGTCCGCTGACACGGAATGCAGGCTTGAACCCAGCGCTTGATGTCCTTGTTCATGAAGGGCCAGACGTAGCGCCGAGAAATGAGTTCTTGAGTTGCGCGTATGCCAGGATGGGACAATGAATGATAGGTCGAGAAGACTTCTCGTCGAAGTACCGCCGGAACAAATGGGCGGGGTCGACCTTGTGACGTGTCGCACGCGACAGGATGTGTAGTGCCTGGCAGGTCGACATCCTCTATGGTTAAGGAAGACGAAGGGTCACTTCTGAAAGATGAGAGTTCTTGATCGGATGATTGGGCCTGGGCCAGTGCGTCGAGGAGCGAAGACTGACAGGTTGTCCCAATGAAGTTGACGCGACTGAGAGCGTCCGCCACCACATTATCTGCACCACTGATGTGCTGAACGTCTGTGGTGAACTCCGAGATGAATGCGAGGTGGCGGGTCTCACGAGGGGTGTAGCTTGTGCTGCATGAAGAAAATGCGTAGACGAGGGGCTTATGATCGGTGAATACGGTGAATTGTCGGCCCTCCAAGAAATGGCGAAAGTGCTTGACGGTGAGATATATGGCCAGGAGCTCGCGACCGAAGGCACTGTAGCGAGTCTCCTGGGGCTTCATCTTGCGTGAAAAGAATGCTAGAGGGCGCCAAGCGCCAGAGATACGTTGTTGGAGGACGGCGCCGACAGCTGTGCTGGAGGCATCGACCATGATGGACGTTGGGGCGTCGTGTCGAGGATGGAATAGAAGGGACGACGAAGCGATTGCCTGTTTGATTGCCTGGAAGGCAGCTGCCGCTTCAGGGGTTCAAACCAGCACAGAGTGTTTCGAGCGCTTGGTGCAGAGCAGAGCCTCGAGAGGACTCAGTTTGGCTGCGCATGATGGCACAAAGCGCCTATAAAAATTCACCAGCCCCAATAATTGTCGTAGTTTGGTCACGGAAACGGGCTGCGGGAAGTCTTGAATGGCAGCGACTCGGGATGGTAAAGGCATGATGCCCTGGCTGTTGACATGGTGGCCAAGGAAGTCGAGTTCTCCGACTCCGAATTCGCTCTTAGCGGCGTTGATAATGATGCCGCTCTGTTGTAAGCGGGTAAAGAGTGCCCGAAGATGATGTTCGTGCTCTGTTGGGGAGCGGCTTGCGACGAGGAGGTCATCCATGTACGCGTAGACAAATGGTAATCCGCGAATGATGTTGTCGATGAACCTCTGAAAAGTCTGGGCAGCGTTCCGCAAGCCAAAGGGCATTCGAAGGAACTCAAACAGGCCAAATGGGGTCGTAATGGCGGTTTTTGGTATATCCTCCGCGCGGCAGGAAGTTGATGATCTTGGTCGGCATAAAAGGTTTGCGACCAGCTGGGTAAGGTGTCGAACCTGCTGAGACAAGGCGTGTGCGGAGCTTTCGAAGCTGACCTGCGAAACAGGCGGAGCGGGCAGTTCCGAGAAGCCGGAGGAATTGACGACTGCCATGTCCAGGTCCGTCAGGTATTGTCCAAGGTATTGTTCGGGTCACCACTGTAGTGCTACTGAAGACTAACGAGACCAGACAACAACATGGCGGTGGAATTGCCAGGTCAGAGCGAGAGCACGGGCTGAGCGAGGCAAGGCTATTTATTATTCGCGCCTTGATGTGATGGCGCTGGCAATGCCGCCACAGCTTTTTTCTGTCGATCTTTTCTGTGCAATGTGGACCTTGAAATCAACATTGTCGGACTCTCAGTGGGAGCCTCGTCTTTCTATCCCTTTTGCTTTTCCATGCCGTGGGCACTTTTGCTTACAACAGCTTTTTTCTGTCGATCTTTTCTGTGCAAGTGGACCCTGAAATCAACAGTGTCGGACCCTCAGTGGAAGCCTCATCTTTCTATCGCTTTTGTTTTTCCATACCGTGGGCACTTTTGCTTAATATAGCTTTTTTCTATTGATCTTCAGCATTGTCGGACTCTCAGTGGGAGCATCGTCTTTCTATCCCTTTTGCTTTTCCACACCGTGGGCACTTTTGCTTACAATACCTTTTTTCTATCGATATTTTCTGTGCAATGTGGACCCTGAAATCAACAGTGTCGGACTCTCAGTGGAAGCCTCGTCTCTCTATCCCTTTTGCTTTTCCATACCGTGGGCACTTTTGTTTAGAATAGCTTTTTTCTCTCGATCTTTTCTGTGCAATGTGGACCTTGAAATCAACAGTGTCGGACCCTCAGTGGAAGCCTCGTCTTTCTATCCCTTTTGCTTTTCCATACCGTGGGCACCTTTGCTTAATATAGCTTTTTTCTATCGATCTTTTCTGTGCAGTGTGGACCCTGAAATCAATATTGTCGGCATCTCAGTGGGAGCCTCGTCTTTCTATCCCTTTTGCTTTTCCATACCGTGGGCACTTTTTCTTACAATAGCTTTTTTCTATTGATCTTCAACATTGTCAGACTCTCAGTGGGAGCATCGTTTTTCTATCCATGTGGCTTTTCCGTACCGTGGGCACTTTTGCATACAATAGCCTTTTTCTATCGATATTTTCTGTGCAATGTGGACCCTGAAATCAACAGTGTCGGTGTCACTGAAAGTTAGGGTGCATCTAAAGGGGGTGGTCCCGCCATCGTATAAGGGTCGTTTCGCGATAGCACCAAGTGGGCTTTCACCTCCGTCTTAATCTCGGAGGGATGAGCGTTCTCCACCGGCAGTCGATATTGACCCTCACGGTTAGTAAATGCAACACCGCTAGGACAAACAGAAGAATTGGGCGGACTGTCCTATGTCCGAAGACACATGCTAAAGCAACACTGGATCAGACAGAGAGAAAAGTGTTCGAACAACAACATCAAATTTACTTATAACAACTAGTCATGTAAACAGATGCAACAGTTACAATTTAACCCGTCAACTAACAGATAAATCTGATGCAAGCTTCCGATAATAGGTAAAGTTTGTAAGAGAACAAGTGAAAGTCTTAGCTGTCGGGTGGATGATGGCAGACTGTGGACTGGTTGAACTTCAGGAAGTTGGCTTGCGATGAGATGGTGGAGTCCGAATTGGGTGAATGCACAACACTTCACTTCACTTCACGTAGGAAATATACACTTAGGACGATAGCTGCAATCTGGCGGGAAAACGGAACTGGTCCTGGCTCGTACGTTCGGGGTTACATTTCTGGCTGCCTCCCCACACAAAGACCACTATCCTTTTTATTCCCTCCTGTTCTTTTATTTTCTCTTTCTTTAAATCCCTTTCCCCTGACTTGTTCTGCTCGACCCTGAATACCAAAAAAAAAAAAAACATATACATACTTCTAATGGCTTTTAGCCCTTAGAGTTGTTTTTCCCCCTGTCCTTGGCATTTCCTGGTCATCTATGACCTCTTAATTGGAGACAGGTGCTTCTCCAGTTTGTTGCAGAAAACACGGCTCCCGTCGTCTAGACAGATGGGGAAGTAAGATACCGTCATGTATTCGCTCACAGATTTTCGGTATTGTGTACAAAACAGCTATGCGGAAGCGCGTCCCTTTCATTCAACCCTTCAACGAGACAAAGTACTTAAGCCGTGCCAGGAAGGGAGTTGCCTCAGGACAGAAGCCGCCGATATTTCGAACAGAGACTGTTCTTCTTCTGGGCACCGTCCTCATCATTGGCATGGTATTTAAAGGGTTAGGTGTGACGTGTTTAAAGGTTCATGCGAATTGTGGGTCAACAGCCCGGAGGGAAGAATGGTCCGTACGGGTTTTTACGGCGGGAGTGAATGGCTGCTTTGTTAGAGTGTGGAGGGGATTATGTGAACGTAGTGATCTAGGCTACATACCGGTTGCAGAAAAATGGAAGGTTCACGAACACGTGGACGAAACGGGACAACAGGCAAGAATTCGCAAGCATAGCGAAAGATAAGGAGGTTAGTGGTTACGTGGGGAAAATTCCAGAACGAGCATTTTTTTTTAAATATATATTTGTAATACAAAGTTGTGGCATGCAATAAAGAGAGCAGAAAGCAGTGGCCATGCAGAACATAACAGATGATAATGGAGGTACATGGGAAAAGCATATTTTATTTGTGAAGTGTTTCTAGGGTGCCTTGTGATTTGTTGATACCGGACGGGTGAAGAGCGTTGAACTTGTATATGAGATAAGACTCCCTATCACGTCTGTCACGTGTGGATCTAAACCCGGTTTCTAGAATATATAGTTTAATGTTGTCAAAATTGTGACCAGGAACGTTAAAGTGTTCGGCGACTGCTTTGGGGAGTTTGTTGGACGTGTCGGTTCTGTGTCCGGTAAGGCGGTTGTTCATTTGTTGGCCGGTTTCACCAATGTATTGCATAGAGCAGTCGCCGCATTCAATGCAGTATATAACATTGGAGCTTGTGCATGTGAATGCGTGGTTAACGGGGTGGGTGTAATTGCTCGCAGTGCTTTTGATGGAGTTAGCGTGTTGAACGTGCTTGCATGTTTTACAGCGCGGGAGGTTGCAGGGTCGTGTTCCCGTGTACGGGGCGCCCGTTTTGCTGATTTTGGCATTGACCAAGGAGTCTGCCAGGTTTCTTGCACGTCGGTATGTCACCTGTATGGGATTTGTGAATATGTTGTTAAGTAAATTTAAATAATTGGGTGTTTACGTCGCGAGACAACTGAGATCATGAGCGACGCCACAGCGGTCGGTCTGTGGATTGCTTTTGCCCACCTGAGGGTTCTTTAACGTGCGATGAAAGCTCATCACACGGCACCCCGTATTTAACGTCCCTCGCGGAAGACGGCGTGTCTAAGCAACTTGTACCCTGCCACCAAGTTGCTGGCGTCCTCGGCCGGGTTCGAACCCGCGATCTCGGGATCAGAAGGCGAACACGCTACCGACTGAGCCACCGAGGCCGGTATGTTGTTTAAGTCGGTCACTGCTTTGGAGGAGGGGCTCGTGCTTCTGTAGAATGGCTTTGATGTTTGGAAGTGCGTTGGAATATCTTGTGATGAAGCTTATGTGGCACGCGTCGGGATTTTTTCGGTTTTCCAGAACCTCGTTTCGATCGAGTGTGAGTGCCTTGCGACGGAATTCGGTTAGGATGGAGTCTGGATAGTCCCTTTGGGCAAGTGTACTGCAGAGTTCGTCAAGCTTCTCAGCGTAATCTGTGTCGTTTGAACAAATTCTGCGTAGTCTTACACTCTGCCCATTAGGAATTCCAACCTTACAGTGACGCGGGTGGTGACTCTTGAAGTGAAGGTATTGTTGTTTGTCAGTTGGCTTTTTGTACAGGGTTGTGACGAGGTTGCCGTTGTCTAGTGATGCTGCTGTCTAGCCGTGCCAGCGTGACCAAAGCACAGCGGGGTGGACCTAGACAAAGCCAGGTGTGACCCTGAGGCCTGCCCAGGTGTCTTACGGGTTGGGGAAGACTGTTGGGAGAGGCGAAGTGAGACGGTCATCTTGGTTTTGTCACATTACCCCCTCCCGAAGAATATTGTTTCCTTTGAAGAGGAAATTTGAATATTCATGAACCTCGACAAAACAATATGGCAGCCACGACCAAGCGACTAATATGGGAACACTCAATTCACGTAAACAAACGTAAGACACGTTTACCATAAAAGTCTCACAGATGTCGGGGAAATTAACCGCAGTAACGTATTAGAACATGGGGTGATAATTAGCAATGGCCAATAAAAGCAACGCACCGTATGCGAGTGAATAACTGCTGGTATAGACGAAAACAAATCACATTGGCTATTTTGTATCACTATTATTATATATACACCTTTACGGCAATTCACTACTTGCAGTCACTTTCCTGCATCACTCCCAATCACAACACACAATAGTATTCGTGATTCGACGACAACACATTACAATTACATATTAACCATATAATACACAGGACAATAGGAATCACAATCATGACGGTGTCATGGTCATACATAATAATACAAGTTCACAACCACATTTCATTTTACGATAGGGACAATTGTCAACGCTGCATTACCTCACAGTACATACACAAACAATGTAGGTATCAGTATCACTATGGGGCCAACTTATTCAATTCTACTCATGTAGTCTGCTCCCACATTTTCTTGTCCTCGGATGTATTCTACTTTGAAATCGTATTCTTGTAGAAGTAAAGCCCATCGCAAAATCCTCATGTTAAGGAACTTAGATTCATTAAGGTACTTCAGAGGTTGATGGTCTGTCTGGAGCGTGAAGCGTGTGCCATATAGGAAAATATGAAACCGCTTTATTGCCCATACAATCGCGAGACATTCTTTCTCAATTGCCGAATATGCTTACTCTCGCGGGGACAGTTTGCGGCTTCCAAATGCAACGGGATGCAGGTCGTTTTCTCCCTCCTGTAGGAGTACTGCACCCAGACCTACATCTGAAGCGTCCGTCCTCAGTACAAATGGTTTCTGGAAATCAGGGGCTCTCAAGATCGGTGGCTCAGATAACGCACGCTTGAGGGCATCGAAGGCTGCCTGATGGGCCTCTGTCCACTCGACTACGTTTTTGGCTCTCTTCTTTGTGAGGTCTGTGAGTGGTGCGGCAAGTGATGCGTAGTTTTGAACAAAATCGCGATAATATCCGGCCAATCCCAGGAATGATCGAACTTGTTTCTTGGTTTTCGGCCTCGGCGCATCCTGAGTCCTTTGAAGTATGGCCTCCTGTGGGGACAGGTTTCCGCTTCCCACCGTATGGCCGAGGAATGGGAGCTGTTGGAACCCCATCTCACACTTGGTGGGCCTTATTGTCAGTCCGGCCCTCGAAATCCTTTCAAGTACCGTGTTTACTGCTGTAAGATGGTCTTCCCATGACGAGGTCGCTATCAGCACGTCGTCGTAGTAGTGGTACACATGGGGTATGCCATCCAGAATCCGTCGCATCAACTTCGCGAATACTGCTGGAGCAGTCTTGATGCCAAATGGCATGGTGACGAAGTGATAATGTCCCCTTGATGTTGAAAATGCCGTCAGTTCCTTGGGCTCTGGGCTTAAGGGTACTTGCCAGTAGCCCTTGGTCATATCCATTTTGGTGAAGTACTTGTGCCTTCCAACTTCTGCCAGTACGCAGTCGGCTCGTGGGATTGGCTCTCCGTCGGCGACCAAGTGCTTGTTAAGCTGTCGGAAATCGATGCAAAGTCGATTGGTGCCGTCCGGTTTCTTGACGAGAAGCGTGGGAGAGTTGTACGGTGACTTCGACTCTTCAATAACGCCCATTCGCAGCATTTCTCGAACTTCTTCCTCCACAGATTGTCGAACCGCAAAAGGTAGAGGGAATTGCCTCGTGGTGATCGGGGAGTTGTGTTCAACTGAAGATCACACTGGAGTTCATTTGTCATGCCCGGAACGTCGGAGAAAATTCCCTTGTGCTTTTCGATGAGGCCGCGCAACTGCTGCTCCCAACTGGGACCTAAAGATGGCGCGATACGAACATGTTGATATGTTTCCTTCGGGACATAATAGAATTCCGAGATTTCGACGTCCTGATATTCTTCACGGAGTTCTACAACGGTCATTGCCACTTGTGTAGGTGTCTCTGCCGATTCGGCGCCACGGTCTTCGTACCTTTTGAGCATATTGATATGGAAGATCTTTGCCATGTGACCCAGATCGACAACATAATCAACAGCTCCCCGCCGTTCAGTAATCACAAACGGACCTTTCCACTGCATGGTTAATTTGTTTGAGTCGGTCGGCAGCAGAAGCAGTACCTTATCGCCCGCTTTTAATCTGCGCTCCTGTGCTCGGGCGTTGTAATAGAGGCATAACGTTCGGATGCCCGTTCAAGCTCTTCATGTGCTATCTTGCACGTTTCTTCAAGCCTATTTCGTAAGTCGAAAACATACTGATATGTGGTTCTTATCTCTGGCTCGATTCCTTCTTTAACCCACAGTTCACGCAAAATTGTCAGTGGTCCCCTAACATGACGTCCATATAGTAGTTCGAACGGGGAAAATCCTAGGCTTTCTTGCGGCACCTCCCTGTATGCGAAGAGCAGGGGAGCAAGGTAACGGTCCCAGTCCCTTGGTCTTTCGGCGCACATCCGTCGCAACATCGTCTTCAGCGTGCCGTTAAATTTTTCGACCAGCCCATTGGTCATTGGGTGATAAGGGGTGGTCGTCAGTTGTCTCAGTGACAGCAATCTTGCAACCTCCTTCATTAGTTCCGAAGTGAAGTTCGTCCCCCGGTCAGAAAGGATTTCCTCCGGAACTCCCACTCGGCTGAATATGTTGACCAGGGCTTCGGCCACTCTTTCAGTCTCAATACTATGCAGCGGCACAGCTTCAGGGAAACGTGTTGCGTAGTCCATCAGCGTCAATATGTATCTGTTCCCTCTTGTGGACGGTGGCTGCAAAGGACCAACGATGTCGATAGCCACACGCTTGAATGGTGTGTCTATCACCGGCATCTTCTGTAACGGTGCCTTGGCCGTCTTCCCGCGTGGGGTGGTGCGTTGGCAGATGTCGCAGCTAGCCACGAAGCGTTTTGCGTCGGCTTGAAGTCCCGGCCAGTAAAATTCCATCAGTACCCGGTCTGCTGTTTTACCGCTTCCCAGGTGTCCTGCCATCATACCAGCATGAGCCAGTTCGACCACTGAATTGCGGTACTTCTTGGGCACAACAAACTATAACACCTCCTCTCGGCTCGGGTCTGCTGCGCATTTACGATACAGCTTGTTATCCTTTAGCACGTAGCTGGTTTTTCCACTGCCTTTTCTTCGTGTTCTTCGTGTAATGCCTATTTCGGCGAAGCATTTTTGTAGAGTCGCGTCTTCCCGTTGGTCTCTTGAAAAATCATCCCAGTTTAGTGTAATCGCTAATTCCGGAATTTTTAACTTCCGAAAGGAAGCCCCCGTCTTCTGGGCTTGCTGCCTGGTTACAACTGCGTGTACCTCAGCCCCTAAATCAGCAGCTTCCTCCCTAGTACATAGCTGTTCTTCCTCGCTGCTTATTTCTGCTCGATTGACTCGGGGGTTCGTCTGTTTCGGAGCTATCTTCACGCCGTCCACAGTAGGAGTTTCTCTGGTCTTATCCCAGTGTAAATCAGGGTCTTCCGCACTCCGGCAACCCTCTATATTGCCAAGCACTAAATCATACATCGGGTTCTCCATGCAACGGGCCTTAATTTGTCCCGTGAAAAACGGAGTCTGAACAAAAATATCAGCTTCAGGGAGCATTCTCACTGTGTGGTCTACGAGGAAGACTGGGTGTACAGATCCGGTTAGCTCGTCGTCCCGCACCAAAGACCTATTCACAATGACAGTATTACACCCGGTGTCCCTGAGAACCTTCACACTCCTGTCCCCGACTTTCCCTTCGGTTACTGGCAACCTGTTTACGCCGTAGGCTTCCTTGTCTCCGTATACGGCTGTTTGAATTACCGGGATCTTCGCGCCGCTCTTTAGCTCCACGAACCCTTCCTGCACGCATAGTGGCACCGACTCGTTCTGGGTTTCTTTTAGGGGGGGCCTAGGCTGCTCTTCGACTCGAGACCGGCAATTCCAAGTACTGTGTCCTAACCTGCCGCATCGTCTGCATCTGGGTGGTGGTGGCTTTCCGGTAGCGCTCCTACAATCTTGAGGTCGATGCCCAACCCGATTGCATAAATAGCAGTGTGGACGGTCCCTCTCTGTGTTGTCAATTCGTTTACTTCCGGCCTCATGCCTCTTCTCTACCACTGCTCTGCTTTCGCTTTTTGGCCCGGTCGCCTTCTTCCCAAAATTTTTCAAACTGTGCGCTTCCACTTATTGTTCCGCTCTTTTCATGAGTTCTTGTAGGGTTTCGCCCTTCCGTTCCCGCATATACAAGGTGAGTTTCTCTTCGCTGTGAGCTAGCAGCTGTTCCTTTAGTAACAGTTCTTTTACTTCATCATACTCCTTTTTTGTATGCCAGAGTTCAATCCAACGCTCCCAATAATTGTCTAAGCGCGCGACATATTGTGCGACTGTCTCGCCATCCTTCGGCATTGAGTTGCGGAACTTCTCTCGAAACCCATCTTCGGTCATCCTAAACCGTTGTAACAACGCAAGTTTCACTTTGTCGTAATTAACGCAGTCGTCTGGGGTCATTCTTCCATAAACCGCTAACGCTGAGGGCACTTGCCCACTGATCTCGCGCCCATTTCTGGCCTTCTGCCACTTTCTCGAACCTGACCAGATAAGCATCTAAGTCGTCCTTCCGGTCATCAAAATGACGTAGCATTTTGTGAGGGATCCCCTGGAATCGAACCGAGTCAATCGGACCGTGTCCCGTTCCTACGCCTTGGCTGTGTTGTGTCTTGAGGAGGAGTAATTCCTTCTCCTTTTCAAGTTCTAACAGTTTCTTGCTTGATGCTTCTAGTTCTAGGCGTTTTAGCCTTTCTGCAGCTTCTGCCTCTTCCTTGCGTTTCTCGCGCTCCGCCAAACGATCCTCGCGGAATCTGTCCCGCTCTAACTTGACCCACTCTAGGAGCTCCTTGCCCTCGAGGCCCAGGGTTTTTCCCATGGCGATTAGTTTCTCAGTGACCTCTGTCTCCATTTCTGCGATTCGCACCCTTCACCCTTATTCCACAAAAACGGCAACTATTTTCGAAGTACACTCCTCCTCTACTCGGTTATCAGCATGAGCACTCTCAATTATGCACGTTTTCTCTCATGATAGGCAGGCTTCACGTTTTCTCTCCGTCTCGATGTGTGTGGACAGCCCGTCCTGTCGCGGACGCCAGTTTTATTTGTCACTGAAAGTTAGGATGCATCTAAAGGGGGTGGTCCCGCCATCGTATAAGGGTCGTTTCGCGATAGCACCAAGTGGGCTTTCACCTCCGTCTTAATCTCGGAGGGATGAGCGTTCTCCACCGGCAGTCGATATTGACCCTCACGGTTAGTAAATGCAACACCGCTAGGACAAACAGAAGAATTGGGCGGACTGTCCTATGTCCGAAGACACATGCTAAAGCAACACTGGATCAGACAGAGAGAAAAGTGTTCGAACAACAACATCAAATTTACTTATAACAACTAGTCATGTAAACAGATGCAACAGTTACAATTTAACCCGTCAACTAACAGATAAATCTGATGCAAGCTTCCGATAATAGGTAAAGTTTGTAAGAGAACAAGTGAAAGTCTTAGCTGTCGGGTGGATGATGGCAGACTGTGGACTGGTTGAACTTCAGGAAGTTGGCTTGCGATGAGATGGTGGAGTCCGAATTGGGTGAATGCACAACACTTCACTTCACTTCACGTAGGAAATATACACTTAGGACGATAGCTGCAATCTGGCGGGAAAACGGAACTGGTCCTGGCTCGTACGTTCGGGGTTACATTTCTGGCTGCCTCCCCACACAAAGACCACTATCCTTTTTATTCCCTCCTGTTCTTTTATTTTCTCTTTCTTTAAATCCCTTTCCCCTGACTTGTTCTGCTCGACCCTGAATACTAAAAAAAAACATATACATACTTCTAATGGCTTTTAGCCCTTAGAGTTGTTTTTCCCCCTGTCCTTGGCATTTCCTGTTCATCTATGACCTCTTAATTGGAGACAGGTGCTTCTCCAGTTTGTTGCAGAAAACACGGCTCCCGTCGTCTAGACAGATGGGGAAGCAAGATACCGTCATGTATTCGCTCACATATTTTCGGTATTGTGTACAAAACACCTATGCGGAAGCGCGTCCCTTTCATTCAACCCTTCAACGAGACAAAGTACTTAAGCCGTGCCAGCGTGACCAAAGCACAGCGGGGTGGACCTAGACAAAGCCAGGTGTGACCCTGAGGCCTGCCCAGGTGTCTTATGGGTTGGGGAAGACTGTTGGGAGAGGCGAAGTGAGACGGTCATCTTGGTTTTGTCACAGTCGGACTCCAAGTGGGAGCATCGTCTTTCAATCCCTTTTGCTTTTCCGTACCGTGGGCACTTTTGCTTATAATAGCTTTTTTGTATCGATGTTTTCTGTGCAATGTGGACCCCGAAATCAACAGTGTCGCACTCTCAGTGGAAGCCTCGTCTTTCTATCCCTTTTGCTTTACCGTGGGGAATTTTGCTTAAAAGTGCTTTTTTCTGTCGATTCTTTCTGTGCAATGTGGACCCCAAAATCAACAGTGTCGGACTCTCAGTGGGAGCCTCGTCTTTCTGTCCCTTTTGCTTTTCCATACCGTGGGCACTTTTGCTTACAATAGCTTTTTTCTATCGATCTTTTCTGTGCAATGTGGACCCTGAAATCAACATGGTCGGACTCTCAGTGGGAGCCTCGTCTTTCTGTCCCTTTTGCTTTTCCATACCGTGGGCACTTTTGCTTACAATAGCTTTTTTCTGTCGATCTTTTCTGTGCAATGTGGACCTTGAAATCAACAGTGTCGGACTCTCAGTGGAAGCCTCGTCTTTCTATCCCTTTTGCTTTCCCATACCGTGGGCACTTTTGCTTAATATAGCTTTTTTCTGTCGATCTTTTCTGTGCAATGTGGACCCTGAAATCAACAGTGTCGGACTCTCAGTGGAAGCCTCGTCTTTCTATCCCTTTTGCTTTTCCATACCGTGGGCACTTTTTCTTACAATAGCTTTTGTCTATTGATCTTCAACATTGTCGGACTCTCAGTGGGAGCGTCGTCTTTCTATCCCTTTTGCTTTTCCATACCATGGGCACTTTTGCTTACAATACCTTTTTTCGATAGATATTTTCTGTGCAATGTGGACTCTGAAATCAACAGTGTCGGACTCCCAGTGGGGGCATCGTCTTTCTATCCCTTTTGCTTTTCCATACCATGGGCACTTTTGCTTACAATACCTTTTTTCGATAGATATTTTCTGTGCAATGTGGACCCTGAAATCAACAGTGTCGGACTCTCAGTGGGAGCGTCGTCTTTCTATCCCTTTTGCTTTTCCATACCGTGGGCACTTTTGCTTATAATAGCTTTTTTCTATCGATCTTTTCTGTGCAATGTGAACCCCAAAATCAACAGTGTCGCACTCTCAGTGGAAGCCTCGTCTTTCTATCCCTTTTGCTTTACCGCGGGCACTTTTGCTTAAAAGTGCTTTTTTCTGTCGATCTTTTCTGTGCAATGTGGACCCTGAAATCAACAGTGTTGGACTCTCAGTGGAAGCCTCGTCTCTCTATCCCTTTTGCTTTTCCATACCGTGGGCACTTTTGCTTACAATAGCTTTTTTCTGTCGATCTTTTCTGTGCAATGTGGACCTTGAAATCAACAGTATCGAACTCTCAGTGGGAGCCTTGTCTTTCTATCCCTTTTGCTTTTCCATACCGTGGTCACTTTTGCTTAAAATACCTTTTTGCTATCGATCTTTTCTGTGCAATGTGGACCTTGAAATCAACAGTGTCGGACTCTCAGTGGAAGCCTCGTCTCTCTATCCCTTTTGCTTTTCCATACCGTGGTCACTTTTGCTTAAAATACCTTTTTGCTATCGATCTTTTCTGTGCAATGTGGACCTTGAAATCAACAGTGTCGGACTCTCAGTGGAAGCCTCGTCTTTCTATCCCTGTTGCTTTTCCATACCGTGGGCACTTTTGCTTAATATAGCTTTTTTCTATTGATCTTCGGCATTGTCGGACTCTCAGTGGAAGCATTGTCATTATATCCCTTTTGCTTTTCCACACCGTGGGCACTTTTGCTTACAATACCTTTTTTCTATCGATATTTTCTGTGCAATGTGGACCTTGAAATCAACAGTGTCGGACTCCCAGTGGGAGCATCGTCTTTCAATCCCTTTTGCTTTTCCATACCGTGGGCACTTTTGTTTACAACAGCTTTTTTCTATCGATCTTTTCTGTGCAATGTGGACCTTGAAATCAACATTGTCGGACTCTCACTGGGAGCCTCGTCTTTCTAACCCTTTTGCTTTTCCATACCGTGGGAACTTTTGGTTACAATAGCTTTTTTCTATCCATCTTTTCTGTGCAATGTGGACCCCGAAATCAACATTGTCGGCCTCTCAGTGGGAGCCTCGTCTTTCTATCCCTTTTGCTTTTCCATACCGTGGGCACTTTTTCTTACAATAGCTTTTTTCTATTGATCTTCAACATTGTAGTACTCTCAGTGGGAGCATCGTTTTTCTATTCATTTTGCTTTTCCATACGTGGGCACTTTTGCATACAATAGCCTTTTTGTATTGATCTTTTCTGTGCAATGTGGACCCTGAAATCAACATTGTCGGGCTCTCAGTGGGAGCCTCGTCTTTCTATCCCTTTTGCTTTTCCATACCGTGGGCACTTTTGCCTACAATACCTGTTTTCTATCGATATTTTCTGTGCAATGTGGACCCTGAAATCAACATTGTCGGACTCTCAGTGGGAGCCTCGTCTTTCTATCCCTTTTGCTTTTCCATACCTGGTCACTTTTGCTTAAAAGTGCTTTTTTCTGTCGATCTTTTCTGTGCAATGTGGACCCCAAAATCAACAGTGTCGGACTCTCAGTGGAAGCCTCGTCTCTCTATCCCTTTTGCTTTTCCATACCGTGGGCACTTTTGCTTACAATAGCTTTTTTCTGTCGATCTTTTCTGTGCAATGTGGACCTTGAAATCAATAGTGTCCGACCCTCAGTGGAAGCCTCGTCTTTCTATCCCTTTTGCTTTTCCATACCGTGGGCACTTTTGCTTAATATAGCTTTTTTCTATCGATCTTTTTTGTGCAGTGTGGACCCTGAAATCAATAGTGTCGGACCCTCAGTCGGAGCCTCGTCTTTCTATTCCTTTTGCTTTTCCATACCGTGGGCACTTTTTCTTACAATAGCTTTTTTCTATTGATCTTCAACATTGTCGGACTCTCAGTGGCAGCATCGTTTTTCTATTCATTTTGCTTTTCCATACCGTGCGCACTTTTGCATACAATACCTTTTTCTATCGATCTTTTCTGTGCAATATGGACCCTGAAATAACATTGTCGGACTCTCAGTGGGAGCCCCGTCTTTCTATCCCTTTTGGTTTTCCATACCGTGGGCACTTTTGTTTGCAATACCTTTTTTCTATCGATATTTTCTGTGCAATGTGGACCGTGAAATCAACAGTGTCGGACTCCAAGTGGGAGCATCGTCTTTCAATCCCTTTTGCTTTTCCATACCGTGGGCACTTTTGCTTATAATAGCTTTTTTCTATCGATCTTTTCTGTGCAATGTGGACGCCGAAATCAGGAGTGTCGGACTGTCAGTGGGAGCCTCTTCTTTCTATCCCTTTTGCTTTTCCATACTGTGGGCACTTTTGCTTAGAATATGTTTTTGCTATCGATCTTTCCTGTGCAATGCGCTCCTTGAAATCAACACTGTCGGACTCTAAGTGGGAACCTCGTCTTTCGGTCCCTATTGTTTTTCTGGTTACAACAGCTCCTGCTTACAACCTTTCTGGATATTCTCTTGTTATTCCACAGCTTTATTCTCTCCTCTCGGAGATCACTGATATACTGTATCAAACCTCATAACTGAGTTTTGATGTCTCGCACATCATCGTCTATGGTTATATCTGGATGCTGCATTTCAACGCAAGATGGACTACACTCTAACTCGCCTTTAAATCTCGTCAGTCGACCTCAAAACGCGTTATTTTAATTCAGAACCCGTCAGGTCCCTGCTTTCTTTATTTTCTAAATAAACATATCTCCCGTCCAACCCCAACACCCGATTGGAATATCCGTCCCCTCTCAAACCCGTTACTGGACCTCGAAGTTGATCACACGACTCCAAAGCACATCTCTCGGCACCAACTTCCAAATCCTGGACCTGCCCACGTCAACCTGCAATTTGATATTTTTTTTCGGCGACGGCACCTGTCGGAGATCACAAGCACAAAGATACACTGTATCGAACCTCATAAGTCATAACCAAGTTTCGATGTCTCCACATCATCGTCTATGGCGACACCTGGGTGTTGCATTTCAACGCGAGATGGGCTACACTCTAACTAGCCTTTATACCTTGTCATTCCACCTTATAACGCGTTGTTCGAATTCAAAACCCATTATGTCTCTGCTTACTTTATTTTCTAAATAAACATATCGCCCGCCCAACGCAACACCTGATATGAATATCCGTTACCCCCTCTCAAACCTGTTGCTGGACCTCGAAGTAAATCACGTGACTCCAAAGCACATCACTCGGCACCAACTTCCAAATCTTGGACCTGCCGACGTCAACCTGGAATTTTAGATTTTTTTTTTCTGCGGCGGTACCTGTCGGAGATCACAAGCACAAAGATACACTGTATCAAACCTCATAACCGAGTTCCGATGTCTAGCACATGATCGTCTATGGTGACACCTGGGTGTTGCATTTCAACGCAAGATGGGCTAGACTCTAACTCGCCTTTATAGCTCGTCATTCCACCTCATAACGCGTTGTTTGAGTTCAAAACCCCTCACGTCTCTGCTTTCTTTATTTTCTAAATAAACATATCTCCCGCCCAACCCAACACCCGATTGGAATATCCGTTACTTCGTCTCAGACCCGTTACTGGACCTCGAAGCCGATCATGCGACTCCAAAGCACAACGCTCGGCACCAATTTACAAATCCTGGACTTGCCGACGTCAACCTGCAATTTGATTTTTTTTTTCGGCGACGGCACCTGTCGGAGATGACAAGCACAAAGATACACTGTATCGAACCTCATAACCGAGTTCTGATGTCTCGCACATCATCGTCTATGGTGACACCTGGGACTTGCATTTCAACGCAAGATGGGCTACACTCTAATTCGCCTTTATAGCTCGTCATTCCACCTTATAACGCGTTGTTCGATTTCAAAACTCATGACGTATCTGCTGTCTTTATTTTCTAAATAAACATATCTCCCGGCCAACCCAACACCCGATTGGAATATCCGTTACTTCGTCTCAAACCCGTTACTGGACCTCGAAATAAATCATGCGACTCCAGAGTACATCACTCGGCACCAACTTCCAAATCCTGGACCTGTGGACGCTAAACTGCAATTTTAGATTTTTTTTCGACGCACCTGTCGGAGCTCACAAGCACAAATATGCAGTGTATGAAACCTCAGGAGTAAGTTGTGAGGTCTCGCACATTATCGTCTATGGTGACACCTGGGACTAGCATTTCAACGCAAGATCGGCTACACTCTAACACGCCTTTATAGCTCGTCATTCCACCTCATAACGCGTTGTTTGAGTTCAAAACCCATCACGTGTCTGCTTTCTTTATTTTCTACATAAACATATCTCCCGCCCAACCCAACACCAGGTCGGAATATCCGTTACTCCCTATCAAACCACTTACTGGACCTCGAAGTAAATCACGCGACTCCAAAGCACATCACTCGGCACCAACTCCCAAATCCTGGACCTGCTGACGTCAACCTGCACTTTTAGATTTGTTTTTTTTTTCGGCGACGGCGCCTGTCGGAGATCACAAGCACAAATATGAGTAGCATAGATAGGTTGAGAAATGACGACATGGCCACCAGACCAGCGCGGTAACGGATATTCCAATCGGGTGTTGGGTTGGGCTGGATATACGTTTATTTAGAAAATAAAGAATGCACAGACGTGATGTGTTTTGAAGTCAAACAACGCGTTATGAGGTGGAATGACGAGCTATAAAGGCGACTTAGAGTGTAGCCCATGTTGCGTTCATATGCAACACCCATATATTACCATAGACGATAATGTGCGAGACCTCGCAACTTACTTCTGAGGTTTCATACAGTGCATATTAGTAGTATAGATAGGTTGAGCAATGACGACATGGCCACCAGGGCAGCGCCACCGTCGCGTCTGCGCCGACTTTTTTCGCGAGTTTTTCCTGTGCGCGACAGGCGGCGCCTGGGTGGTGACGCTTAACGGTGGGGGCGCGTGGTCGGAGGGATGCGTGCACGCTTACCCGCTCACGTTTTTCAGCAAGGGCCGACTTCTTTCGCAATTTTTCAATCTGCGCCCACTTCAATCGCATTTTTTTCCCGATGCAACAGGTGTGCAGTAAGCGATTTACATGCAAAGGATAGCCATACACAAAAGTACAACTGAAAACATATTTATTAAAATTATTGGTGTCGGGAGTTGTGTTATGACTCTGTGTGAAGGAGAAAAACTTAGCCAAAAATCTGATGCACAAGAAACACAATACACATAACAAAAGTTATACTTATTACAGGCATGATGCAATAGCATTAAAGGGGTATCATACATCATACACAATATTTTTTATTAGTGATAATCACGCAAGTTTTCAATTAAGCAGAAGGAGTAGCACATTTTAATCAAAGAAGATATTTTTAATCAATACGATTACAATCAAAATTAAAAGTTTTTTTTTTATAAAAGGTCTAACATTATTATACGTGAGCACCATAGTGGAGTTTTAATTACAAAGTTCTGATGAATGGATGTAACTTCAAGAACAATAGCTGGGCCGACTTCTCTGGCGATTAATAATTATTTTTTCCAGCGCGCGGTGGCTGGTATGCAGGTGAGGGGCTATCCGAATGCTTACCGGCGGCCCGACGGGTTCGGCGCGCCCCTGTCATTATGCACCCTGGCTTCTTTGGCTATTTTTCAGCCTGGGCCGACTTCGCTCGCTTTTTTTTTTCATGCGACGCGTGGGCACTTTACATGCAAGTAGGGGCATGCACACTGACAACACCGGGCCGACTTTTTTGGCGATTTTTCACCCTGGACCGACTTCGTCCGCATTTTTTTTTCAGGTGATGCGTGAGTGCTTTACATGCAAGTAGGTGGGTGAGGGTGTGTCCGAGTGTCTACCAGCGAGCTGGAACGCAGCGCGTGCCCTTATCGTTCTGTATTTTTCCACCAGGGCCGACTTCTTTGGCGATTTTTCTGCCTGGGCCGACTTCGTTCACAATTTTTTCAAGCGGTGAGCAAGTAGGGACATGCATACTGACATCCCAGCCATTCGATGATACCATCACACCCCTGGGCCGACTTCATTCGCGATTTTCACCCTGGGCCGACTTCTTTCATAATTTTGTCCCATTACAACAGCTATGCGTTGGATAGTTTACATGCAAGTATAATAAAGCCAAATAGTGGCAGGAATTATGTTGTAACTCTGTGTGAAGGCGAAAAATTCATCCAAAATGCAGAAGGAATGCAATACACATAATAAAGAATATGGGAAGCTAAGCTGAATATTGCAACACGATGCAATTAATCAATTTCTTATTATGTGAATAGCACACACACAAGGAAATAATGAGAAACACGATCAACAACTCATAGAGAACCAAAACCCATCACGTAAACAAGAGGTACACAAAGGATAAATAATTGAAAAACAATCTATCAAAACGAGAAACATGCATGCACTTAACACTGAATAGCAGAGAAACACTCTAAACGGCACATCTGCCAACGTGTAAACAACAGACAGGAAAATAATATCGAACCAAACAATCAAACATTACAAATTTAATAAATTGAAATGCAAATAATCTATCTTTGGGAAAGCCAAGTTGAGAGAAAAATTAATCCAAAAAAGAAAACAGAAGCAATGTAATACGTGTAATAAAGAATATGGAAAGCTAAGTTGATTATTCCAACACAACACAATTATGTAATTTATTATGATGTGAATAGCACACATGCAAGGAAATGATGAGAAACACGATCGACTGCTAATAGAGAGCCAAAATAATGCACAATCCAAACAGGAGGTACACAAAAGATAAATAATTGAAAAACAATCTAAAACGAGAAAGATGCAGGGATGAATAGCAGAGAAACACTCTAAACGGCGCATCTGCCAACGTGTAAACAACAGACAGGAAAATATTATTGAAACATTATCAAACATTAACAATCAATCAAACATCAAACATTCAAATGTAATAAATTAAAATGGTAGTAATCTATCTTTTGAACTATCATAAAATCATCCTTGCGACTTAACAATATAGAATTTTCATCCTACTCAGGCACTATAAACATTACCTTGACTGAGGTATCCAGACATGCAGCACACCTAAGCTTTACACAGTACAGCCAATCTATGCCACTTGAGCCCGCTGTGGTCACTGTGCGCGACAGTCCTCTCTCCCTCTATACTCTGTCCCTCTATTCACCCCAAAAGCAAAGAAACCGCACATCCTTTGTCAATCTACGGGGTGGGGAAACCCTCTCTCTTTTTCACATTCTTTCATCCAAAAGGAAATATTCTTAGGACCAGTGTACAGAGGCGAAATTTTTTATTGGTCAACTATCGCAAATAGACATTGGAATTATTCGAATCTCAAGAACACAATAAGAATTCTATCAACAAACAAACAATAGCACGCAAAAAGAAAAAATCTAACAATAGACTTTTATGTCAGTGCAAACTGGTTTTAGAGAAACATTATCTAAGCAAACGAGAAATATTATCGTCGCAAACAATACTCAACCAAAAGGAGAAACGCTTCATTTAATGTATTTCAGATCTGACACAACTATGATACATACATTATTCTCAACTCACAAAATATCAATCGAGTGAATATCTGAAGCAAAGAGAGAAAGTCAAATTTATTCAATGATAGAAACAATACTCATTCGAAAACGAGAATCAAATTTAATTACACCGGTTTATGATAACTTTGCAATAGTAATTTCTACACGCAGAAGCCACAAACAAACGGCTCATCTGAAATGCAAATTAAGGTAAAAGTTTGCTACAGTGAAAATCAACGCACACAACTTAAAAATACTTTCCCAGCTAGTAGGATATTTATATGAATATCAATCAAGCGATCATCTGAAGCAAACTCAAAGCAGTAATTAATTTAGGGAAACACTTTCTGAACAAGCAGGGCGATACATCACAGGAACACATCTTTTTCATTCAGAGCCAACTAACAAAAAAGAAAAAGAAACGAGTGAGAGAGGGAAGCTGAGCTCCCATGCACTTTCGCCAAGGTTACGCCCGCAGGGAGTACGGGGATCCCACAATGGTCACGGTGAAAGTCATAAACTGACTCCAACAACTCAAGCCGGGAATTGAGGGTTCTGGCGCGTTTAAAGCTCGCGTTTTTCTCACTCATCCCATCTTTTTTATAAATTGACTTTCACAATTCTCACAACAGGTGGATGTTAATAATATTCTAATCACGATAACATAATAAATTTTTAATAAATAAAATTAGCACCGATATGATTTAATTAAGTGTCGAGGCGCACTACAAAACAGAACAGACATTTGCTATACATTGAAGAGATGGACGAATTTTGTACTCGCTACCATAGGTCATGGGAGGACGTGATAAAAAGCTGCTTCGAAAAAGAAGAGTTGCAAAATGATTCTATTATCACAGCATTTCAGTACGTCCTAGATATCGTCGTATTCGGAGATATGGTGCAAATTATGGAATTCAAGGTCTAAGAACTTGTATGCCGAATCTACAATAGTTATAAAAATATTTGCACGTCAACATCGGAAGGACCACTGGGATTGATGCGGAGTTTTTGAGGTTTGCTAACGAAGAACTGAAATACACGTTGTTGGGAATCGACGAGGACGTTTCTGCCCACGCGAGTACCGAAAGAGGAGGGAGGGATCGCGAGCCAGGCACTCGGGCCTGTACCTTCGTTCAGGCAGTTTGGATCCGCCCCTCTGGAATAAAGTGGGACCATATTCATGACAGCGGGTCTCCGAGTTTCCTTCCTGTAACATATATTTGTTGGTGCCGAAACCCGGGATCGAACCAGGCCTTCCTGGCCTTCCTGGCACTCCTGGCCTTCTCGGCTCTCTTCAAGCTTAACTCCAGTCCCGCAAGATGAAGAACGCGTCACGCAGACCACTGTCTGCCCCGCTCCCTCGCTCAGGTTACCGGCTATTTTCGATTTAGACCGCTACGGCAATCTAAGCACGGTTCTCCGGATTACCGCTTGGGTACGCCGCTTCGTCGCTAACGCTCGTCACACGGCGTCGCCCGTACGCGGTCCCCTAACCGCACACGAGCTTGATCAGGCAGAAATCTACTGGCTTCGGCGGTCGCAAGGTGACGTCTTCGTCGGCGAGATTTCCGCGCTTCAGCGCGGCGAGCAGCTCGCTCGATCATCAGCCATCAGACTCTTCCGACCTATACTGGACGGTGACGGCATTCTCCGTGTCGGTGGCCGCCTTGAAGCCCTCTCCGACCCAAGTGACCTAAAACACCCTATCTTGCTCCCAAGCCATCACCGCCTCACGGCCCTCATTATCATGTATGCCCACCTCCACCTCTGCCATGCAAGCATTCATACCACGCTCCTCGATCTCCGCGACAGATACTGGCTGCTCAAGGGACGACAAACTGTTAAACGCGTACTTCGTCAGTGCCTGCGGTGCCGCCGCACGAGACTTCGTCCAGAATCCGCGCCTGTCGCCCCACTACCTCGCGAGCGGATAACACCGACCACCGCCTTCGACGTCACTGGCGTGGACTTCTGCGGTCCGCTGTATGTCCGAGTCAGCTCAAGCGCCTCATCTAAAGCATACGCGGCCCTCTTTACGTGTGCGGTGACTCGAGCAATTCACCTCGAGCTCGTCACAAATATGACCGCCCCGGCTTTTCTTCTCGCTTTCCTCCGTTTCGTCGCCCGACGCGGTGTTCCATCACTTGTATACTCCGACAACGCCCGCACGTTCCACCGATGCGCTCACCTCCTCACTCTCCTGTCCACGGAACCCGTCCAAGATTTCGCCAGCAATCTTCGCATCACTTGGAGGTTTAACCCCCCTTCCGCCCCCTGGTGGGGTGGGTGGTGGGAGCGCATGATCCGCATGGTGAAATCATCCCTAAGACTGACCCTCGGCCATAGTCGCAAGACATTCGAAGAACTGGTCACCATCCTTCACGAAGTCGAAGCGGCCGTAAACAGCAGACCCCTCACTAGCATATCCACGGATCCTCAAGAGGTGCTCCCTCTAACCCCGTCTCATTTCCTCGTCGGGAGTCGTATTGCCAGGCTGCCGCTTCTCGAGAACGTCCAGCAACAGAGCACGCCCTTGACGTTACGCAGACGGAGCGAACGACGCCAGCAAGCCATTGAAGTGTTCTGGAAGCGCTGGAAAAGGGAATATCTCCTCCAGCTCCGTTCTGCGCACCAAGGTGCTGGCGGATCTCCTACAGCTCTGAAGCCTGGTGATCTTGTCATCGTTGAAGACGACCGCCTCCCACCATTGTTGTGGAAAACCGCCATCGTTGTAGCCACACACCCGGGGCGCGACGGGATCGCCCGGAGCTTCACTATAAGACTCGCAAACGGAAGAGAAACGTCACGTCCTGCTCAGCGTCTGTACCTGCTAGAGGCCCACGAGGACACCACTGCCGCCCCCGGGAGGATGTTGGGAATCGACGAGGACGTTTCTGCCCACGCGAGTACCGAAAGAGAAGGTGGGATCGCGAGCCAGGCACTCGGGCCTGTACCTTCGTTCAGGCAGTTTGGATCCGCCCCTCTGGAATAAAGTGGGACCATATTCATGACAGCGGGTCTCCGAGTTTCCTTCCTGTAACACACGTATTTACAAATATGAATATACAAATTTACATTTATATATTAATTATTTATATATATTTATTTTATTTATGCCATTTATATTTATATATATACAAATTTGAACTGCTGCCGCAATTTACGAACTGAGCTGTAGAAAGTGTAATTTCACAGCTTTAGCTGTCTCACTTTGATACGCGAAGGTTTTAAGCACTCTTTCACCATGACAGAGAATTTATAGCTTTCCATATTCTTTATTACACGCATCACATTCCTTCTGTTTTCTTTTTTGCATGAATTTTTCTCTCAACTTGGCTTTCCCAAAGATATATTATTTGCATTTCAATTTATTAAATTTGTAATGTTTGATAGTTTGGTTCGATATTATTTTCCTGTCTGTTGTTTACACGTTGGCAGATGCGCCGTTTAGTGTCTCTCTGCTATTCGGTGTTAAGTGCGTGCATGTTTCTCGTTTTGATAGATTGTTTTTCAATTATTTATCCTTTGTGTACCTCTTGTTTACGTGATGGGTTTTGGTTCTCTATGAGTTGTTGATCGTGTTTCTCATTATTTCCTTGCCTGTGTGCTATTCACATCATAAGAAATTGATTAATTGCGTCGTGTTGCAATATTCAACTTAGCTTCCCATATTCTTTATTATGTGTATTGCATTCCTTCTTCTTTTTGGATGAATTTTCCGTCTTCACGCAGAGTTACAACATAATTCCTGCCACTATTTGGCTTTACTATACTTGCATGTAAACTATCCACCGCATAGCTGTTGTAGTGGGAAAAAAATTATAAAAGAAGTCGGCCAAGGTGTGATGGTATCATCGAATGGCTGGGATGTCAGTATGCATGTCCCTACTTGCGAACCACCTGAAAAAATTGCGAACAAAGTCGGCCCAGGCAGAAAAATCGCCAAAGAAGTCGGCCCTGGTGGAAAAATACAGAACGATAAAGGCACGCACTGTTTTCCAGCTCGCTGGTAGACACTCGGACACCCCCTCACCCACCTACTTGCATGTAAACCACACACGCATCACCTGAAAAAAATTCCGGACGAAGTCGGTCCAGGGTGAAAAATCGCCAAAAAAGTCGGCCCGGTGTTGTCAGTGTGCATGCCCCTACTTGCATGTAAAATGCCCATGCGTCGCATGAAAAAAAAATGCGAGCGAAGTCGGCCCAGGCTGAAAAATAGCCAAAGAAGTCGACCCAGGGTGCATAATGATAGGGGCGCGCCGAACCCGTCGGCCCGCCGGTAAGCATTCGGATAGCCCCTCACCTGCGCACCAGCCACCGCGCGCTCGAAAAAATAATTAAAAATCGCCAGAGAAGTCGGCTCAGCTATTGTTCTTGAAGTTACATCCATCCATCAGAACTTTGTAATTAAAACTCCACTATGGTGCTCACGTATAATAATGTTAGGCTTTTTATGATAAAACTTTTAATTTTGATTGTAATCATATCGATTAAAAATATTTTCTTTGATTAAATGTGCCATAATGGAATATTAGCTGTTGTGCATGAAGTTACGTACATCTGTCAGAACTTTCTGATTAAAACTCTGCTAGGGTGCTCACGTATCTACGTATCTCCTTTGATTAAAATGTGCTACTCCTTCTGCTTAATTGAAAACTTGCGTGATTATCACTAATAAAAAATATTGTGTATGATGTCTGACACCCCTTCAATGCTATTGCATCATCATCAAGTTTTTATCCTTCACACAGAGTCATAACATAATTCCCGACACTAATAATTTTAATAAATATATTTTCACTTGTACTTTTGTGTATGGCTATCCTTTGCATGTAAACCGCTTACTGCACACCTGTTGTATCGGGGGAAAATTTGGGATTGAAGTCGGCGCAGATTGAAAAATGACGAAAGAAGTCGGTCCAGGCTGAAAAATGTGAGCGGGTAAGCGTGCACGCAACACTCCGGTCACGCGCCGCCCACCGGTAAGCGCCTCCACCCGGGCGCCGCCTGTCGCGCACAGGAAAGACTCACGAAAAAAGTCGGCGCAGAAGCGACGGTGGCGCTGCCCTGGTGGCCATGTCGTCGTTCTTCAACCTATCTATACTACTAATATGCACTGTATGAAACCTCAGAAGTAAGTTCCGAGGTCTCGCACATTATCGTCTATGGTAATATATGGGTGTTGCATATCAACACAAGATGAGCTACACTCTAAGTCGCCTTTATAGCTCGTCATTCCACCTCATAACGCGTTGTTTGACTCCAAAACCCATCACATCTGTCACCTTTTTTTTTTTTTTTTTTGGCAACGGCAGAGATCACAAGCACAAACATACACTGTATCAAACCTCATAACTGAGTTCCGATGTCTCGCACATCATCATCTATGGTGATATCTGGATGCTGTATTTCAACGCAAGATGGACTACACTCTAATTGGCCTTTAAATCTCATCGGTCGACCTCAAAACGCGTTGTTTGAGTTCGAAACCCATCACGTCTGTGCTTTCTTTATTTTCTAAATAAACATATCTCCCGCATTGGAACAAACATTTCCGCTAAACAAACATTGGAATATCCGTTACTTCGTCTCAAACCTGTTAATGGACCTCGAAGCCGATCATGCGATTCCAAAGCACTCAGCACCACCTTCCAAACCCAAGACCTGCCGAGGTCAACCAGCAATTTTAGATTTGTTTTTTTTTGGCAACGGCAGACATCACAAGCACAAAGATACACTGTATCAAAACTCATAACTGCGTTCCGATGTCTCGCACATCATCGTCTATGGTAATATCTGGGTGTTGCATATCAACACAAGATGACTACACGGTAACTCGCCTGTAAAGCTCGTCATTCCACCTCATAACGCGTTGTTTGAGTTCAAAACCCATCACGTCCCTGCTTTCTTTATTTTCTAAATAAACGTATCTTCTGTCCTACCCAACACCCCAATAGAATATCTGTTACTCCCTCTCAAAGCCGTTAATGAACCTCGAAGCCGATCACGCGACTCCAAAGCACATCACTCGGCACCAACTTCCAAATCCAAGACCTGCCAAAGTCAGCTTGCAATTTTTTTTTTCGGCGACGTCGGCGATCACAAGCACAAAGATACACTCTATGAAACCTCATAATTGAGTTCCGATGTGTCGCACATCATCGTCTATGGTGTCGTCTAAGGCGCACGCGATGACAGGACATACGCTACCATTGCGGAGAGAAGGCTAAAATATTCGCGCAGTCGCCGGGCAGAGAAGTTAGTAGGACTTCAGCGGATGGTGACGGCGCCGCGGGGGAAACAGCTAAAGGCAATGGCGGTGTGGCGGGTATGGCTGAGATGGATGGATGAGAAGCCTCCATGATCTTGTCTACACGGTTGTTGGTAACCGCTGGAGGAAGAGTTGTTTGAGGAGGCTGGCATCGAAAGAGAGTGCTCGTTCGCCAAGTAGCCGTGTGTCGTAATAGCTCAGATGGACGGCGGTCGCCATGATCTTCGGAAGACAGCAGCTCTTGGAAGCGCTTGCGTTCCAAGCCGTGGTTCGCTCGAGGACAGCGGGCTTGAGCGCGTCGTCGGTTGGCTGTGGGTGTAGCGAAAAGGACGTCGATCATTTGACCGGCAACGTCTTGCGGCAGTACCCACACCACATGCCGAAATTTGATCAGCTGTGATGCTACGCCGCCGAGGGCGAACTGACACTCCACCTATAGGAGCCATACGCCAGGAGTGTGGCTCCACAAGGGCGCAGCCGCATGGCGTAGTGCAGGATCGACGATGCCGCTGAGGCATTGTAGGATGCGGAGGGAGTTGTAGGGGCTGGTGGCTGCGCCATGTACGCTGCAGCGTTCGGGTCACCGAACTGTAGGGTACAGAACGACCAGCAGGCAAGGCTGAATGAGCAGGAGTGTTTAATGTGTCAGCCAGGCCACAACTGAATGAATGAGAATGGTACGCGCGCTCGATGGAAAATCATCAGCGAGATACGCGTCGTGACGAAACGTCCATGGCGGTGCTCGTCGTCCATTTCCGTCGGCTGCTACAGATGGGTAACTGTGGCTACGGGACAGTAAGTCGTGAACTCGAAAACGATGAGGTGTGTGTACCGGGGATTAGGGAACTCAATGACAGCTGGTTCAAACTCATGGCTACAGGAAGCTGTAAAATGTCTGTGGAAAAATGGGCAAATTGAAGACATTAAATATATGAGCAACGCCGTGGCTACAGTAAACGAAATTGGTTTGATAATTGAAACGGGAAATGCGAGTGGCGCAAGTGCAAGTGATGCCGAGAGCGATCGGAATGCCAGTGCAATCGAGGTGACAAGAGAACAAGTAGTAGACCCGATCTGAGGGAGAACATTCAAACACGCTTCAAGAGGAAATGGAGGAGTGTACCTATAGACGGCTGGCTTTTATAGTACAGGTATAAAGTATTAGGTGGGGCGTTGAGACAAGTTCTACTACCACAGTTTAGACGAGCTGAATTGCTAATGCTAGCCTATATGAGCCTTTTTGGGGTGGACATCTTGGGGTGCAGAATTTTGAAAAGTGGATTTTTACATGGTTTATTTTTCAAGGTTTTCAAATGATTTTTTCGGCGTCACCCCGTCTGAGGATCTGTGTCTGTGTCGTCCTTTCTTGTTCCGTGCCTCTTGGCTTTCCTACATGATGGGGGGGGGGAATATGTTTATTAAAGATAGAGAGAGGGGGAAAGGTCAGACAGGCCAAGGCCGACTTGCTATTCCCAACCCAAAAGAGAAAAAAGAAAAACAGAGAAAGAACGAGAAAAGAGAAGCAGAAAAGGAAAAGAGAAAGTGGCAGGGGACGATGGGGTGGCTGATGGGGTGGCTCAAGGCTCAAAGGCTGCTGAGCAGCCCAGTGTCCTTCAGGTAACGCAGGAGGGCTCGGGTGACTGCCCACTGTCTAGAGTGCCGGACAGGTCCCAGCAACGTCGCCAGGGAAAGTTCCCTGTGGCCTAGGGAAGCGAGATTTGAGGCGAGGGCGGCTCGGGGGCCGGCGTACCGCTTGCAGTGCAACAATAGATGGCGTATGTCGGCGACTGCAGCACAGCTGGGACACATCGGGGACGTCCGTCTATCCATCTTAGAGAGGAGCAGCGGGGTCAGGGCAACATCGAGGCGTAGGCGATGGAGGATCGACTCCTCCTGTCGCGACAGCCGCTGGGAGAGGGTGAGTTCCATCCTCGGGTCGATGGAGTGGAGGAACGTGTTTGCCGCTACAGCGTTTGAGCTAAACGCGAGGGTGCTGCGAGACGTCTGGCGGCGGATCTGTATCAAGCAGGCCGATGGAGTGAGAGGAATGGTGGTGGTCATTGTGGTGGCAGCTGCCCCGTGCGCGCCTCTCGCCGCAGCGTCAGCGCGGATATTTCCCGGCAGGCCGATGTGGCTGGGGACCCATTGAAGCCACACGCTGTGGCCGGAGGTTGTGAGACGGCTGTATGTCGTGAGGGCTAGGGAGCAGATGTCTGTGACGATCTTGGAGCAAGGAGAAGATAATATTTGCAGCGCCGCCTTGCTGTCCGTAAGCACAGTCCAGTTGTTTGGGGGCCTCGTTGATATAAGTCTCAGGGCTTCATTGGTGGCGGCGAGCTCTGCTTCGGTGGAGGATGTCTCGTGAGGAAGCTTGAGCGCTAGTTCGTACTTTTCTGAAGGCACAACAACGGCTAAAGTTGAGGCGCCCGCGGAGACCGACGCGTCCGTGTAGATCGCTATTCTTTGGGAGTGCACGTTATTAAGGTGTTCTAGCACGAGTTGGAGCAAAGCGACTGGAGGGTGGTCCCTTTTTTGGAGGCGCCAGGGATGCTGGAGTACACGGGAGGAGTAGCGAGGGTCCACATGGGAGGGGGATGAGACGGCATGTTGGATGGCAAGGGAATAGACGTCCTCAGTTGCAGAACGCAGGACCCGAAAGCGGACGATGGGCACTCCATGGCGATATCTGTCAAGTAGTGGTGCGGGTGGCGTGTCAGGTACCTTGTGTAGATTCGGAGGGTCTCCTTGTCACGCAAGGTGGGCATCGGTGACTCCCTCGCCTCTGCGAGAACGGAGATGGTCTCTGTCGTCTTAGGGACGCCCAGGCAGACGCGAAGGCTGCGGGCCTGGAGGTTGAGGAGCTCCCGTTCACTAGCTCTGCTTAGTCCATGTAAAATGGGGAGGCTGTAGCGCAGCGTTCCAAGTACAAGGGAGCAGTGGACAGACCTAAGGTCAGCACAAGTAGGGCCCCATGACATTCCAGAGACGCGACGAAGAACGCTGACGATGTTACTTACCTTAGAAGAGAGATATTTGAGCTGCTTCGACCAGGTCAGGCCCCTGTCGATAATGATGCCCAGGTACCTGTAGCACGATGCAAAATGCACTGGCGATCCTGCGACGTGGAGTGGGAAGCGAAGGAAGGAGCGGCGGGTAAATGCCATGGCGACAGTTTTGGTTGGGGAGACAGACAGCCCACGATCACAAAGGTATGCTACGACCGTGTCAAGGGCTCCTTGGAGACGGCGTTGGATGACATCGCGGCGCAGGCTGGACGTCCAGAGGCAGATGTCGTCCGCGTAGAGTGTGATATTGGTGTGGTCGCGTAGGAGGGCTGGTAGGGAAGCCATAATGATGTTGAAAAGAAGAGGGCTAAGCACACTGCCTTCTGGGACCCCGCGGCAGACGGAGAAGGATCGGGTGTCACCATCAGAAGTGCGACCTACATGATGGGTTAGTAGTCCAATGAACACTAATGTTTAAAATGGGATTTTAAGGAAACTGCAAAGTTTTAACGGATGCGTTTTTGCATGTGGAGTCGTTTTGGTATTCTTTATCGACTTAGGCTGCCGCGCATAGCCCACAGACTCTAGACGAGGACCGTTTAGTGACTTCCGTACTTACGGGAATTATGCTGTGTCCTTGAAGTGCGTGTATGAATGGTTTATATTTCTAATAGTTGGCAACAAGTTTGCCGGTGTATCCTCCATTCAATGCGGTGTGACGAAGGTGCTGAACAACATCCCAAAGGCAGACCTCGCCTGTATAGTTTCGAGGACATGTACAACTGTTCTCTACAGTCCATCGCCATAGACGACGACGACGACTTTGAAGCGCAATAATGCGATTGTTCTCAACTATGCACGCGCCGTTGTGTTGTAACCTCACTCACTGAACTTTATTGTCAGAGATAGTATGGAATTCGGTAAACCGGTAGATGTCCTGCTTAGCAGGAATTTAAGAATTCCTTAATTTTAAGATCTGTTTATTTACATCAGTCACATTATTTCGAAAATGATGGCGAGGATAAAGCCTGTAATGCAATCCCATGGTAGGGCGTTTTGGAACAGAGTGGACAGCGAAATCGTAACTGTCATTAATAAAATGTTCTCTAAAACGTCTTTCTTTTTTTTTTTTCGAAACGAAGCTATCTGAAAGCGTTACAAAACCACGAATGCCCTTCTTTGAGATGAGCACTGTTTTTACATCACTGCTCGAACATGTTCCGCCTTTGGTATGCATGTGTGTGTGTGTGTCAGTTAAGCACTCAATTTTTTGCCATGTCCACGTGTCCTTCGAACAGTGGCCATGAGTTTATTAGCTCGAATGTGGAAACATCTTGAAGAATCTATTGCAGTACAGCGTAGACATCGGCGCAGTTGCACTTGTCGTAGAGAAGAGTCTTCGTCGGGCCACAGAGGTAGTCGTACATCTCCAGGCAGCACGGGTCGATGTTGTCAGGTTCCACCACCAAAAAGTGGCAGGTGTTATCTGCTCGGGATACAGTGCGGAATAAGGCAAAGCCTGATTGAGGAATGTATTATATGCACGATACACCCTCACAATTTGACGTAATATTGCAAGCAATAACATAGCTGCAATGCACAATGAAGAAGTAACCGGACCAGCTATATTGTATGGTGCTTACTATAACAAGCAACGTTCACGTTCTGCTACCAGTGCCGTAGGCACACACTAGTTGCGCGGTATAATTGAGGAGAGGGTAGCCATTTACACAAAGGGAATACGAAATCTTACAGCTGCATCGCCCAACTGATGCCATACTTGTGATTTTGAATCCGGCAGACGTCACGACCAATCCGTTGCCATCGTACAATGTATCTGTACGGAGCGCACTGCGAGTGACGTGAAATACACAAGAAAACAAGAGCGGCTGCATTTCCATCTCACAGTTAACGGCAAGGGAAAGATGCGCCTCTGGGGGAGCGACCAACCTTGCCTCAAAATATTCCCTTTTTGTCTGGGATCATTTGCTAGTACTATATTGGTCCCATAGTTTTTCTCAAAACGGCAAGCCAATCACTGCACCAAAACGACAAGATGTTCATATTCAACTGACATTTCATAGTGGAAATGGTCACCACGGAATATTAATGAGGAAAACAGCTCCGAGAGATGGGGGGGGGGGGGCTTGCACGGCCACAACGTGGCACAGTCATTTTAAAAAATATGTACCCTTTATTGTTCTTAAAGCATTGTGTCTTCATATTTCAGAAAAATGTATGCTTAGAGAGCGGCCCTACACATGCATATACATAACCGCGCCTATGGTCACGTGTTTCCTTCTGAACACGTCGTGTACTTTAAGAACACCGTTTCAAGGTTTAGCTACTGATTCGTCATTGTATATCGCATAGGTTCTAGTAAAGTATCATAGAAAGGTACAAAACCCAGCGAACCGTTGAGGAACTGTCAACGGAAGAGCCTCAGGACGAGACCCGCAGGTATTTTGAACAAGTACAATTCCGCGTAAATCAGCTCATCATTCCTCATTCAGGGTACCCCACCCATATGATATGATGCCTTGACAGTAGTGGCTCAAGAATTGGCTGGTTTTGGTTAGTTTCGCAGGGCTCGCTGGCGATACTTCAGTACTTTGAGCTGTCAACCGTTTGTGCGAGGACAAAGTGAGTCGCAAGAACTCAAATGTATAGGTCGTACCAGATATCAGGGATGTGCACTATTTAACTACTTGTAGTCAAACTACTGGTTAAACTTATTTTTTGTAGTGAAATACAGTAGTCAGTTTACAGCGGGCTACAACTACTTCGCTTTTTTTTCACTTAGCTTTCCGTTTGCTTAACGGTCTTCTTTCTTTGTGGTTAATAGCGAGAACTCTGTGTTTTTTTGTTGTTTTTTTTATCTTGGGCTTTGACGGCGTGTTAAGACTGCATCCAACATGTTGTGGCAGGACCGTCACCTGTCGGAGCATTGGTCAAACAGGTTGAGTTAGACTGGTTATATGCGGAATGGAGGCATTCGTTGGCAAGTTTGCGAACAAAGCTACGGCACCTGAGCACCTTTTGCATTAATCAGGGTAACCTTCTGTTTCTTTATACCTTTACGGCTTTTTTATACCTTTACTTCCGCAACGTGCTGTATCACATCATTAGTATTTTGTTTTTGGTGACGGTACCAGCTGAGTTAAATGGATGTTTGATTACGAAACACAGACATTAGTACAGTACTATCTGAATCCACATGGTTAGTTTATGGCTGTATGATATCTACATTGCCGGAATGTTGAATCTAGATGTCCTCACCCTTAGAGTTGCGTACCAGAAGAAAACTGCTCCACACGTTGTCAAGTCGCCATCGGTAGCGGAAGCATGGGGTAACTTCGCCAATAATCCTGGCGGTTCCCGTGGTACAGGGAGCATCCCAATGAAGACTACTGAGGGATGCTCACATGTTTTCTGTGGTGGGTAGTCCTCTTGGACTACCCTAATCCCAGAGCAAGAGGGTTAGCACACCCCTCCCTCTCCTGTGACACCATCATCTTTCCCCTCCCTCTTTCACCCTCCCCTACTTCTCCCTCCCCTGGGTGCACCGAGCCGCCACTTTCGAGCAGGCTGACCGCACCTTCCCCCTACATCATCCCCCCCCTCGCCATCGGTACATCAGTATTTGTTGCTCTGTCAATGTCTGTAATCGTGATATATCGTGACTTGATGACTGCGCAGAGCGATCTTGCTCCTTGAAATTTTTCTTTAGTTTTTAACTCCATCTTTGCGTGTGTTTTTTTTTACATGGGGAGTAATGTGCACGAGCTTTGCTTTCTACTTAACAACCATATGCGTTTGCGTGTGTTTGTAGTACGTGTGTGTATGTCAAAAACTTGTCTTCCCTCCAAAGGTGATATTTCTATTTCCCTCCTCTAAATATGTCTATGCCTATGATTTAATACCATGATGGTAATCGTGCAGACTCGCACAGGGGTATAGAGCTGTACCCCTAAAGGTATGATATATAGCCCTTTGTTGAGGACTATTTTTTTAGACCTGTAAGCAGGGTATAAAATAATACCTGAGAAGGGCTAAGTTATTGAGCAGGCGATCTATACCTCTAAAGGTATAGATTTTTCTCTGAGTGCATGCCATGTGTCACGCTCTGATACGATGGGACAGAAATGTAGATTAGGCTTTTGCGACTTCATAGCGAAGAAACAAGTTTACGAACTTTTTGCTGATCCTCCTGACCTTGTTGGCAATAGGCCTCTCACGCTGTCAAGTCTTTCGTGTCTCAAGTTTTTCGCAGAGTCACCTAGTGACCGACGGGCAAACTACTCCCTAGTACAGCAGCCTCCCGTGTGCATTTTTTCGTAGTTTTCTTGTGAATGCGAGACGCTCAGCAGTGCTCGAGAGCGAACACATCGCAGTATTAATTGATGTGTGTAAAAGCGCTAAAACGGAAAGGGACGAAACACAGACACTGTTTTACGTTCAGTGGCGTATCTAGAGCTACCTGCGCCCATGGCAACATGGTTAACACAATGTCCTTGGGGATGCGTTTTCGTGTGGTCCGCACTAGGTTTCACACTACAACCTCTCTAATAGCGGGTGCTTTAGATCATTTATGAATGTGCCAGGCTGAGTGCCCGACCTGGCACATTCACACCCGACCACATAATGGCGCCCCTGTTCACCTGGCGCCCATGGCACCTGTCCACACCTGCCACACCCTAGATACGCCACTGTTTACGTCCCTTTCCGTTTTAGCGGTTTTACCCACATCAATGATTCATCAACAGGACCAAAAAGTAGTTTTAAATGGCGATATTAAAAATGAGATGTTATTCTTGTTAGGTCGCAGGAAAGTGAAAGTCGTGCAGGTGGAATTCAGAAGATAACCATAAACATGTCTCTACAGCTCTGCAAACAAACCGCGCGAAAGGTAATAGCAGCCACCGTTGGATTAGCGCTGTTAGCCGTGTGATATCGATGTTCACAAGATTATCAATGAAATTATTTCAGATACCTTTATCTAGGGCACAGACAAGACATGCACATTTCCTTTGCTAGACAGCAGGCGTTTGAGTTATATAAATGAGTTATATAAATGAGTTATATAAATATGCGAAGCATCGTGGTTCTAGCTTTGAAATAACAGACGACGGAAATGAGTTTTCACGTTTTACAATGACACCTACGTTGTCTTTGAGGAGACAAAAAAACAAAAAAAACAGTAACTTATTAAGATGATTTAAGCCTCGTCAGTAAAAGCTTACAATCTCCCGGTAACTCTAATCTGGCATGTGAATAGGACACCTCATCTCTGTCGTGTTCTAGCTAACACCCACCCACTTCACGTCATCAAACGAATGTCGGTGGGCTAACATATGGTTTATTTTGCACAGTATTGCACATCAGTAAAATTGCAGAAAGGTTCTACATGGAGAAATTACAGCAGGCCCAGAACGACCGACCGCAGGATAACTAGGAAGTAATCCGTGTGTCGCGCGCCCGTGGCACGTGTGTCGGAAAACCGGAGCGCCACCTGGTTAGTGCAACAGGCCTATAGACACCACTTCGGAAGCCTCCAGAACCCCAATGACATCTCTTTTGCTCTCTACGAAATTTCTTTAACTGGGACGGGCTCGAAGTTCCTGTTCATTGGCGCTAACGACTTTTGTTGCGTCAAAGACCTCGGTATCACAACGCATCTAGCCTGTTTATCACCAAGCAGGTGATCACATTCCAACTACAATATTTCCCTCTTCACTCGGCTGTAAACTTGCCTTCTAACCCTTGGAGCGCGCCTCACACAAGCAACGGCGTCGACGCAGCGAAGGTAGCTGTCGGGGGGAGCATCCTGCAAGACGGGTGTCGTGTACTCTGTCTCTCTCAAAGTAGCGAACCTTGGTCAAGATCCGGAGTTGGCCGTGCATGTTGGGGCTTCTGGGTGTTTGCCATCGCTCGAAGCGATGGAAATATAAGGCAGCAGATCGCCATGTGAGGCAGATGGTTGAGTCAGATAGATAACCAACGAGATTTGGCCGAGGCAGACCACACTTAGGGACGACACAAACATGTAAGCCTCATACCCTCATCTTTTCATAAGCCTTATCTTTTCCCTGAGTTGTTGCATTTGCAGATAGATAAGTTTCATATATGTGTGTTAGAACACCCACCGCAATGCTCTCGCAAAAAAAAAAAAAAAATGTTAATCGACATGGGCGAGCGGTATGACTGATTAGGTGGTATCCGTTGGGTGCTGGAGGACGCTATTGATCTTGCGTGTGTTTTTTTGTTTTTTGTTTTTCTGGACATTCATTGTAATAAAGGTTGAAAGTACGACGTTGATGTTGTTTTGTGTTTGTATTCCTCAATCGTCATTACGTCTACAGTCACTTTTCACCCTGCCCTTTTTGTAGTTAAATTCTGTTCCTTCTGTACTGCTATCAAGGTAACGACCTGTTTGATTCTGCGAAGCCGATATCTTTGCACTTTAGTGGCCTTTTAACGGGAAAGGCGAAGTGGAGGGTTCTGCAAATATCTTGTCATGCTGCTTTCGAGGAGATCAGGATCTGTTGGCGCAGGCACGGTACGGTAGCTATCGCCGTCGATTGTGAAAACTACAGCTGAGGTATGTGTAGGAGATAAGGAAAATCGTCTATGTGTCATTAGGCAAAGTAGATCAGCGACAGTGAAATAGGGCTGGACTCAAGTATTTCAGCAAGGTAACACAAGACATTATTACTATAGTGGTCAGGACATATTGAACCAATTTTAGAACCGAGAGCCAAGGTTTCACGTTAATAGCTGCATAACTTGGACTACATGGGTGACACGATGAAAGGCTATCGCGAAAAATAAAATAATACAGCATGCACCTGAGACAGTGTCCAAGCTTGTGAAAATATCGCGACGTAAGCAGGTCATGTCTGTTTCCCATGAGTAACCGTGCGCGCACAAATGCTGGAAGTGAAATACGAAATGTGTCTCTCCAGGAAACCCGTCCAATTATACCATTATACTGTACACTAGTCACACAAATTCTATCATGATTATGCGTCTTCGAACTAGAATACACGAATGACCTTCCGAAAGTGGAACACGAAAGGACAGACACAAACTTCGTGTTTGTGTCTGTCCTTACGTGTTCCCTAGTCTCGGGGTTTCACATTATGCATCATCTTCACCAGCTCCCTTGCTTCCTAGCCATTTTTTCAGTGTCATACCCTTTGCCGTTAATTGAATCTCATGTAAATGTGACAAATTGAGCGCTTTACATAATGAACGAATTGTGTGTCATGCCGAAACACTGATGCAACTGTTTCGATGCACTGAAATGCCGAGACAGAGCTAAACCAAAATGTTTCTCACATCCAAGATGAATAGGGTTGTAGATGACGCAATTCCCACACTTCATATAAAGAACGAGGTATGTAGCGTAGCCCCCGTTTGGATCTGTAACGGGAAAATACAGACGATATTACATGCCCACATATTTATTGCTCTACGGTAAGCGTTTAGTTTTGTGCCTAATATTCACAGGGGAAATCAAACGGAGAGACTGAATGCTCCCCTTTATACAGTCTTTACAGTTCACTTCCACTCCTGGGCGTGAACTTCCATCATTTTCCTCGCATAATTTTTTCTCTCTTCCTATTCAATTTCTCACCCGGAAACCTAGGTCAGAGTAAACATGGCTCTTTGGGTTATTCACACAGTTACGTGTGCTTCACAGCCGGTTCTACAGGGTGTTTATTCTAACGTATCCAGAAATTACATTTAATGCGAGCGATAAAAGAAATGCAAGCGGTACTTTTCTGCTACTTGAGTAAGAAACAGGTACTGCTTCACTGGTAGCACCTGTTTCTTAGTCAAGTAGCTGAAAGGTAGCGCTCGTTTCTTTCTTATCGCTCGCTTTAAATAAAATTTCTGCACACGTTAGAGTAAACACCCTGCATACACCTTTTTCCCCGCAAACCTCTTTTTTTTCTTTTTTATGCAGCAATTTCATGCGGATATGGGGATCTTTAGGACAGTCTGGCCTCCTGAATTGCTAGTAGCTTTCTGGCGCGACCTTTCAGCGATACCCATATTAATTGTTGGTGGCAAATGGATAGAATCATCTTGGAAATTAGCTGCGCACCTCTCAGTGCACATTAAAATGATAGATAACCTTAAATGTCCGTCGAACACCTTATGGACTGCTTAGGCGACACACTACACTTTTTATTTTTGGCAGTGACGTGTTCAATAAGCAAACAAGATGCGCTCCTGCGAAAAACGATGAGCGCATGCAAGTGAACTGCAGCACGAGAGGCTCCAGTTGCGTGCACCTTTAAAGGGAATTTCACGAACCCTAAATATTATTATTATTTTAACTGCTGGAAACGGTTCTTCCTTTCGAAATAATAACATACTAGAAGTCTTTCCGGGCGAAATGGCTCCAATCTATAAAAAGCGCGCGCTTCAAGTTTCTGTTCAGCATTCCTCCTCTCCCATTCTATATGCCCATTCTCGTGTTCCTTTGACCAACAGTACGCCCTACCAGATATCACCGTTACGTCACCGGTGTCGCGCAATGCCAAGCAATCCCCGCCGACACGAGTGTGGTGCCTGTCGCAGCCAGCGAATCGTTCTGATACTGAAGCGCTTCGCTTTTAGTTGTAGGACGCGTGATTTCGCTGAAACGCCCACGCTCGTAGTCGGTTTAACCCGCTGGTATTGGCATCGAGAAGCAAGATGGCGGCTGCTTGCAGCAAGTGGAAAATTGACTTGTCGAGTCACAGTGAATATTAGTGGGATTACCACGTATGTTTGCTGTTTCGAATATCGTTATATCCAGCATCGTCTGAGCGACCCCTGGTTTGCCAATTCTAAACGATGCGCAGCTACCCAGAGCTGCAAACACGGCGAAACACGTGTCATCTGGTGCTGTCGCATCGTTCCATGAGTATGCGACAGCACCAGAGGACACGTGTTTCGCCGTGTTTGCGGCGGCTCCTCAGCTCTGGGTAGCTGCGCGTCGTTCGGAATTGGCAAACCAGGGGTCACTCAGCAAGCGATATACATCTGGGAGGGTGACTGAGCGCTCCTCAATGCCACAGTGCAAGCCAGTGGATTATAATGAGGGAAAAAAAGCCATTAGAGAGACAAGTAAATGACACTAGACGTGTTTGTCATTCACTTGTCTCTTTCATGGCTTTTTTTCCCTCATTATATATATATATATATATGCTTGTAAGTCAAACGTCGCCATGCCAGTACTGGACAGCTGTTTCGGCCTTCTTGGGCATCTTCAGCAGTACGCAGGCAGGCAACGTTTGAGCGGATGGCGTCAGAAGGTCACGTAACACGTGATTCCTCCTGTCAGGGTGAGGTAACTCACAACTGAAAGCCCAGTGCAAAGCCAGTGAAGTATACTAGGAAAAAAAATGGCCGGAGCTCTTTGGCTGCACGCATTGCATATGCTTGTAAGTCAAACGTCGCCGTGCCAGTACTGGACAGCTGTTTCGGCCTTCTTGGGCCTCATCAGCAGTACGCAGGCAGGCAACGTTTGAGCGGATGGCGTCAGAAGGTCATGTGCAACGTGATGTCCTCCCGTCAGGGTGAGACCCTCAACTCTGAAAGCCCAGTGCAAAGTCAGTGAAGTATTAAGGGAAGAAAAGTAGCAGAGGCTCTTTGGCTGCACGTAGAACATGTGTTTATAAATCCCAAACGTCGCCACACCAGCACTGGACAGAACATTTATTGTTCAACTGAGTTTACAATAGTATATTATAGATACATAATCAATACTGACACTGAGGGAAACAAACAAACGACACGACACCAGCTGATCTGCTTTATTTCCATCTTACTGGGATGTTTGTAGGCTGTAAGTCACCGACTGAGGTATCTGAAAAGAGGTAAAGCCCCAGAACTCACGCAACATGCCCTATTTTGTAATAAAACAAAAACAAAGAGAAGTCATTGGTACTGTTTCAACTGAAATGCTTCTAAAGCTACTGACTGAAATTTGCCCACTTCGTAAAAGAACTCTCCGATCCAACACCTGGACAGAGCGTCCTCAACTGTACAGGCTCCGCCGAGGATGTGGACCCACTTGCACACGTTGCAAGGAAGAGGGCAATATGTTCAATATATATGCTCAAACAGCTGAAATGTCGTCATTTAGCTGAATAGTATAATACCTAAAATACAAAAGAGCTAATAATTGAAATCGCTAAGTGCTATGATCCATAACAGTAAAACCTGGCATACAACCTTATGTATGTGGAACCAGGATCAGAGGGAACTAAAACACAAATCCAACCGTCGGCGGACCAGCCACACCATGCAAGTGTTTCATCAAAGCAGATATATCGAGCAATGGCGCGCACATGCATCATACAAATAAAGGAACTTTTAGGACTACCGCAATCTGTACATCTGCGTATGTACAGGATATACGCAGCACGTGCGCAACGTTCCTCGCATATCAGAAGCATATGGAGGAACAAAATGTATTATGTTTTAAGCTACGACACCGCTCATCCAAGAGCTGTATTGGCACCAATGTTATCCGAACATAAGGGCTTAAAATGAAGTCCTCGAGCTCTATGCAACGTGAAGTCGCTGCACAGGCTTTACAGGATGGCCAGAGCAAGTTGAATACAGCAGTGCAGCATCCATGTAGTAATGTTGGGTAGGGTTATTTTTGGCAACGTAAACTAAAGCACGAACAGCTGTAGTAGGAACAAAGTCGCCAGACGACTCGTGCATCAAACGTAAGCTACTTTACTTTAGAGGTGAGGGCCAGAACATTTACTGGAGACTTTTATTCCGGCGAAGGACTTTCGAAAAGTGCCATACCTGTACCCCTCTGGTTTGAGAGAAGAAAAAAAGGTAACACAGTACGCAGCTGCAATTCTGGTGAATGCAACTGTATGTAGTCGACGTTAGTAATGATTGCAAGATAAGGATCAAAAGGCTGCATTTCTGCAACGCAACCTAGCTTAAGCTGGATTCGCACATGCGTTTCTTTAGGGGGCGCCGCGTGCTCTGAGACCTTGAGGGAGCTCTCGCGCTGCGTTTCCAGAGGACTTTCGAAAACCGCTCCGTGCTACATCTCCGCAGCGCTGCTCCACAAACGCTTTTTTGTCCAGCCAATCGGAGCGCTCGGAGGGGTGGAAGTGGCTTTCGTTTGGCGCCGGCAGGCAACGGCGGGCTTCCCGATACCGCGGTTTGCCATTAGAGATCTTTTGTCATTTGTGTGCGGTGGGATCTTTTGTCATTTGTGTGCGTG
The DNA here is from genome assembly GCF_037126465.1 of Ornithodoros turicata. Lineage (NCBI taxonomy): Eukaryota > Metazoa > Arthropoda > Arachnida > Ixodida > Argasidae > Ornithodoros > Ornithodoros turicata. The sequence goes on along the minus strand of NC_088201.1, from coordinate 122,990,096 downwards.
TGTTTGGTGCTATCGCGTAAGTAAATTCCCTGTCACCAATAGTTGTTTGGCGTCTGAGCTGTCAACGATTAGCTGGGAATTTGCGCAAACCAACGAATCGACGAAAATAAATACGACTTGTGTGTCACCGTGTGTTGGTCGTCGGTAGGTAAACAGGTGTCTCGCTTCTTCTGCCGTTCTTTCTCTGCTATTGTGTCACGTCTGTCGTTCCAACGATTGATGATGCCAGCAGAAATGCTTCACGATAATTGTAAAACGGATAACATGCTTCACAATGTAAATTTTGAGGAAGAGAGAAGAAAGTGTCGGTACGATCTTGACGTAGCAACAACAACGAAGCGCGTTTGCAGGATGGCGGCTCGGCTATGTTTGGCCCCTCTCGGAGGCGCCGCGAACGCTGAGGTGGCGCCGCGTTTGAAAACGCATGTGTGAATGAGCCTTTATTCAGGCGTCAGACAGGAAATTGCCCTAATCAACATCATATTGGTGCATTTCATAAAGTGAGCCTCCAGACTCCGCTGAGGAGGTTACCTGTAAACATGAAAGCAGACGAGTAAAGAAAGAGTAATGGTTATATATGTTTAAGCTAAAGTATAGAATACTATGTATTGCCCATCAGTACACAAATATTATTTAAAATATAGTTTCTAAGATACTGATAAGCAAAGTCAACCTTTATCAACAGTCGACCACCTGAGCTTAGTGCCTACATTCGCTAACTTGTATTTTGTCTCTTTCTCTCCCTCTTATGTGCTGTAACGTTCCAAGTCGCGCAAGTGAGAATTAAGCCATTTACAGAATCGTGAGATGTGGGAGTTTTGCTACCCCAATAACGAAAAATATTTACACTTTTGCACCGTTGAGGTGGATGTTCTTCCCAATTATGGACAGGTATTGTGATGGCACTACACTTTCGTTAAAACGACACTGAACTATGTATGCTGATGTGCGAATACTGATGTGAATTAGGGCAACCAACCATACGACATCGTCTTACACCGCATATCAGCGGAAACCGCAGGTACAACCACATGTACAGTTGATCACGAATATAACGATGGTACAAACCAGGAAATCGCTGCACTGAGCAAACGAAATTATTGCACTGCCCGACCAAGGGTCGCTGAGAGCTTAGTGAGCCTAAGCATCTTCGTGATCTGAGTACAAGCCGACAGGAACTGGAGAGAATAACGGGACCTGAGACCAACAGTCAGCCGCCAACGAGCAGCAGCCGATATTATACCCAATGCCAATAGACCGGAGAAAGAATACTGTCCTCCATACCGCCAAAGGAACGTGGAAAAATCGGACGCCCAACCACAGTCAGACACCACAGCGAAACGCATTTGATGGCTTAGCTTTGCATTACCAGTTGTCGCGACCCCGCACGGAAGATTTCCGCTCCCGATGGACGCAGATGCGGGACCCTTCCGATGAAACATGGCACGCCACGATGACGTATCTAGTTGGGCTTGCACGCGCCTTAGAGACAGCAGAATGGTGCGCAAGCTTTACATTAGTTTTGGATACCAGATTTCGCAGCACACGATCGCCAACAGATATACTAACTGCGAACCGATCGTATCATGGAGAACGCCAGTGCGAACAATTTTAAGCAAACCCGAGTGAACGGGACACGTGCTCGCTCCGCGACGATGGCCATCATAATGGGGATTAAAGTAAGTGAGCGCCGCGGTACATCAGTTCCTATTTTGCCATTACGAGTTTGCGTTGAAATATTGAAGCTCATGTCGTCAATCGCACACTCGCAGCTCTGTTCTTCTTCTTCTTCTTATTGTTATTATTATTATTATTATTATTCTGTACAGTTTTCTTTTCTTCCCTTTTAGTACCATGTACTGTATATCTGTAAGTCTGTACTGTATATGTATGTATACATATACGTATGTGTATATGTGTGTAAATACTGCATTGTCTACCTGCGCCAATACCATGGCTTCGGCTGCTCTTGAGCACGTTAATAAAGCTATTATTATTATTAGTAGTAGTAGTAGTAGTAGTAGGAGGAGGAGGAGGAGGAGGAGGAGGAGGAGGAGGAGGAGTACTACTGTGTTGTTTTAGGAACCGCGTAGGTGGCTGCACACAGAAAGGTAGCTAGCAAGAGGAGAAGTTATCCTGCTGTCCGCATTTTTCACCATTGAAATGTTTTTTTTTAAATAACTCTTGTGTGCCTGACCTCGAATAGGTGGCGCTTCACAGACGTGTGCACCAGTGTATATTCTTCGGAATTGGGCCACCGGGAGATCAGAAAGTTCATCTCTAGGAAAGAAAGCTCTCAACGCCGTGTTTCTCGTTCACTGTAAAGTCATTCCAGCTCAAACGTCCCGTTGGTGTTGCTCGACCAACGCCGATTTCCGCGAAAAAAATATATGATGTTTGGACATGCGTAAATGTGCACCAGAAAAAATATTCTTTTACAACGCAGTTTAGAACGGCCGTAGGCCGGGATCGAATGTCGGCTCCGGGCGAAAAACCATGGCGCGCTTTGTCCCTTGTGAAGGGAATACGGCTGTAAATAACTAAAAAATTCGAATTAGGTCGTCTTAAAGAATGATAGTAGCTTCCGTACCTCAAGCGATCAACGCAGTACAACATACTGGGCAAGCAAAGTCAGCGCACGTTGCGCCATGCTATGAATTGTTTTCCTTAGCAACGGTTGGTTAAAATCAGCTGATTATATTTTTATCCGATGGCAAAGTGACAATACATCCCACAGAAAAATATTTTATATCATGTGACATATAGTTTCTTTTCTAAAAAATTGCGAATCGGCAAATGAGCAAATATCGGCAAATTCGGCGTGCAAAAATCGGATTGGTGGACGAGTTACGGATCCGAATTTACCGCCGAGGTACTCATCATTATCCCGGCTGCAAATACTGAAAGTATCTCCAGGGCGTTTTTTGTTTATCGCGCGTGACGAATTTTTAAAGTTGCCATGGTACGAGAAACATGAAACGGCGCGGAGTAATGCTTTCGCCATATGCAGCGGCGTCACAAGTGGTCTTTTAGAGTGTTTCTTGTTCTTTTTTTTTTTTTTTTTTTGTTCTGTCGAAAGAATGAAATCACCAAGCACAAGCTTTAACTTGTGGCTGGCAACACTTTCAATTACTAGTCCTGTTACATTGCATGCTGCAAGGCAATTGTTTGTGCCAAGGGAATCCGTTTATGGTCCCAAGCATAAGTTGCTTAGATCTTTTTCGTTATGCTTGCGAGGGGTCAGCTGGGTCCTTCTGGTAATTTCACTGTAATGAACAACGTAATAGTAATTGTACTGGTGCTGTGATGTCGCTGGACAACCTTGCTATAGGCACCACGTACAAAAGGAGAGCCACCTAGCCACAGATGGGAAAGTACTTCCTTTAAGGGACTATGAAACGATTTTTTTCTTGGCTTCGTTCGAAAGAAGACATTTTGCTGAGTCTAGAACCGAAATTTTACCTTCGTTGCGCGAGCGGTTTTCTCGGGAGCAAATTTAAACGGAGCGGCGAAGGGTGGACAGCTGGCGCCGCGCCGTGGCGAGCTGTCGAGCGGAGACACAGCAGGCAACTTGACGGGACCACGGCCGGCTCAGCAACACGTCATCGTGACGTGTTGCCCAGCCGAAGGATCCCGCCAGGAGCATGCGCCGTAGGATCCCGCGTATGCGTTCATCGGAAGTGGAAATCTCCATGACGGCAGCTTTCGCGCGATGGTCGAATCCTGTGACGATGACATCCGTGGACGATGTTGGATAGTTGGTTGCCCCAATTTACGTCAATATTCGCCTGGTATCCAATGTTTCATGCTTATCAGTGACGAGACGGACAGCTTTTGACGCCACAAAGCGATCGGACCGCCGGAGTGGAAAGACGATGTGGTGCCATCGGCTAGCTGCTCGTGTTTGTAGCGGACATTTGCATGATCGAATTTACGAAGCGTACGCTGAACCTCTTCAACGTACTGGATAGCGAGCTTAGTGTCGTCTGAATCAAGGTTTAGCACCATCACAATACCTGTCCACACCGGGGCAAGAACATCCACCTAAACGGCGCAAAGGTGTGAGTATTTTTCGTTATTGGAGCTAACAAAGGTCTCTCACTCCGTGTGGTTCAAATATTGTCATAGATTTCAGGATTGTGTGAATGGGTTAATTTTCATCTGCGTGACCCTGAACCTTGCCGCCGCTTACGGCACAGAGAGAGTAAAAAAAGAAAATAGAAGTTACGGAATCTAGTCCCTAAACTCAGGTGGTGCACTGTTGATAAAAGTACACTTCGTTTAGCATGATCTTAGAAGCCATATTTCAACAGAAAACAAGAACATATTTATGTGATATGTTGAACATACGTATCCGTTCTTTTCTCTTCAGTAACCTGTTTTCATGTTCGCAGGTGACTTCCTCAGCGGAGCCTGAAACCACTTAGGTGAGACAGCATGATCATTGTAACCCACTATTCAGAGCATACAAATGCTGTGCACCCTCTTTCCAGATTCCTCTTTAATGCAGTGTCTTGCCTACCATTCGGGCTCTGTATATTGTTCACAAGTTTTCTTTTAACCTTTTTTTTATCTACAGTTTGCTTTATCATGTGCACAAACGTGATATTGAGGGGGACATTTTCTTGTTTACACTTCTTATCTTATAATCATTGCTCAGTTAGATTACATCATTTGCATTCACCGGAACTGCGGTTGTGTACTGTGTTATTTTCTTTTCTCAAATCAGGGCAGCCCATGTGCATGGCAGCTGAAGTCTTTCACCAGGGTAACATGCCAGGACAACTCCAGCAAGTGCTCTGCAGGTCACCTCTAAATTAAAGGAACCTACCTTTGATGCACTATGTCCTCATGAGATTTTGTTCCTGCTACAACTCTGCGCTTTGTTTCACATTACCAAAAAATAACCCTACCAACCACTATCATACCAGTGGTGTACTGCTGTGTTCAACCAGTTCAACTTGCTCTGGGCATCCTGCAAGGCCGTGCAGCTACTTCGGCCCTTATTTGCTGGTAACCCTGGTGCCAATACAGATGTTAGATGAGCTGTGTGACAGTGTAAAATAGAACATACCCTGTGTTCTATTAAAAAGAAAAATTATGCATATATAGCATATAATGTGTATGTGTAGATGTTAGTTCTTAGTTATTGTACTATTTAAGTTAAATGTCGACATTTCAGCTGTTTGAGCCTGATGCCCTCGTCCTTGACGCACATACAAGTGTGCCCACACCTTCGGAGGGCCTGCATAGCGAGGACTCTGTCCCGGTGGCAAATGGAACAGTTCTTTCACAAAGAAAGCAGATTTTCGCCGGAAGACCAACAAGCAGTTTACTTGAAATAGTACCAATTACTTGTCGTTTTTCTAATTGCAAAATACTGGGCACGCTACGTCAGTATTGGGGTTTTTTGCTTCTTTCGAGTTACTCAACTGGTGACTTCAAGCTTACGTAACACAATAATAAACGAGGGCAACGAAGCAGGCGAACTGGTGTCTTGAGATTGTGTCCCCCAGTCTTCGGGTTATGGATGTATTACACAGTATTGGAAACCTGGTTGAACAATAAATTTGTTAAACGGCAAACACTTATCAGAAATCAATACGATGTGCAGAATACTCTTACAGAATACGCTACAGCTGAGTTTTTGTAGGCATGGTGGTTGGCAACGCTAAATGTTCAGATTTACGACGTGTTCAACATTGAATACAGAATACGTGATGCAAATTCTTGCATGAAACATAATCTGCCACCTGTAGAACAATAAATGCAGAGTTAATCAAAATCGCCTGAAGGCGCGAAGCTCCTTTGAATAATAACAGTAATGATGTAAATGTAATGAGTTGAAACAAAGTAAAACAAAACATTAGACCATTAGATCACCCAGTCTTTTACGATAATTCGTGCAAACAAATCGAGCAACAAAGGGGGCATCTTCCAAATATCACAGTCTCACTTCACAACGCACTTCCTTTGTTGTCAGATTGCTAACATGTAAACATAACTGCAACTGACGTAAATATAACTGCAACGCCAAGCAACCACCAGACACTTTCCATTGGTGACGGGGATACAACCAATACATGTTGCGGTGAATCGCTAGAGGTCCACGTAACTTGTCAGCAAAACTCTCAAAGCCACGGAGGTGCGTGAGTTCCTTGTTGTGAACGGCCGCAGATCAGACGACAAATACACTCGAGGAAAAAAGTACAGCTCACATGTGAGTCATACTTGCCAGCTCAACTGTAGCAAACGATTCACATGCAAAAGGCTGTTCATTATAGCGTGTTATCCGAACGCCTCCACCCAAGAAAACGTAATGCTTCAAATTCAACCCTCAGACGCGACCAGAGACCTTGTGACCTTGTATGTGCGACTGGACGGCGGCAGCCACAGCGCGAGCTCGCAGCATTACTTGCCATTGTGCAACACCGGTGACGTAACGGGGAACAGAAGTGCGGTCCGTACAGTTACACCATCCACAGGGGAATATGCGCGGGAGAGGAGGAACGCGGAAGAGGCATTTCGAGCGCGCGCTCCTCGCAGAGTGGAGCGATTTCGTCCGGAAAAATTTGTGGCATATTAGTTTCTCTGCGGGAAGAACAGTTTCCAGCGAAAAAAAGTATGGGGGCTCGGGAAATTTCATAGCTCTATAAATCATACAGCGAACACTTTCGTGTGAGGCATTCGCACATGCGTGGTCTCCCAAACACATCAGTGAGGGTTCTCCACATCTCCTGTCTTAACTTGGGTTCCTAAGAAAACAAATCGGCAACATTGCAACGGTTGTAACGGTAACGTGTTGGCTTGCTGAGCTCAATATCGCGGGTTCGATTCCGGCCGAGGACGGTAGCAATGTGGTGCAGGTAAACATTGCTTCCAGCACCGTGTACGTCGGAATTCTCCGCAGTGTTCTTCGACAGTTCTCCGCAGTTCTTCGACATCACTTCTGTGAGTACTGTGCGATCGTGTAGGTCAAACCAAATATGTAAGTGACAATAAAAAGCAGAGGAGCACAGAACTCGGAGAACTAGGATATTGTAAAGAGGAGTTGAGGTGGGGTAGTGGGTATATGGTCAGAGTTCCACAGCAGCACAAAAAACACGGACATAACGAGACATGACAACACAATGTGCTGACACTCAACTAACAAGAAGTCTGATATTTTAAAATAGGGAACGTTGAAACATTAAACCTCCTGTTAGTTGAGTGTCAGCAGACAGTGTTGACGCGTCTCGTTTTGTCCCCGTAACTATTAACTAAGATATGCTATATACTTTGATAAATAAAATAGCAATACAAATAGCGATACAATAGATAAAATAGCATGAAACAATTGCGACTTCCAACGCAGAAGGTCATTCACGAGCGTTTGCACTAGCAGAGCCTGCATTGACTCCGCCTCTTGGCGGACATGTCGTCTCTGTCTTCCATTTTGAGTCTTCTCGGGTCCGTTTCTTTTCTGTGTTGAAATATTTCTCTATCGAGCTGCAAGCGTTGCTGTTGTAAGGAAGCTCTCTGTCTCGTAAAACCCGCTGTATCATATTGTTTCTGTCTAAGAACTCTATTTCTTCAGTGTTTTTTTTTTTTTTTCTACTGCAGGGAACAATATTTGTCTATGAAGATTGCAACTAAAATATGCATGACAGTCTTGAGGTATATTCATTTCTCGGGTTGTTAGTAAGTCTAGATATTTTTCTGTGCCCTCAAGAAAAGTGTACTGCATTTTCATGTGCTTACTTTGTTTCTGTAACTCGTTTCTTTTCCCAGTAACTGTATCCTCTTTTGATTACACTTAGAAAAGTGATTCTACTGTCTCTGACAAGGACAGCTACATGTGATGCGGTGGTGGTGGTGGGTGGTGAAAGGGCTTGCCGTGATGCAACCTTACCCGTGGCGCATCCACATCACCTAATTATTGCTACTGTGCGGTCCTACTGTCTGGCATGTGCAGCATGTCACCATACAAGTATAGGCTGATTCTCCTAATATATGTATCTTCTCTGTACTATTGCGTTTTTTTTTTACTCAGTTGTCTCGCGACATAAACCCCCAATTATAATATAATTATTGTGTTTTGTTTGTCATCGTTTACTTCAGCGTCTATTTCTGTATCAAGTCACTCTTTTGTTGACAAAAACGTCTCATTGTCTGCCCGGGGGTGAGTGAAATATTTTTAAATCTTCAAATTGTCGATACGCGTGTATGATATCCATTATTTTGTACACCTGGGGACCCGATAATATGTTTTTAGTTATCTTTTGGAGAGCATGAGGACATTAGCTACAAACATATTGAGTTATTATCTACAGTAATTGGTGTTGAAGACAAGACATGACAGTGGGAAGGGATGAGCTGTTTACCGGCGAAGCGAAAAGAAAGGAATGAACTGAGAATATGGGATCGCGTGAGAGGGGACTCGTACGTCGTCGTCTTCGTTAGCTCGGAGCGTGGAAATATTCAACCGGCTGCTGCTCGCGAAGAAGCGTGATGAGCGACTTTGCCACCCATCAGATAACCTCTTCTTCGTGTCGACTACATCGGAAAGGCCTGGTCAAATAATTCTCCACTTCCTCATCATGTACCGAAAGTTGCTCTGCACGCTTCGTCGTTAGCCTTACGTTCTCGACGTAGTGCACGATGCACGCCATTATTTGAGGAGGGAAAGATATGTTTCAGAAACTGTCTTCGACCAATGTTGATGACTGTCTTCACGTCTGCAGCGCAGTGTACTTTGGCAATAACGCCTCTAAGGGACCGGTCGCTACAGACCAAACGTTTCATGGTGGTCGAGCTCTCAAGCCTTGATGCCACACCAATTTTCTTGTTGTGTACGTGTAAGGATGTTGGCCGATGTCATGTCAGCAGATACGTTACGCAGATATTCTATGCCTATGCCAAGTTTAGTTCAAGTCCAATCACTCTATAGAGCATGGATGCTGTCCAGCATGTAGATCGGAAGTATGGACGTTTTGTTGCCAGGTTATGCGTTTTTTGTTTACCTCTGTCGTTCGACGTTGGAATGTCGGTGTCTTGGTCCCATGGTATGCTGAGGCCTGTCTAGCTATGGCGAGAACATCGGTGTTCGTTTGGTTCGGTAATTCCTTGGGCATTTGTTTACTATCGGTTTCCAGTTTCCCCGACCCTTCGAAGTGATCTGGTGTGCGGTAGTGTTCGTGGTCTGCCGTCCTTTCATTACAAATGTCAACGTTATCGAAATTCATCACACGATCCATCGAGTCGTTCGCCCTGTCTTGTGGGATCTGACTCACATGCAGTGCTGTGATGTGGCTGCAGTTGTCTTCATGCAAGCAATTCCCGATGGAGTACGGACCTTGCAATATATTAGCGTCCATTGTTGTGACTGTCGCATCATTCGGTGGAATTGACCACTGAGTAACCTCTGCCTTCTGACGGTCGATCACGCCAGTCGGTAATGAGATATGCTGACCTTGCGCAATCATAGCTGCGGAGTGAGCGCTTGAAGCTGCCGCATCTCACTTCTTGAATATGTTTGCTTCCAACGTCATAGTTCCAACTCGATGTTGGTATTCCAGTTGCTGCGTGTATTCATATTCAAATTCTTCTTCAGTAAGTAGGAGCTCGATGTGCCTGTCAATTTCTGTTAGCATGGCGTTAAGACTTGTGAGACGTTCCAGTCGTTCTTCAAATTCGTTCAGCTCCTGTTGATCGCCGTTCATGCGCCGTTCGATGTCATTTAGCACGGATGATACTTGTACGCGCAGAACCTTTCTCTTGATTAGCAGTCGAAGTTTCTTCACGTCAGTGCACAGCTTCGGTCGCCTGTCGCTCAATGTACTGCAGTCTTCCGGTCAGTTCGATGAATCCTTGTCACGGCATCACTTGCTGAAGACAAGGCAGTGCAGTGAGAGGGATTGAGCTGTTGACTGGTGAAGAGAAAAGAAGGGAATGAACTGATAATATGGGATCGTGTGAGAGGGGACTGGAACACCTTCGTCTTCGTTAACGCGGAGCGTGGAAATATTCAACGAATGTAGCAGTATCAGTATATTTTTCCACAGTGTATCTATAATTGTAAATTTTAGGAGTATTGCACGAGTTAAGATACATGAACTAAGATGTGTGCTTGCAGTCGTGTAAGGCCGCCTTTGCTTTTTCTTGACTATGACACCAGGCTTGAGTGACAGTAATCTAATTCATTCAGAACCATTAATAGTGGCATCCGTATGTATAATTGTTTACGTGCCATTGCGTCGAGTTCATTCGCTGGTCCCTACTGCAACACTGCTTATTCCTTCACGTGCACCGCGTTTTTGACACGTGATGTCGTTGCTGCTGCTGCTGCAGAACAGCTCCTGAAACTTACAGAAGCAGGGAACTCCAATTATTCCGCTTCATGTCTCTGACGCTTTAAAGCCAAGGGTGAGTGTGGCTTCTGCTGCGTCTCCCCTGCACAGATCTGCTGCAGAATTGCTGCAGCTGCAGTGATTGCACACTCTTGTGCATCTTCATTGACTGCTGGTGAAACAACAACGATAATTGATGTGCACGATATGACAGACGTTGCTATACGTTTCTCTCTTTTGTGACATAATGATATCTGCACTATTAATTTATAATTACAACCTTACAAGTATTACGTTAAAATACAACTTAATGTCAGTTCATAAGGTACTAGCAACAGGTTAGTAAAATTTGGTGTGCACTGACGTCTTACCATCTACAGCAGTCATAGAAGAGAACGCATCCTCCCTTGTGCCTGCGTTTTCTGACGTGTCGCTGTTGTTTTGCCTCTCCTCTGCGGATTTTTTTTTCTTCTTGCCCTCAAGGCTCTCTTCACCTTTCTGGACGCCACAGAACTTCGATGCTTGGTTTGAAGGGACTCATTATTTCATTCCCCGCATCACCTCCAGCAATGGGGTAGAGTATCGCCCCCGGCGATGAAACCCGCCACCATATCATCCCGAAATAAAGTTCTTGTTGTTGTTGTTGTTTTTTCTTCTTTTTAGAGCCGAGACATCATTCAGGATCACCTCTTTTTCTTTGTATTCCTCCTGTGTGTCAGACCTTTCCAGAATGAAAAATGATCCTTATTACTTTTATGCAAGTGATTTGTGCTTTTTGTGTGTGTGCGTATGTGTGCAAGTCACAAGTGCTTCACAGAAAAGAGCTAACACTGTGTGTCGCAACAGTGCAGTTCGATATATCACTGTATTAATTTTTATTCTATTTGCTCTCACTTATTTTCTCTCTCCATTTCCCTCTGCCACGAATACCTTTAGGCTTCCCCGCGCGTTTGCTCATAGTATTGTTGACTATATCAATGATAAAACTAGAATTGTGGCTTGCATACCTCCGGCATGTTTCCGTTCCAGGACGTACGCAGACGCTGCCATCGATGGCCATATTGCGGACGACCAAGTCCGGGAATATTAACCTCCCGATTGTCTGACGTTCAATATAGTAATTTTCATTTAGCACGACGCTCGCGTACTTCTTGCCAATTATATAACGTAACGCACTTGTATTGTAATGAGAAATATACTTACTTTCGCCGATTTATCCAGTCTTGCTTCCTGAAATTCGAGAACAGGAGCTGTGTCCTTTCTTTTATACCTCTCAGTGTGAAGAATTTGTCGGAGACAATGTTCACGGCTTCCGTAATGGAAGTCCATTTCGCCGGGGACTCGTAGGGATTCTCCAGGATCACTTCGCGAAGAAGATATAGATTGTGCGTGAAAGTGAACCATTTTGTCACCCTAGCAGACGATACCGCGATGATGAAATTTTCCTTCCGTAAATGTGTCCGGTAATTGCGGCTAACGAACCTAGCTCCCGAGAGATACGGTGAGGGTGAAATCGCCTGAGCACGCGCAGGCGCATGGCCGCGCCGACGATAATCTACCGTGCGGGAGAACGCGGTTTGCTAATGCTTTCTATTAGAAAGTTCCCGGGAACCGCCGCGCTGCACATCGCCGATTGATCGGTCGTTGCGTGGTGGAGATTTGAGATACCGGTCGGAACCCAAAAACGCTTTCGGGAGCCAGAGAAAGAAACTGCTACGATAGATGTGGCTCCATTTTCTGTCAATAATAGCAGGAATATATTATTACGAGGCACTGCAATGATTCTTTCAGAAAACAAAAACAAACGTACTTCCGTATGTATATCGACGAATAAGCCATTGTACAATTTAGAAAATAAAACGTTTGTGAGCTTTTAAGTTCCATAGCATTCCCACATGGAGTGACATCCAAATTGGCGGCTGCAGCCCTTTCAGATATTATCTACGGCAAGCCTCTCAATATATAGTGTGAGCAAACGACGAACGAGAAATCTCAATACTACGGGAGGTACTCGAGGAACGAAACTTTGTGACGAAACATTGCGGCATCCGCGGAAAGTTCTGTTAGATGCTTGACGAAAGCTTGAATACATAGCAGTTGCGTTTGGGAGACCCCGCAGGGGACCGCTCGCCTCCTGAAAGCAGTCAGTAAGGTTCGCAACACGGAAAGCCTAGTCCCCAGAAGGTGAAGCTCCGTAGATGTCACTCACTTCACTCCAACTGATCGTACCAGGCCCCCCGTGCTCAGCTGATTCCCGAAACCACTCTCTCCACACCAAAACTACTAGCTCTCCGTACTCAATACCATCCGGTAAGTTGTGACGCAGCCCACCGTGGCACTTCGCCCTCTGTATAAGCGTTGTACAAGACGGCACGTTGTTAAAATGCTCTTGTTAGAAACCCGTGCGCCTTCTGAACAGAAAACTTTTCACAAACCGAAAAGGGCTCTGTGTTCAGGATCCAACATCTCCGCTGTCAAATAACAACACACACACAAAAAAAAAGATGCGCTATAGCCTTTTTAATGATTCTTACGAGGTAAAGGGGCTATACCTCAAGACACAGTCTGTGAGGAGTAGTTAATTACTCAACTTACTTAACTTACTTTATTACTCCTCAAAGTCAATACGGTGGTTGCCATTCACTCTTACTTACATGGGTAGTATACAACGTTGCTGACGTTATATCCCGTGCTGGATCTGAGAAGGCTCTCTTGATTGTACCCGGTAGCTCTGCATGAACAGAAGGAAGGAGGCCAAATAATTAAATATGTTCTACTTATAAGTGGAACTCACCACTGTCGGCATTTAAAAAAAAAAAAGGTCTCATCGCAACCAGGCATAGAGAATTATGACATTTACTGTTCGCACGTGGACAGCACGACAACACCAATGTATTCCAGATATTACTTACATTTGTCCGTTATTGTCTCTGTACGCATAGTCGTACGTTGCCACTTTATTCCTGGCTGGATAGAGCTGCCTTTGGATGAAACAAGTGCCACTCGTGTCTTCCAGGTTCTTGTAGTATGCGTAGTAAGTGTAAGGGGTAGCAAAACACTGTGACACAGAGACGACATGAACGTCGTGATTCTCACAATACAATACGATGAGAAACGATGCACAATACATATCTAGATATACCACAGACACATTAGAAGTGAGTCCTAAGGCTGACTTATATAAAAGGTACTGCAAAGCAGCAGACATGCACTTTGGTTTTGCGGCGTAGCTTCACGGTCTGTTGCTTAAAATGTCTGTTGCCGCGTAATAAGTTGTACATGCGGCAGAGCATTCATTTACTAACAAAGTTGCGGTAAAAGGGCCCGGCGCGAGTAACGCCAGAAGGTCACGTGACACGTGACGTCCTTCCGTCAGGATGAGCGACGCATGAAAGCCCAGCGCAAAGCCAGTGACGTATTTAAGAAAGAAGAATAGCCGTAGCTCTTTTGCTGCACGTAGAATATGTGTTTATAATTGCTTAAGGACACCATACCAGCACTGGACAACTGTTTGAATTCCAAACAGGATTGTAGAAGCGCGGTGCTTGCCCACATCACGCTTCGAAAACAATACTGCTCTCGCCTTAAAACAAAGAGCAGGCACTTACGGCTTCGTCTCCCTCCCCGACGAACATGAAAGAACACGAATATGATGGGATACAGCGACGGCTGTTTCGACCTCGTTGGGCCATTGTCAGCAATGCACAAGCAAGCGACGTTTAAGCGCGTGGCGTCAGAACGTCACCTGGTAATTGACGTTCTCCAGTCAGGGTGAGCGACTCACCACTGATAGGCCAATGCAAAGCCAGTGAAGTATTTAAGAAAGTAAAATAGCCGAATATATTTTGCTGCACGTAGAGTATGTGTTCATACGTGTTCAGCGTCGCCATTCATGCACTAGACAGCCGGTTCGGGCTTGTTGAACCATCATCAGCGGCGCGCAAGTAAACGACGTTTGAGCGAGTGACGTCAGAATGTCACGTGATGTCCTCCCGTCAGGCTGAACCACTCACCACCGAAAGCTTTCGGTGGTGAGTCGTTCAGCCTGGCAGGAGGATAACCCCAACCTTTTACGGAAGGGTCAGGACAAAGTATATATTCGAAAGAAAAGTCTGTATGGACCACGTCAATCAGGAAGGGATGGAATTTCACCTTGGATAAATTTCTCAAGTCAGAAGGGATGAAGAGGTCCAAAGCACATCCATGCGTTTATGTCAGCCAAAATAAAGTAATCATCGTAGGAGTTTACGTTGATGATCTGCTCACTATCTCAAAATATAAGCGGGAAATCGTCAAGTTTAAGGGACGTATATCGCAAGAGCTTCACACAAAGGATTTGGGAGAGACAAGCAAGAGAGGGAGGGACAAGAATGGGACGCTGTCGCTCGATCAGACGCTTTATGTCGAGGATGTCGAGGAGACGTTTGGGATGGCAGATGCGAAAGGAACGTCATCTCCGTTGAATCCAGGAAGCAAGTATCAAAGAGCGGACAAGAGCAACAACACAGGGGGAGTCCTGGAACACAAATACAGACAAGCAGTTGTAGGGTTGCTGTACCTTGCCGGAGGAACCAGATCAGATTTGGCTTTTGCAACTTCATAGATGAGCCAGTTCAATCAATGCCCAACTTAAGAGCATTGGAGTGGCATAAAGCATATCCTTGGATAGGTAAAAGAGAGAAACAATTATGCACTCGTTTACCAAAGAAGTGGGAAGTGCATTCGAGCCTTTTGCGACGCAGGCCGTGCAGGCGATCAAAGAGACAGAAAATCCTTCAGTGGATACACGATCACGTTGGCTATATCACGTGGTGCTATATCTTCAAGTAGTAAAAAGCGGTGAACAACTGCGCTGTCAACGGTTGAAGCCGAATACCTGGCCATGTATCACACCGCAAAGGAGGTGCTGTGGTTTCATCATTTTATCGATGAACTCGGAGCTAATAATCTCGTAAAGAAACCGCAAGTTTTGTTCGTCGACAACCAGGGGCCAATTTCCCTTACTAAAGATCGAGTCACATCTGAAACAAGCAGGCACATTGACCTTAGGTATTTCTTCCTGAGAGAGAATATTGAAGATGAGAAACTTGACTTGCAATATATAGAATCGCCGAGAAACCTTGCGGATCTTTTCACAAAAGCCCCGAATGGAATCAAAGCTCTTGGACATTGTGTACAGTTGGGTGTAACGAAACGGATGGACATGGTGTCAGTCCATTAAGGGGGAGTGTTGGTATTAATGTTGTACTGTGCTGCCACCAGTGAGAGTGCGGATGTCTTTCCTGTCTTACACGACTCAGTGTTATAACGGCTCGAGCACGACGAGCGCACACATTAAATGTTTGAAGCTTGAGAGCCTCGATCATCCAGTTGTTCCAGCGCCATTCCATACTAGGACCGGTTCCCACTGCGTACACATTTCTAACAGGTCCCAGTCCGCTGTACACAGACAGGCAACGTTTGACCTCGCGGCGTCAGAAGGTCACGTAGCAAGTGATTCCTCCCGTCAGGGTGTGTGGCAGGCAAAGTTCGGGGGTGGGGGAGGGGCAATGTACGGGGAAGGTGAGGTGGCGGCTCGGTATACCCAGGGGAAGGACAAGAGGGGAGGGTAAATGTGAGAGGGGAGAGATGATAGTGCACAGAGCGTCGAAACGAACCGGAAACGAAACCGAAAACCGGAATTTGTTTTAGCTGGAACTGAACCAGAACTGAACCGTAATTACTAGTGCCATCTTGGAACTGAACCGGAAACGAACCGATCTAAAAGCTCTGTTGTTGAGTGATGGGCAATGATGTCATGTGATGTAAAGTTTGATGTTAAATGATGTTGTAACATCTAAATGGGTGTTGAGTAACGTATTTTCACGCGTACTAGCCGCGGCTTATGCGCGATTTTTTTTTCGCGGACCCTCTGCGGCTTATCCGCGGGTGCGGCTTATCTGATGGCTATTTTTCCCTGGTATTTTCCCCATACTCCGGATTAAACGAAAGGGCCGACAGTGCCTCATGTTTTTCGGAGCAGGACCGCCCTGCCAGTGCACGAACAATACCGAATAGGTGCGGGTCCACATTCGAGTGGACCGACCTTCCGAATACATTCCCCCACGCAGCTTTAACAAAAGGGGTGACAGTGATTAGTGTCTGCTAGAACACCACTAACTCGTCAATCCACCAAAAACACCATACCTGCCAACACTTCCGATTCATCCGGGCGACTCCCGAATTCGGACCGGTTTGTACGATTGTACGGCCGAGAAGCAAATCTCCCGAAAAATGCAGTTTCCCTTTCTATATCTCAAACGCCTGCTTTTTCTCTGGGCACACAGACGAAAACGTCAATCCAATACCAGCCCAATTCCCATCGGCATCGCTGCCGTTTCCCGGAGCCTATGTGTTACAGAGTTCAGGGGTTCTGCTCATGGTTCTAGTTCTAGCACTTCTAGTTTCCGGGCATTTCCTCCATGTTTTCGCTCGACAAAGGTGCCTTTGCAGTAGCTGTTTCGACCTTGCGTACCTCGCAAAGAGAACAGAGACATAGTTTTGTGTCCTCACGTTCTTTTGAGAAAGTGTCATAGCCTTGTCACAGCTTGACACCCAGATAGTTTCTTGGAGAGGGTCAAACTCTGGTGCTGCAAAACTTGTGCCCGATGAGCCTGCTGGGGTGAAGTGTGCTCCTGTTACATATGCAAATAAAAGCCACCCAACATCGGTTTTCTCCTACCCCCCCCCCCCCGCTTTTGAAATCTCCCTAATTTGGATGTTCCCAAGTTGGCAGGTATGAAACACGCAACAAGGGCACAATCCGATCTTAATAGAACACTAGAACTGACCTCCTTTCTTATACATTATGCCGACACCGGAATGTGGACCACAGGGTTTATGGCCTTCCCTACGGTCTCCATTGTCCGCAGACCCACAGGAAGGGTTCAATACACCTGACATCGGGATAAAACAGGGCCAGCTAAGCGTCAGTTCTCATTTGACCAGAGCAGCAGATTCGTGGACACGGGCACGGCAGTTAGAGGTGAGGCATGGGTCCAACGCGGAGGCACAGCTACGACAGCGGCTTCAAACTAAAACTCATCGACGTCGCGGACCTGTACGGGAACAGGGCAGCTGGCAGAAAGCACGGCGTCGCCGAGCATTGAGCGTCTCTATTGATTTTGTTTGGGCATCACTGGTTTAGCGCACAAAGCAGTCGCGTCGTATTACCCGCGGCTTATCTGCGAGTGCGGATTATCTGCAAACACATTTTCAAAATGTATCCAAAAACGAGTCCTGCGGCTTATCTGCGGTGCGGCTAATACGCGTGAAAATACGGTACTAGGAAAGGACTCGTGACAGAACCGCCATGCTGTCATTGTTTATTCCGGATCGAAAACTGTTCGTTCCAATGTTGCCAGGCACCCACTTGTATTATGTCCAGTGGCAGCCGTAGTGTGAACAAGCGTAATTTAAATGTCAATACTACATCATCCCCCCAGGAAAGAAAAAGGACGGGGTGATAGGACAATAGCACAAATGTTCAAAATTTGAATACATATATGTTGGTGTTTAGTCGGTGATAAAATCGTTGAGACGTGCAGGTCGTCTGCTCTGACGGCGCGGACGAGATTTCTGGGAGGGGTTGGGATAGTCCATTATGGGAACGTCTCGGGTGTTTTCACCAGCAGGAACGGGATCTTCCGTGTGACCCGGTAAAGAGAAGTCTATCCTGGGTACATTTGCCATCCAAGTGAGGAAATCATCGTGACCTTCGGGTTGTTGAGTCCTGATGATATGATTCGGCACTAGCTTAAAGAAGCTTGCGTTTCTTTTAATGGTGCTTCCTTGCCTCTTGGCTGTGACTTGAGTGCCCTGGACAGATGTTACCTGGTAGGGTAGTGGGTCATATGCACTCGATGTCTTGTTTGTCTGTTCCCGCTTGCAGAGAACCGTGTCCCCAACACTGAGCGTGTGTGGAGTAGTGTTTCTCTTGTTGTCAGCATATTTCTTGGGTATGATACGGCGTTGCAAGTCTATAAAGTGGTGATCTTCGTGTGCTGGTTCTGTGGCGAGATAACTAGGTAGTGCAAAGTTCATTTCTCTGCCGAAAAGTAGGGCATAAGGAGATTTTCCCGTGGTCTCATGAGGTGTGGCTCTGTAAGCCGAAAGGAAAATTCCAAGCTGCTTTGTCCACTCCTTTCCCTCGATGACTATTGCTTGCACGAATCGTTTGAGAGTACGCATGAAACGTTCCACCTCGCCATTGGCCTGTGGCCAATATGGCGTTACTCTGTGGTGCTTTATACCGTGGTCTTGCAGGAAGGTTCTGAACTCGTAAGACTGGAAGGAAGGTCCGTTATCGGTGTGTATTTTTTTGGGAAGCCCAAACAGACTGAACGTGTCCTTGAGTCGTTGAGTCACTGTTGCAGCTGAAATGCTTGAAAGTATGTGTACAACAGGATAGCGTGACATATCGTCCATGATGACCATTGCGTATTTCCCGTTTGGGAATGGCCCGGCGAAGTCTATAGAGAGGGCATACCAAGGTACCACAGGTTTTGATGGGACCTCTATGGGGTCTTTTTGATGTCTTACAACAGTGGCTTGGCAGGGTAGGCAGTTTTTCAATTTCCTTTTTACCTTTTTACTTGATCTTCCATCCGGGGAAACCACACTTTGCTCCGAAGTAATTTTAATGTTTTCGTGATGCCCTGGTGCCCCTGATGTGCTAGTGTGATGGCTCGTTGTTGGAGTGAAGTGGGTAGCACGAGCTGGTGTTCCTTTAGTATGAGGCCTAGGTCACTCACTGACAGTTGATGTCGGACTGAGGTGAAGTCTTGTACTGCCTTCTCGGACCACATGGACGGGTTGTCTAAGGCCTTGATTACTTGTTGAAGAGGCACATCCTGTGAAGTTTCCTGAACAATTTCATCTAGGGTCATATTGCGAGGGACGCAAAGTTGTGTAAGGAAGTTGACATATTCGTTGAATGGATGATGTTTTGGTGTGGCTGGGGTAACAGCTTGTAACGGGTGTCGTGGCAAATAATCAGATGGGTTGCTGATCCCACGTGTGTGTTCTACAGTGAAGGAGTACTGTGTTAGCTTCAGGGCAAGCCTTTCAAGTCTGGCAGATGGGGATGCTCGACGGTTGTTGAGAATGAACACTAACGGTTTGTGATCTGTGAGCAATTTGAAATGGGTTCCATATAAGTACAGATGGAAATGTTCTGTACCCCATACAGCTGCTAGGAGTTCCCTCTCAATCTGAGAGTACCGTGTTTCAACTGGCGTGAGTGCTTTGCTTGCATAAGCCACTATTTCGCGTTTTCCATTTTTGTCTTGTGAAAGTATGGCGCCAAGGCCTGTGGGTGAGGCATCTACAGTCAAAGTGATGTCCAGGGAGATATCAAAGTATGTCAAACTGGATGCCGCCGACAACTTGTCTTTGAGTGTCGTGAATGCATGTTCCCCCTGAGGTCCCCATACCCATTCAGTGCATTTTTTTGCCAACCTCCTCAAAGGGTGAGCTAGATCAGTCAGGTTGGGAATAAATCTGCCACAGAAGTTTATAGTTCCAAGGAGGCTCCTGAGTTCGTGGATGTTCGTAGGTGGCTGTAGCTGGCAAAATGCTTCCACTTTTGAGGGGTCGGGGGATATGCCTGCTGCTGAGAAGAGGTATCCGAAGAAGCGCAGTTCGGGCTGGCTGAAGGAACATTTGCTTACATTTATGGTCACCCCAGAGACATGAAGTCTTTCTAGGGTGTTGTGGAGAGCAATGTCATGCTCGGCTCGAGTTTTTCCGAAAACTAGAATGTCATCACTGAGGTTGATTACATTGGGGATGCCACTCAGTGTTTGTCTAATGGCGTCCTGAAAAATCTCAGCTGCTGTGTTAATGCCAAACATCAGTCTTTTGTATCGGAACAATCCAACGTGGGTTGCGAAGGTCGTGATCACTCTGGATTCAGGGTCAAGCTCTAGTTGGTGGTAGCCGTTTCACAAGTCTAATTTTGTGAATGTTGTTGCTCCGTTCAGTGTAGTGATGATGTCGTCCACTGTCGGGCAGACATGTCTCTCTCTCACAATGGCTTTGTTTGCACAACGCATATCAAGACAGAGTCTGACCTCCTCAGGGTTTCTTGGTTTTGGTACTATCACGATCGGAGGCACCCAAGGTGTTGCACCTTCTGCCACTTCTATAATGTCTAAAGCAAGCAGCCGGTCTAGTTCTGCCTCCACTTTCTTTCTTAGTGCGAATGGTACTCTGCGGTAGGGCTGTGCAACTGGAGCTACCTCCTTGTCTATCTGTAAGTGCACCTGAAAGTTTTTTAGCTTTCCGACCCCTGAGCATATGCTCGGAAACTGGACTAGTGGCGACTGTGATTTGTCGACTGTGTATGCAACTTTGATGAGGTCGAGATTTGTGGCTGCAGTGAAACTCAGTATCGAGCTCACACTTTTCTCAATAATGAAGATGTCCTCTGTGCTTGTCTTATCCTTGTAGGAAAGCGTGGCACAGATCTTGCCAATTATTGGCAACGGTTGCTGGGAGCCAAAAGCGTAGACACGGGTATTTGACTTTTTTATCTCCGGTTTTCCTCGTAGCTGACAAAATGTGTCTCTTCTGATTACGGACACCGAGGCTCCTGTGTCAATTGTGAACATTAGGGTGGTGCCGTTTACTGTTAAGGCGACCTGAGTTGTGTTCTGCTTAGAAGTACTCGATACTGTTGCCACAGCAAACACATTTTCGTCACTGTCAGAGTCCTGGGTAATTTCAGCAACCCGATATTTGCTGCGAGATTTGCACACATGTGAGAAGTGGCCCCTTTTTCCACAGGTGTGGCAGTTTTTGTTTCAGTTTTGTTTCAGGCAGTTACCTTGACCCCCTTGATGTGGCCATTTTCCTCCGCAGTGTCGGCAACGACTGTTTGGGTCTCGCGTGTTCGCACCCTCCGTTTGTTGAGTTGGTGGTGGATGTTGTGGTGGGCTCTTGAAAAGCGCTTGAGACTGTTGTTGTCGTTGTTTGCGGCCCTTCTGCCGGCGAAAATTTGCTTGGACGGTTTCTTTCTGTTGCTCCATAATAGTAGCAGACTTGTCTACATCTTCTAGGAGGCGGGCCTGTTTGAGCAGGTTAGTTAGGTCCAAGTCTTCTTGCATTGCTAGTCGACGAAGTCTCGTCGAGTTCTTTGCGGGAATAATCTGGTTCTTTACTTCTGTGTCCGTGTCGGAGAAGCCGCAGTTTCGCGCCAAAAGTCTCAGTCGGAGGTGAAACTGGTCCGTGGTTTCGTCCTGGAGTTGTTTAGCTTGGCGAAACTGGAATATTTCGTATGTCGCGTTAACCCTGGGCTTGAAGTATCCGTCGAGTCTTGTTTTGGCTTCGAGGAAGACATCGACATTCTCAGCGTTGTCGGCTTGTTGGGTGGCGGGAAGTGTGTCGAAGAGCTCATGAACTCGCTCACCTGCGTAGTGTAGTAACAGCGCCTTCTTTTGTGCAGGAGAAGATATTCCAGCGGCGACTGCATAGTTCTCTAATCGGGAAAGCCATCTTTGCCACTCCGACCCGATGTTCTCAGTGTCTGTGATTTCGAAGTTGAAGAACGGGATTGCGGATGCGATGGCCATCTTGTGCGCGGTTGAGTTAGGCCTAGCTCTCTTGACGCTTCAGTGTGGAGCTCCTTTGTGGCAGTGAGTAGCTGCTGTCATACTTTTTGCGAGGTTTGATGAAGGCAGGCGATCCGATCCCATCCTCGTCGCCAGTGTAACATCTGAATGGGTGTTGAGTACTAGGAAAGGACTCGTGACAGAACCGCCATGCTGTCATTGTTTATTCCGGATCGAAAACTGTTCGTTCCAATGTTGCCAGACACCCACTTGTATTATGTCCAGTGGCAGCCGTAGTGTGAACAAGCGTAATTTAAATGTCAATACTACAGATGTGATGTGAATTTGTATTTTATGTTGAATTATGAGCAATGATGTGATGGTGACTTTAATGTTGAGCGACGGGCAATGATTTGATGCTGAGTTTGATGTTGACTTGTGTGTGAAGATGAGATGTTGAATTTGAAGACCCTGCGATGGGTTTTTCCAAGTTGAAATCGGCGTTTTATGGTGTGGGGTTGACATTACTCGTGGGTGGGTGGGGGCGGGTGCATACAACTGCCCACAGGAGTATGCATTGCAAGTATCCATGACTAGACATGAATATGGTATCCCATTGTCAGTGTACCTGTTCTCATGTCCTGTGATAATCTAAGCCTAACGGTAGTGGCGGGAAGGCTTCAGTTGTATGCGTGACCTTGGTTCTGGTGGGTGGGTGGGAGAGGGGAGTTTGCAGTTCACCGTTGTGTCCAGGCTTTGGTGTCGGGGTCTCGGTCGTTTGGGCGGCGCTGCACTTGGATGAATGACAAGGAGCACGGGAGGTGGGCTGACCTCGGGGCGCTCGCGCTATTAGTTTTGCGTCGCCTCAGAGTAGTTGCTGAGATGGCTCCAGCACTAAGGAGCGGCGGGCTCTTATATCGCATGTATCATGTGTGGGAGGGGAAGGGCTTGCCGTTCAGCGTTGTATTTAGAGTTTGGGACTCTGGCGTCCTCCCGCTGTTTGGTTTGCATCGCTTCAGAGCAGGCGCGTTGTGGAAGTTGGCTCCTGAGCATAAAGAAGCGGAGCGTTCGGGCTTATAAATCGATTATGAAAATCAGTCTCCTGGCACTCCTTCCTTTTCTTTTTATTACTGCTGGCAGAGAAACATTCCTGCTGTCTGTACGAATGAGCGAGTACATGAAAAAATTGGACGGGTATTGTGCAGTACGAACTCTGGGAAAGTCACGTGAACAAAATGACCGCATCAATTACCCGACGTCGTTTTGGGCAACTAGAGCATACCGTGCTTCCGCGTTATGATTTTTTCGCGATTACTTTGCAAAAGCAGAATGCAAGCATAAATGAAAAATTGTCCAGGGAGTGTTGCATGAAACTGAGGTGCATAATTTTGGTTTATAATCACGGGTTATCTGCACAGGTACAGCCAACAACCCTATTATGCTAAACAGCTTCGGGGCGCAGCCCCAATTTTTCATTGCACACAATTTTGTCTTTATGGTTTCGTTATCCGAACTTGTCTTTTGTTTGTGAGTACGACGTTCAGCATTGTTTTCTGTGAGTAACAGCCTAACAGGTTTAGTGCAGAATAAGAAACGAAGTGACGACTGTGATGGTCCGCAGTATGGTCGCTGAACTGTATTCGGCGCGTTAAGGAAGTCACTGCAAGAGAAACGAGTCACATAAAAGAAAACACCTGTAGAACGATTCGGCCTCACGTAGAGTGTGCTCTCACGCCTGGGCATTTAAACACTTCGTGGCAATGGGATTGGTACATAGACACTTCGAACTTCCGAAACCAGTGTCCGGCCTGACCTTTCGAGCGCCGTCGAGTTCTTGATACAAGCTGGTTCAGGAATAGGATCACAGATCACTACGACGATCGCAAAGGAATTGCGCATGGGTGCGCGCGTTTCTTCATGTTTCAGCATAAAGCGTGACTCGCGTGATATTCACGTTGTTCGGTCCACGTCGTATAGACGGTAGCAAACCAAACCAACGATGCTTCAAGTCGAGAAAGCCCTTTGAAGGTATCAGTGCTCAAAGGGAAAGTAGGCCCGCGTACCGCCGAACTAGCGGATGAAAGAAACATGCCGCGGAAGAGGGATCGGGCCGATTGAACCCGACTGTGAGCGGTTGAATGTAGAACCCATTACAGTGCTGCATGGATGGGAAGCGGACTGGAGAGCCGTGTCGGCCGTTTCAACAATCAGAGCTACCCATGGGCGTTTCCGGGATTTTTACAGGGGGAAGGGGAAAGTGCCAGGAGAGGCAAGCGTGCTACCGCCTGCCACCTATTATTCTGGAGGCGGACATTGCGGACTGTGCGGGTGCTCAGAAGTTCTTATTATGACATCTGAAAATAATCATTACGACTTATGTCTAAAGTAGAAAGTAAAAAAATGGAAACGTAGCTCGCACTGGTGCAACCAGTTGTTCCAGGACGCTTGACGTGTGAAAGCACTGAATGATTTAAAAGATTATTTCAGTACGTACGTCTTTGAGGTAGCTCGCCAGTGCACACAGCGCAGCGAAAATCCACAAGACAAGACCTATTCCATTACCTGTTGCAAAAGGATGCCACCGTGTTCACACATTCAGCTGGGAGGTTCAGTAATACATGAACAGCGACCCATCGATAATCAATAAAGAAGTGTTCATATTTTTTTCTTTTCTAGCGTAACAGCAGCGATCAGCAGTCGATCGGCGCGTTGCGCAACAACCCGCATACCAGGAGGGCAGCGGCATACCAGCCGCCACGCCACTCGCCAATCCTCACCCTACGCACCTGGTATTTGCACTCACGCTTTCAGTACAACCATATCGCCACCCCGTCCTGCAAAGGCTCGCTCCGGGCAGTGGGCTGGCGCCCCGCCAAGCCCCGCCCACCATTGCGACACCACAAACAGCACAACACCAGTTTAATTTACAAACGTCACTGTAAACGGTTGCCACCCAAAAGATGACATCTGCCCAGGAGCCTGGGCGCACGGTCGCCGAAGTCCCGAAGCCAAGTCGTCGCCGAAACGCAAGCACGCGCAGTATACAAGGCCCTCAGTCTCATAACCGGTCCCTGGAGTTCAAATTCAAAGTCCATCAATGAAGTTGAACTCAGAACAAGTTCTGAAGTTGAAGTCTGACCTCTGATATTATGGGCTATGATGTCAAATGATGAGTAATGATGTGATGAGTTGTGATGTCGAATAATGACGGGCTATGATGGGATGGGCTGTGAAGTTGAATGATGGGTAATGATGTGATGAGTTGTGACGTTGATGTTGAATGATGAGTAATGAGCTGTGATGTTGATGTTGAATGATGGGTTATGATGTGATGAGCTGTGATGGTGATGTCGAATGATGGGTTATGATGTCATGGGCTGTGATGGCGATGTGATGTTATGGGCTCTGGGCTAGCCCGGACATGGTGTGATGTTGAATGAATATTTCGGAAAATGCCGACCTATGCCGCTTCTAGAAGAAACATGTTTTGTCATTTCTACTTTCATCAGTTTGGAGCAGCAGTGCATTGTAACAACATCACGTGGAACATTGAAAGCGTAGCCAAAGAACCACTATGTTCAATAAGGCTGCACTGCACTACAGCTACATGTGTGCCGCGACTTAACTGTCACAGCAGCTGGGTCCCTCCGTTTACAACTTCGAAGTGCCCTGGCGCCGCCAGCGGCGGCTGTAGCGTGGCGTATTTCTAAAGTTTCAACTTTAGAGGTGTAGACGCTGGCCGAAGTTGTGCCAGACTGTCAGAATGAAGAGGCAAAGAAGGTGAAAGGAAGCACACGGAGGTGAATGCAAGTTTCGGTGAGTGAAGTCCGTCGAACTATATATATGTTAGTGCATCAACCTAGTTACGCCCGAAATGAAAGTCTTGCGGCTTGAATGGGGCGTTGGAAGTTGGAAGTTTGAACAACAGTGACTAGGTCTTTTGCCATTTGAAGATGCTACATCAAAAATACGTTCCACTTCCAGATGACCGCTATAAACTATGTAGTCACATCGCTTTATTTTTGTTTTGTTTTTCCCAATTTAAGTCAATCCCGGGTTGGGCGGGGGGGGGGGGGGGGGGGTGACGTAGGGACTCGAGGTGTCTGCATGCCTAGATTGGCGGCACGTTGCTCGGGGAAGGGATGAAAGGGGGTCCTGTTGGTGGAAGAACAGAAATAAATGCCTAACAAACTTAACGAAGACATCTTATGTCATTCTAAGTAGCTACCTATAATTTTGTAGCGTATTAGAACCTCGAACTGGTTCCGAACCGGTTTACAGCCTCTGAACTGGTTAATCAAACCGATATATGTGAATTCGGGAGCTGAATTTTGAATTCGAGCTGAATTTTGAATTCCACAACAAGCATTATCTCCAAATTAGTGGTACAGCTATGGGAACAAAAATGGCCCCCAACTATGCTAATATGTTCATGGGCTATCTTGAAGAACGCTTCCTACAAACATGTTTGCTCAAACCCCTTCTCTACAAACGCTACCTCGATGACGTATTCATGTTGTGGCCCCATTCTGAGGAAAGGCTTTTGTCGTTCATAGATAATTTTAATAACGTCCACCCGACTATAAAATTTACCCACACTTATTCTAAAGAGGCCATAAGCTTTCTGGACGTTCGTGTTAAGATTTGTAACAACTCCATAGAAACAAACTTGTACCGTAAACCAACAGACTCCCAGCAGCACCTGTCATTCAACAGTTGTCATCCGCGACATACTAAATTAGCCATCCCTTACAGTCAGGCCATAGGCGATACGCTACAGAAGAATCTGCTCAGGCGATGATGAATTAGATGCTAACCTTGACAGCCTTGAAGAAACTTTAGTTAATCGACAATTCCAGCCAGACCTAGTGAAAAATGGTAACATCTCATTACGGCCGAAGCCTCATTACGGCCGAAAGTCTCATTACGGCCGAAAATCCTTTAATCCCCAAGTGTCTCGTTGCGGCCAAAGTCTCAATACGGCCGAAGATGTCTCGTAACGGCCAAAGAGAAAAAAGAAGCATCCACCATATTAGCTGTGTATATACTGTATTTTATGCTTCCCAAAATGTGTCCGAGGCGGTGTGCCCCCACGGCTTGTGTCACACACAATGGTTCATGCACATAATATTGCGACAATGTTTCATGCATCCCTCGTGAAAAATGTTTTTATTGTCATATGTATCACACGATATTTGTATGTGTTACGCCATTTTCTCTCAGTATTCAAGCAACATCCTACTCGTTGGTTCTGTGAGCAAACTGTGTGTGTGTGTGTTCTGAAAAGTACTCCACAAGGGAGCCCACTGGGAGCTCCAGGAGCCACATGACCTATGACCAGGATCTTCTCCCCCACTAGCTGCCTTCTACAATTTACGTCCACCTGAAATTTTAAAAAAAGTACATAAGGCACTGAACAAAATGACATATGCTCTTGTTTGATGATGACCATAAGACATATGCTGTCAAGCAGACTTTTTTTTTCATATATTCAAAACATATTCAAGAATTATGGACAACAATGACAATTACGTCATAATGATGCAGCTGCATAGCCAGGAAAATATTTCAGGAGATGTTTTATGAGGATTGACATGGGGTGGAGGAGTCCCCCTCGTCAGTGCTTTATCCAGACCCCCCTACGCCCCCTAACTTTTTTGCCTGTGCACCCCCTACAGGGGGTGCCCTTGCGATTTCAGCTTTAGATATGTCTGTAATGATATGTTAAGCTGTAATGACGTAACTCTAATGATGACCTCCCCCCACAATTTTTTCCAACACCCCTCTCGTGCTTGGGATTCTGTATAAACCACTGCCCCTTGTTCATTTTCGTGGGGCACTACATTAGAGCTTATGCCACTGTACTGATGTCACAATGTTATAAGTGTGTGTCACTCTGGGCATTCGGAATTCCTCTAAGGTACAATATGTAAATTCAGAATATCCGAAGGGTAAGCATCAGATGTTACCTGCAGGCTTCATGCTGAAACGCGTGTACGCAAAACACTTCCGCCGTGGTGGGCGACGTCGTTAGTGTAATCATACACGCAAGACAAGGGCACATAGAGTAGTGTGGCAGCAACCTGAAAACGATACATTTTCTTGTTATATATGAGTAATCAAAAATATACATTCCCACATGTTTCGTTTTGTCGTTTGTTTGAAGCGCTAGTAAGGGAACCGCACTTGGTTGGTCACATGCAAGCCACAATGCGAGAGGTGCTGATATTTCGATTACGCGATCAAAAATTAAAAGTCTAGAACCATGCACACTTCCCCATGCAACTACTTCCCCAGCATCGTGAGAAATGACATCCGTGACATGACACCATGTATTCACGTATAGTGTAATGTGAAATGATATGCAGGAATGAAAAAGATGCCAACATAACTGTAATCCAGTGTCTCATAAGTTTGCTTCGTTTCCTGCAGCTACCATGAAGTACAATGCACGATTTAAAAGTTTCGTTTCGCCATGATGCTCACCGCACATTGCTGCACATTTCGCAAGCGTCACGCAATCCCACGTGACCTCTTTTTGATCAGTGAAAATAACTCGCGTCATGGACATGCATGTTCATCTCAGCGCTAATCACGTTTTGCATGCTATAGAAGAAGGGACGATCAATACTCTTCCTTTCGTGTTTTGATATCTTATTATATATACTCTCACGCTCTCACTTCGGAAGTTCGGATGGTGTCTAGCAACGTTGGGTATCTCGTTTCTTGTGTTAAGCTCCTTCCATTCATCCATGTGTTAGCGATCAGTTGTAGTTTACGACGCAATAATATTGTCTATCGATTTGTAGTGCTGTAACGTGCAAATTAGCGGACTTAAGCGGCACTTTATTTTCCGTCGTTGTCTTTCGAGCAGCGCGTATTGTTCCGGTGAAAATTGAGTTGAATGAATCGTCATAGTCCCAACGTATATCGCGCTGTGTTGACCAAGACCGAGAACAAAGAATTCTGGTGAGTTATGCTTTCGTAGACTGCCTGGCTTAGCAGTGTGTTATCCACACATAGTTGCATTCTCATACGAGTACTTTGACTGAATCAAAACAGCCGAAGTGCCTGTAATAGATGTAGGTGGGTATGTGTTAGTAGATTTACACCGTTTGTGGTTCGTTGCGCGTTTAGGAACAACAAATTCATTCGAAGTTAAGACACCGATAATGCCGCACTGTACAGCAGCATTTATCATTGTGAGCCATATTTCATTTGTTAAAATTTGTCGTTATATTTGTTCAAAAATAAAAGCACAAGTCGGCACTCTTGATCTCCTTGAATTGCTTACCGCGAACATCTGCAAATGTTGCGCAGGCTTTTGCACTGTACTAAGCGCAAAAGCATATCTGATTACAATAAATATTTCAAGAGGAAGTCATTTAAGTACATTGTTATTTATAGCTATTTTCCATTTCAGTCATGTTATGTGGGTACGCGAAGGATTCCGAAAACAACAACAACATGGCGAACAGGATGTTGCTGCCCAGGGAGTCTTAGCTGAAGAGGTGAGCTGTTAAGATTACCAATTGGATCATACGGTTCTGTTGTGAAGTGAAAAATTGTGTATAGTAGTGCACGAGAGTTAATTCGTGCATTTAATGAAGTGCGCTTAATGCACTTCGCTTAGTGCACTTAATGCACTTCGTGCAGTTAACTCGTGACTCTACATGGCTGGTTTTAATGTGCACAAGACCAGCCATGTAGAGTCGAATGCCTGTTTTTTATATATATTCTAGCCTACTCACGGTTGCTCTTTGCGTATTGCAGGTCTCCTCATTCCAGAAGCAAGGATTGTACCATTGTAAAGCGAATGGAAATAAACTAACGTCGACTGAGATAGGTGTTCCTTCTTGGCCAATGACTGTAGGATGTCTCCAAAAAACGTCACAACAGAGCCGATGTTCATCTAGCTCTCCACAAGCAGCTAACTCCACCTAGTAGCCTGCTGTTTCACAGCAACATCAACACTACCTTTGGGGTGTACACATTACACAATATGCTGCATTGTGCTGTGGTATGATAATATACTGATTGTCACACAATATGTTTATATATATGATAAGGGCCCTAACGGCACACTGCATGGCTTATACCCTCTGGAATGTATATCCATACCTGGCAGCAACATTGCATGTCAATGCACGTTACAATACACATTTTGACTTTTGGCCGTTATGAGACATCTTTGGCCGTAATGAGGCTACCTTCGGCCGTATTGAGGATTTGGCCGAAATGAGACACTTGGGGATTAAAGGATTATCAGCCGTATTGAGACTTTCGGCCGTGTTTGAGACACCGGCCGTATTGAGACATCGGCCGTAATGAGATACAATCGTGAAAAATGCACTCAGTAAAGCCCGCCATACGAACCGCGCGGATTTCCTGAAAAAATCAAAGCAACCTAAAGATGAGGAATGTGTCAACCTCACTCTAACCTTTAACGGTAATATACCTGCCCTTAAAAATATCTTACAACGGCACCAGCCCCTTCTATCCCCGTCGGAACGTCTGAAGGAAATATTCCCTACACCGCCCCGTATAACATACCGTCGTGTGCAGAACATTCAGGATCACTTGGTACACGCTAAGATTAACAAACCGGAACATACAGTCACTGCCACCCTTGCATGGGACGTAGATGTCAAATTTGTAACCTGATGCAGACCGCGGATCCAGTACACAGTACAAATTGTAATTTCCATATAAAGATAAGTGGCGACCACGACTGCAAGTCCTCTAACGTCGTATATTTATTACAGTGCAATTTTTGTAATGCACAGTACATTGGCCAAACTACAACAAGTTTCAGAATTCGATTCAACAATCATAAATCAGATGTGACAAAGAAACCAAACCTCCCGGTCCCCCGCCACTTTCGCGAACACGGCCATTCCATCAATGACATAACTGTATTCATTTTACAGTCAAGTTTCACATCCAACCGTAGCAGACAACAACGTGAGTCTTATTTAATCCATAAATTCCAATGCACTATGACCGGGCTATGACTATGACCCGGGCATATTGTCCACAGTACGCAGCCTGAGCTCATGATCAGATTTGAGCACATCGACCCACTTCCGTTCGTTCTGCCGCGTCTTCCTTTTACCTTTACAGATCCCCACTCCCCAGTGACGACCAAGGACAAAGCTCCAGGAAAAACCTCCAAGACCAGCACACGTTCCACGTACGAATTCCGCCTCTCCAGTAACCCTTCCCGCACTTCTATAAGCGATTACGCACTACAATCCCCCTTAGTCCTGTGGAAGGCGACGCTGTCGCCGAAACGTCGACCATTGTAACATGAAAATAAACCTTGTTTCTCTCCCGTAATTAGTTGTAATAAATTTTTTAAACTCTCCCTCAAGGCTTCTGAATCTCTTTGTAGAGGAGGTGGTGTTCCTCTACATGAGTCCTGACCGGCGATGATGGAATGTCCCAGCGGGCAGATGTGCGTGGCCTCACGCTAGGACGGTGCCGGTAGAACTGCCGTGCCAGAGCCGTAGCGCGTGGCAGCAGAGGCACGTCCTAGCGTGAGGCCACGCACATCTGCCCGCTGGGACATGAGCTCGCCGCCCTTCGTTCCTCCCCCGCCTCATCCACCACTTTTCGGGAGATCTCGCTCCCCGGTTCGACGGCAAGTCTATGGTGCGACACCTCTACTGGTACCCCGCGCCCTTTCGTTCCCCTGGCCTTCCGCCGGCATGTTTTCAACGCCCTCCACTCGCTGTCCCACCCTGGCGTGCGCGGCACGCAAAAGATCGTCGCAGAGCGCTACATATGGCCTCGCATGAATGCCGACGTCCGTGACTGGGCGCGGGCCTGCCTGGCCTGCCAGCGGTCCAAAATCTACCGCCACACCATCTCGCCTCCATCGCGGTTCCTTCCGCCAGATGCCCGTTTCGACCAGGTCCACATCGACTTGGTCGGCCCGCTTCCTCCGGCCAAAGGCTACCGCTACCTGCTCTCGTGCATCGACCGCTTTACCCGCTGGCCGGAGGTAACGCCGATCCCTGACATCACGGCAGAGACGGTGGCCCACGCATTCCTCTTCTCCTGGGTTTCCCGATTCGGCGTCCCGTCCACTGTAACCACGGACAGAGGACGCCAGTTTGAATCGGCCCTCTTCCGTCACCTGTGCAGCGCCCTCGGAACCCATCACATCCGAACCACGGCCTACCATCCGGCTGCCAACGGCCTGGTCGAGCGCCTTCATCGGCAGCTCAAGGCGTCCCTCCGCGCCACTGACCACGGCGACACAACCTGGCCCGAGCGTCTACCCTTCGTCCTGCTTGGCCTTCGCGCCGCGATCCGCCAGGATGACTGCAGCGCGGCCCACATGGTCTACGGCTGCCCGCTCCGCCTTCCCGGATCATTCTTCACCCCCTCGGCCCCGCTCGTGCACGACCCTTCCTCCTACATCGACCGTCTCCGCCAGCTCTTCCGGGACCTCAAGCCCACGCCTACCCGCTCCGGTCCCGCAACACGCGTGTTCGTGAGCCCCGACCTTAATCAAGCCACCCACGTCTTCGTCCGCCGGGACTC
Organism: Ornithodoros turicata; assembly: GCF_037126465.1. NCBI lineage: Eukaryota > Metazoa > Arthropoda > Arachnida > Ixodida > Argasidae > Ornithodoros > Ornithodoros turicata. The sequence continues at coordinate 122,957,626 of NC_088201.1, read as the reverse complement.
TGTGCGCTCCAGCTTGCAGCCTCCCTATGACGGCCCCTACAAGGTCATCTCGCGAGCCGCGAAGTTTTTTCGCCTCGATCTTCCGCGGGGACCGGACACTGTGGCCATCGACAGGCTCAAGCCCGCATTCCTGGAGTCGGCACCTCTGGTATCGCCCGACCCGCCCTCCCTACGTCCGTGCTCAGCTCCTGTCTCCAGCATTCCTCCCCCTCCACGTCGAGTGCATTGGGCGCCCCAGCTCGCACACTACGAGCCGCCCGCCGCCTCGGGTCCGGCTCCTGCACTCCTTGGCCTCGGCGCCCGACCTTTCCGCCAACCTCGGCCCTCCTCGCCAGCCTTGTCATCCGCCACGGGGGGGAGCCCTGTAGCAGCAGCGTCATAATCATCACCAGCACCGCCATCGGTTACGCGCAGCACTGCGCGTGACCCGAGCTTTCGTTTTCGGTTCATCGCCATTAACCGTCATTAAACCCATCAACCTCAGTAGAGCCTGGTCGCCTCATTTCTCGCTCTACAACTTCTTTACCTTTTATGTGCTTATATACTTAGGTGTCCATCCGTACCCCCCTGAATCATCAGTATATATATATATATATATATATAGCTGAAATGAAAATTGAAACACAGGCTACGAAGGTACGGGAAGTAAGAAAAAAGGGATAATTTATTTACATTTAAGATACTTGGAATGCTAAAAGGGTTGTCGACGTTTCGACAGTGGCACTGTCTTCGTCAGGACTAAAGATGCGTAGCTGATTAATCAGCTACGCATCTTTAGTCCTGACGAAGACAGTGCCACTGTCGAAACGTCGACAACCCTTTTAGCATTCCAAGTATCTTAAATGTAAATAAATTATCCCTTTTTTCTTACTTCCCGTACCTTCGTAGCCTGTGTTTCAATTTTCATTTCAGCTACATATATTCGCGGTCGTCCGAACCCCATTCACCAAGTATATATATATATATATATATATATATGTTTGTAACTCAAACGTCGCCATGCCAGTACTGGACAGCTGTTTCGGCCTTGTTGGGCCTCATCAACAGTACGCAGGCAGGCAACGTTTGAGTGGATGGCGTCAGAAGGTCACGTAACACGTGATTCCTCCCGTCAGGGTGAGATAACTCACTCACTGAAAGTCCAGTGCAAAGCCAGTGAAGTATAAAATGAAAAAAAATAGCCGGAGCTCTTTGGCTGCACGTATAGCATATGTTTGTAACCCAAACATCGCCATGCCAGTACTGGACAGCTGTTTCTGACGGGAGGAATCACGTGTTACGTGACCTTCTGACGCCATCCACTCAAACGTTGCCTCCCTGCGTACTGTTGATGAGGCCCAACAAGGCCGAAACAGCTGTCCAGTACTGGCATGGCGACGTTTGAGTTATAAACATATGCTATACATGCAGCCAAAGAGCTCCGGCTATTTTTTCATTTTATACTTCACTGGCTTTGCACTGGGCTTTCAGTGAGTGAGTTATCTCACCCTGACGGGAGGAATCACGTCTTACGTGACCTTCTGACGCCATCCACTCAAACGTTGCCTGCCTGCGTACTGTTGATGAGGCCCAACAAGGCCGAAACAGCTGTCCAGTACTGGCATGGCGACGTTTGAGTTACAAACATATGCTATACGTGCAGCCAAAGAGCTCCGGCTATTTTTTTTTTTCATTATATATATATATATACATACAGGGTGTCTTCTTTACAGTGTGTTTTTTTTCTTCGATACAGATTTTTCATAAAAAGACTATAACTGCTATAGACATCCTGTCTTCACTTCTGTCATCTCTGGTCCGGCGGACGTTCTTGGCCATCTGTTGCTCAACCGTCGAATGACTAATTACCTAAAAATCGTTAATTAACTTTCTAATTATAAAAGCTACGAAGTTGTCTAAATGAGCACATCTGTTCCTTTCGGTCACCTGATATCGTAGCCGTTTCCAGAACAAAAATCCGTTATGTAGACCGTCCGCAAAAAAATCACGAAGCATCGCCATTTTTCTTTATTTTTTCTTTGCGCATCTTCAGAGACCCGTCTTTCCTTCACCTCCAATGTGAGAGGGTGAAACGGCACACTATCGCCTCTTGCGTCCTGGAAAAAGATTAAAAGAAAACAGAAAATGCAATCCAAGATAAGGGCAGTTCCGATAGCGTCACCCGATACCTGTGTTTTCGCTTTGTTTCCGCAAGTTATTGCGGTTTATTAGTTCTACAGAAACCCGTACGTGCCGTACGGGTTGTTGCAAATCTCCCCCCTGATCATCACACTCATTGGCTATTCAAGACCTTGAGCCTCATCAAGGCAACCGGTTTATACAAATATCTGCTTCTGAAAACGTACATATTAGCTGTCAAACATAACAATGAATGTTTCCTTTCATTACTCCCGCTTGAATGGTACCCACCACGATCGCGTCATCGCGACAGGCTAAAAATTCCAAAGTTCAGAACTAACTATGGTCATCAGTCGCTTTCTTATACGCTTCCATGCACATTAAACCATTATCTGAGACAAAACATCAATATTCATAACCAGTCACTGTCTCCATTGCGCGCGCCATTTATTTAGCATGAAAGCCAGAATTTTACTTAATTCATATATCTGTGTATGTAACTTCACGATAGCCTGACATGATATAATGACAACTTCATTTCCCGGTGTGTATGTGTCTATGTTTGTATATATATATGTGTGCAGATATGTATCTATGTTTTTTTCTTCTCTCTTTTTTATATGCCGTTGCTGTCACAAAAAAGCAGCCATCCGCTGCTTTTTGGCACAACCCTTCAAGCTATGTATGCTGTTCCACATTCTCAATAAAGAAAGGAAGAAAGTTCATCTTCGACGCGTGAGGCGGCAATGTGCTCCTTCAACCTCTCACGCTGGAGGCAGGGCTGGGCAAGATACTTCAAAAAAGTATCTTCGATGCCGATACTCGATACCCTCAAAAATTGTATTTCCGATACCGATACAAGATACAGAACCGAAATTGATTTTCGATACAGATACTCGGTACTGTATCGTCGATACTTCGATACATAACCGAAATCCCGAATATAATACAGCTGGTGTTATGAATAGCGAAGTTTATATTACTGAAATCACAATATAATAAAGCTAGTGTTATGATTCGCGAAGTTTACATCACTGAAATAACAATATAATAACGCTGGTAATATGATTAGGGAAGTAAAAACATTTATTCGTTATTTCTAGAGCCTTTAGTGTATTTTTATAGCGCACTTTTTCTGACAGGGCTTGAACGTATCCGACCGCACGGATTTAATGAAGCTGCACTGTCTAAGCAGCTAGTCTTGTTAGAACTTTAGACTGAAGACATGGGTACGTTGAAACGATCGCATCAATAAGCAGCCTAGCAAAAAACAATTCTTTAAGACAATTTTCTTCGTGCGTAGCGGTCTGTGAGCACTTGACTATACATACGAATAAACCTAAAACTTTTTTTCTGCTGCTTTTATCGGTTGGTACTGCAGTACTTACCCGGTAGCCTCTGACTCTGCCTCTGACTTGATTTTCTTAGTTAGCCGTTGTGAATTGTGAGCTGTAGAACGGGTTACAGTGCTCAAGCTAAGTCGGCGATTATTCTTTCCGCATGGCAGACGCGGAATCCACACTTCAAGTCAAGTGGACGTGCTCTTGCGCACTGAGGAGGGGGACATCGGGCAGCGCAGTCAGGCCAGGCCCCCACAGCTCCCCCTCTTCGCGGCTCTAAAAAAATGTTTGCACGTCATAAACACGTGGTATTACTCCGTCAGGCATCATAGTTGATACCCATTGGCCGAAGGACATTGCGCGCTCCGCTATTGGTTGGCAAAGTTTCAAAGGAGCATTCTTTCGCGGGCTGCCTGTCTGGCGGGCAGTTAGGAGAAGAGAAGGGAGAGAAGTGGCAGCGGCAGCGGCGTCTCGCGTCTCGACGATGTCAGTTGACACCACGGTATGATGGCATTATTGAAAGAGAAGTCCCAGATATGTTCGTGTGTCAAAGTGACTCAGCGCGTGTTGTGATGTTTCCCGAGACAAGTATCCTACGAACGAACAATCTCTCGAGTTCAGAACTGGAATGCAGTGGTGAGCTGACGCCTGAGGAACACTTGTGAGCGCCGTCGCATTTTCAAATGCAGTCACAACGGAGACAGGATTCGGTGTCCGTGCGACAAGCATTGCCTGCTTCGTTGACACCTTCGCACTGCAACCAACGAAAGGTGAAAGGCTCACCGTGAAATCGCATGCACTCGTGTGAGCGTCGCTCACTTGTGGGAGTAGAGTTTGTGTGTTTTTCGAGTTCGAACTTGGTCAACGAACGCAACGATTTGGACTCTGTAGGCACGGTGAATATTTGTGTCAGACTATTGAATCAGTACGATGTTTCAAATAAATGTGTACTTTTGTCAAAAATTTGCCTAGTAGTTCTGGAATACGAAATAACAAGCGTCGGGCATGAAAACCAGTAAAAGTTAAAGCCGATGGTAGCCAGTACTGGCCAGTACCGGGCCGAAAGGCGAGCCAAACTGAGAGACTCCTGATTGGCCGAAAGGTAGGCATCATAGTTCATTTTCATTGGTTGCATGTCCAGTGTTGCCTGAATTATCTCAAACTATGGGCTCTATGGGGAGCTGTGGGAGCCTGGTCAGGCCTCCATAGCTCCCCGCATTCGCGGCAGTAGAAAAAGAAAATCACGTCATAGTCACGTGGTATTACATCGTCAGGCATCATGACGGATGCCCATTGGCCGAAGGAGGTTGCGCGCTCCGGGATTGGTTGACAAAGTTTCGAAATATCTGACAGCTCACTTTTCGCGGGCAGTCGGCCAGGCGGGCAGCTCCAAGCAAGGTGGCTGCGTCTCCGCGGCTCGCCGATGTCGGTTGACCACAACGACCAAAGAGGAAGTGTATTCGCGGGTTTGTTCGTGAGTTATAGTGACTATGTCCATGTACTGATCTCCGATAAAGTATCAACCTACGGACATTCTAGCCAAGTTGGAACTGGAATGCTTGGTGAGCTGACGCTTTAGGAACACTTTCGAGCGCTGTCGCATTTTCAAATACAGTGACTAAGAAGAGAGGGTTCGTAACGACAAAAGTATTTCCCGTGACTGTGTGACCTTCGGTGCATCGCCAGTATGAGAAGAAGATGCTCATCTGTGAAACGCACGTACTCGTGGACTTCGCTCGTCTCCAGAAGTAGACTGTTTGTGTGCTTTGCAAGTTCGAACTTGGTTTGGTTGCAGTCTATTCAACGAACGAAACGTCCTGTACGCACGGTGAATATATGAGTCAAACATTTGAGTCTACACTCTAAAAAAAAAGGTGTAATTTTCTACCTTTAGGGGTAGAAGTGTCTTGTCACAGATTCTCTACCTTTATGGGGTAGAAAATCAGGGGTAGAACAGTTCTACCCCAACACTTCTACCGCAACGGTTGAACGGGTGCACCCCATAGGGGGTAGGAATTTCAACCCCGCAGGCGGAAACGTTATACCCGTTCATGGTAAAACGTTGTTCCTCCGCAGGAAGATGTTTTCGCTCCAGTACAGGTGACATGTCTACCCCAAGGAGGAGAACGATGCCTCTGGCATGGTGAGAAATGTTCCACCCCTTGTGGGAGACGGTTCTACCCCAAGGGGAGAACGATGCCTCTGGCATGGTGCGAAATATTCCGCCCCTTGTGGGAGACGGTTCTACCCCAAGGAGGAGAGCGGTGCCTCTGGCATGGTGCGAAATATTCCGCCCCTTGTGGGAGACGGTTCTACCCCAAGGAGGAGAACGATGCCTCTGGCATGGTGAGAAATGCTTCGCCCCTTGTGGGAGACGGTTTTACTTCTACTATAGAACCGTTCTTTCTTTAGGGTGATAATTGCCTCCCCTCTTGGAAAGGCGTTTTCCGCTCCATGAGGTGGGAACCTCTACCCCGGTTGCGGCAGCTGTTATTCCACCATCGCGATGCTTTTCTTCCTTAGGGAGGAAACTCATCGCCCTTACAGGGAGTGCACATGCTGCCGGTGTCATGAGACCTTTCTACCGTTATCATGCGATCTGTTGGGAACTTGTTGGGATTTAATGCTCATCGAATGGGACCATTCCTAGGTGGGCTTATTAGTGAGCGTGATGAATGCACTTTGAAGCAGTTGTTGGATACTGAACATTTTATTTTGAACTCTATTTCAACGTCGCAATGGCAGCCTTCACACTTGGATTGACGCGCGGCAGCGGTACATCCATTAGCGTGCACAGGACTTGCATTGTGCCTGCGCACTTCGGCATAAACTCTATGTCCATTAACCAGTACAACGCAAGAAGCGTCATGAAGCCCTCCTTCAGACTGGCGACTTCAATGGAGTCCCTTTCCAGGCACACAAGCGTCCGGCTTGGGCGGAATATGTCCCCGGAAAATGATAGCACGGGATACACATGCTGGTGGTCCTCGTGCTGCTCGCCCTCCTGAAATGCAAATATATCAATACATCAGCGTTGCTGTACAAGATAGAACCTTGCTTGCCTCAGAGGTACAATGAAATCCACACATGGCCGGCATGACAAGAGAAAAATCCACTAGCATGCTAACAGCAGCCCGTACAAGGATGAATGAGAACTAAATTAATGTGAACGACGTCAATACACTGGCTTCCGTGGCGTCGCAAAAGAAGCACGGATGGTCACTGATATACTGCATACAGATTAGAAGTAGCTCACCAAGGGCTTCACGAAGGATTCGTACCTCTCCCGTACGATACTCGGAATAGTCAAGAGAACAGCGGTCGTCACTGCATACATTTAAAGCGACAATGAGCAAATTAACAGCGTTGCGTACAGCTTGGGACAAAAGTTTGCGGATCACGGAAATATTGTACTTAAATTATTCCAGCAAACCCGGCGACCTCTGGGGAATGCTCGTTTAACAGAACCCTTGCAATAAATCGGATCAACGATTCTGTTCAACAAGAGTTCCCCTAAGGCCGCAAGGGTGCCTGGTAGAATTTAAACACAAAATTCCCGTGTTCCAGAAACTTTTGTCCCAAGCTGTACTAGGGAAAAGTCATATAGGGGCTCACGAATAATAATGCACACAGACAAGCCCTTCTCGAATGAATATAGTCGCGCATAACCTCTAGAGTCTAGACAAAAGCGTTGCCAATATCCCTCACCGTCAGCGTCCTCCATGCTGTCGTATGTGCTGAAGAAGGCCTTCAGATGCCGCCGCTTCATCGCGTACGACAGTACTGCCTCTGAGACGTCCTCAAGAACTTTCACGAAGGCAATGTCTATATTGATACCCGTAAGGGCAGTAAACTCCTGCATAACCTGTGATGAAGGAAAATAATTATTAACAGTAGGCCGTAGATTATGAACAAATGCTGTGGGTAAATAAGATCAGCAGGAAGAGTAGCCAAGCATCGAAATCGCACCTGCTTGGGGTCCCTAAACGCCGGGTACCGTCTGAGGACCTCTTCAAACGACGGGTACTCGTCCACCATCCATTTCCGTCGGTGGTCCAGCGTGCAGGCTAAGCTGTTAGCAATGAGCTGCTCACTCGGGGACCCCTTGCTCACTTCCTGCTGCATCAGGTGGATATGCTCCATCACTGTGTCGGCGTCCTCGCCCGGTGCCGTGTTCGACGTGACAGTCTGGAATATAGCCACGATTAGGACGCGAACCATGCACACAGAGCTGGATGCTTACCCTGCATGTGCGCTTAGCCGCTCCGTCAGGTGTTTGAGGCGCTCCTCTTTTGGACTCCGTGCGCTTTCTTGTTGCCTCCGCGGCAAGTTCAGGGTCACCAGACTTCCTCATCTTGACGCGTTCATATTTTGCCTTGGAACGGAGTGACTCTTTCCATGACCCCTGAAGAAAAGAAAAGCAAGGTGTAGGCGAGCCAAGTATCGCAGCCCTCTCAAGGGCTGCAATGTTCGTGAACATGGAACCAAATATGTACAGGGACAAGATAAACTCCGGGGTTCGCAATGCTGATTGAATCAACTATACGCGACCCTCAGAGTTAAACCGCATATCAGGGGACGAATGATGCTATAGAATTTCATATCATAGTCTTACTTTTGTTTAACTCACCTTGGATAATTCGTAGAAAATGAAAACCCGTGGCACTCTTAACATTCCCTATGGCCTATACCCAGCGCTAAGCCTAAAGCCACCCGCAAGGTAAGGCCGCTTTCATGATGCTAATCCTGCTGCATCGCGCGCAGTACGCTTACAAAACACTTTGTGGTACGTATTGGTGATGTTTTGGCCTCGGAGCCTGCCTAAACGCGTTGGTCGACCCTTCGGCGCCTGATGGGTGGTCTCCGAACACGCACGGCGTCCCAAACATTGCGAGCAGCGAGTTTTCTTGTGTTACGAATTATCCACGGCAAAGCAAGCAAACGTAGGGTTATAAAGTGAAACTTTAGAGCATGATACGTGCTCCAGGTGCGATTTATCACTGAGAGTCCCGTATAATTCATTTTATCGGCAATGTTGAATTCGCCAGCTTGTCGGTGGTTTTAGACCTAGCGCCGGGTATAGGCCATAAGGAATGTCAAGATAGCCGCGGTTTTTCATTTTTTACGAATTATCTACGGCAAGTTAAACAGAAGTAAGGCTATGAGATGAAATTCTAGAATACTATTCGTCCTCTGATATGCGGTTCAACTCTGAGGGTCGCGTATAATTCATTTAATCAGCATTATGTACCCCGGAGTTTATCTTGTAAGACCCTGTATACTTACATAACCAGTGCCTATTGTATCAGCTAGACTCGGGAAGCGCCGAACAAGCTCCCTTGTTGATGTTACATACAGCTTCTCTGGAAACCTGCGATACAAAAAAAAGGGGGGGGGGGTAAGACATGGGCTGCCGGAATCGCGCTATCACAAGATATCCCCGTGCAACGACCAGGGTAACATGCGAAAAAAGTTGACTACGAAAATGGGCACCTTGTGTAGTTGCAGATGTCCAAGTACAACCATTCTAAGACTCTTGCACGCTGCTCGAATATTCTTCCACGTTGATGTCTTTCAATAGCCTTCTTTATATCCGGAGGAACGGGAGGAAACACATACTCCTCCGGATGAGGCTTAGACGTGGTGGGCAGAGGGGCAGCGTTGACGACATCTTCTACCCTGGATGAACAGACATGTGGCACCGACATTACGATTGACGGAATAGCATAGCCTACGTCTCCTATGACTGCTAGTCGGCCAGCGCACCTTGCTTTTGAACTCTAGCACCATTGTTCATCAAACATTATTTAAGCAGAACCAGCAAACAAATGCTAAATCAATGTTAATACGCTCCGTTAATAACTCACGTTAATACGGTCCCCGCGCATTCCTCGAACAGGAGTCTGTCCTTATCCTGGACTGAAGCTGACAACGACGTGTCGACATATGTGTCCAAGTCGCTGTCATATATCTGTAAACAGGAGACGTTGCATATGTTTAGAACTTTAGGTGCAGTACACAACAACATGAGTGCCATTACGAACGAGCAGGCATGCTCAACATAAAACCACACTGAAGCAAAAATGTAAAATTACATAAAATTACTTACGGTTACTCGTTTCTGCCTCAACTCCTCTTCGGACATAGAGAGTGCCGTTGCAGCGGGGTTAATCGCATCTTCGACGGTGAGGAGACCTATTCCCGACACCACTGCTTTTCGTCCAGCGTAGCTTACAAGCAGCTTCATCGTGAATGAAACCCACGTGGACGATTCCCGCCGTTACTGACCCGCTTTTATACGCAAGCGCAGAAGTCACTTCGGGTATTGTGACATGACGACAAAGCCTCCCTGTCACGTTATCCGGATACAGTGACACTAGCCCGTGGCACTGAATAAGCACGCGGCCTCAAAAATCCGAGTGGAGGGTGGGCCGGACGAGTCACAAGAACAAAATGCAGAGTTTGGTGTGAATAGGATTAGGTTGTTTTGCGGACGCTGCACTGTGTTCGGCGATAACGGAAAATAATGACCCATGTCCCGAAGTTTCTTCCTAAGCGCGAAGCGTGGATTCCTGAAATTGTGAAGCCTTGCCTGCTTGCGCGGAGACAGTAAAAAAGAAAGAGAGAGAAAAAAAGCTATTTCATTCTTGGAAGTTTGAATGGCGTCTTTACATGGTTCGAACCTTATTATGTCGCATCTAGCTCGGTCTGCAGAAAGTTAGTAGTATATAAAGCTCGAATTTACGCACTTGCGTTCTGCAGCGTGCGAATCTGTGCACGAGCTGGTAACCATTATTGCGAATCGTTGCTCACATACCCCGTTGCTATACTGCAATCACCGTCCGCATCCAGGAGAACAGAGCAGTGCCGATCCAGGTTTAGAGTTCAGTAAGGCGTACAACCGCAACCACAGCACTGCATTTTGGAGGAGGCAACAAAGTTCCCAAGCAACACGCCAAACAGAGCCCAGCTTTTGCATAATGTGTTCAATCAGACCGCGACGTAATATGACACTGACCTCCCGGCAAAACTTTAAAATTGTTTAGTAAGTGTGGCCAAGCAGATTTTTAGGACGACTTCCTGGGTCTACAGGCAGAAAGCAGTTCGGGATAATTGGCACCGCAAGACAAAAGTTAAAGTGCGAAGTTCGTAATAATAACTGAACTTGATTATACCATAACTCGTAAGAGAGCGAAATGGGAGGACCCCATAATAACGAGTTCGGTTGCTGTCCTACACACAACAACCTCGGAAAAGATGGCCTCTTCTCCGGCTGCTATCACCGACGGATCCCGGACATTTGCTCACCGGACAGTTGCTCACCACAGAACCGCTGAACGCGTACAATTGCTCACTGCCTCTGTCCGCATGTTGTGATGTTGTGATTTTACAACCAATTCATCCAGGATGCTTTTGCAACAACGAATTTTTGTAGTTGCTATGCATTTATTGTTGCCGTCTGACAGGGGTATGATTCTAACATAATGTCTAAAAAACGATGAAACTCGAATTCTAATGAACTTGAGAAGGGTTGAGGATTGGGCTAGTTGGTAATGAGACATCTGAACTGAGAGCGCAAGATACACGGACAAAGAACGGAGAAACAGCCCGTCCTGTCTGTTTCTCCGTTCTTTGTCCGTGTATCTTGCGCTCTCAGTTCAGATGTCGAATTCTAACGTTTAAAATGCTGATAACGGTCTGCGCGGGTATCCAAATCTGCTCCCGCACGGTACCCGCACATGAGCCACTCGCGCCCGCGGTGGAAACTGCGGGTACGAGCGCACTTCCCGCGTTCGCTTTGCGGGTACGCCCGCGTTTAGTCGCAGCCATTTGAGAAGTAGTGACAATTCGATGATCGACATATTTTATGCAATGCGGCGGTCGAGGCATCACCGGCAGCTGATCGCAGCTAGAATCGCAAAAACTCTGAAAATGTTTACTTTTCGAGATACTCGTCTTTATTCAACGCGAGAAAGGAGCCTCAATAATGGTGCGCGGGTAATGCGAGCACGCCCCTGTTTTACCCGCGACCCGCAGCAAGGCCAACTTTTCACCCGCAAATTGGAAAACGCGTGCGGGTACCCGCGGGTATACTTGCATCCGCGCACACCTCTACTCATAGCTGTTTCTAGCGTGCATCTAAAATGTTGATACACCAATTCGAGCGTCTAAAATGCCAACAAGCTGGTTCTACATAACCTAGCGCTTAAATCCTACTTCACCAATCCTAACGTCTAAAATTCTGATAAACTGTTTCTAGCGCCCAAATGCCAACACACTAATTCTAACCTAGCTTCTAAAACGCTAGTACACTAATTATAACGTCTAATACACCAGTTATAACGCCCAAAATGCCAATACACCAGCTGATAAAGGCGGGGAGCGATTGTCCGCTTTCAGCCGAATCATTTACTCTCTGTCGGCATAATACTGTAAAAGTTCTTTGCTATTACGAAAAAGCGCGAAAATTCCAATCAGTAAAAACCATCCCCATTTTATTAAACATCGCTTTTTTAATGCAAAGAAAGAGATAAAATCAAACCAGGCGCTCCTTTTGTGCAGCTTGAGCTAGAATCAGGTGCTACATAACAAGCAGAGCCTGTTAATAACCCAAGTTGCGCACAGAAAGACTCCGGTTTTCTTTCACCGCTCTCTCTGTGGCGCTACCTTAATTAATTAAAAAAGAAGGAAACACGTGACATTGTGCATTTTCAGTCATATAGTGACATGCGCAGTGCATATGGTTGCACTGAAGAAAGACTGTGAATGATATACGGTCTATTTGCCGGGAAAAAAAAAAGAAGAAGAAACGTATAAATACTGAGAGTGCATAAACTGCCCGGTAGCGCCTGAAGGAATGTTGCCGTCTCGTCTGTCGTCAAAGTAGAATTTTTAATTATTGTCACTCTTTATGTTTTGTCTCTTGATGAAGGCGACAGAGAGGCTTACATCGAAATGCAGCTTCGGGCTGAGGGCCGACGGGTTATCCCAGCAGCATCGTGTTTGAAAGACCCACGGGCAAGATGGCCGTACAGGCGTGTGTAATTAAAAGTAAAAAAAGTGAAAAAAGGGAAAATAAAAAAAAATACAGAGGGACGGCCGCTGCGAGCAGAGCAATCCATATGGCCTGGGGATTATTCAGAGAACTCAGCGCTGAGTAATCGGTTACCTCGTGACATTCTCACTGTTCCTGCTGGATGTGTCACTGACCGACTTCTTTCGGGAAGAGACGAAAAAAGAAGGAACCCAAGGTCGAAGGTCATGAACTTACACAACATGGAAGCGACACGTATTTCCCAGAACTGTAGGATTATATACTTTCCAATTTCCTGTTTGGGATGTAGAGGGTGACTCTTATTTCCCCTCTGCTGTTGCATCACTGTGGACAGACTAACCAACTTACAAGATAATTATCATCTGCATTTAATAAGTTGAAGCTAAATTCCATTTGACTTTGCATAGGTTATTTTGTTTCGTGTCTCGACTCTCGATAGCGTCCGACACGGAAATGTCCTAGACCCGCTCCAAACTGGTGAGCCTTCTGCACAGCATTGTTATCTGCCTGCTGCAACAACGCTTTCTTCAACCTGCTATCTATTCAACATTGCGATGAACCATAAACTAGTACAAAGCAGCGCGTTTCCTGCGAAAATGCGGCACCAAGGTCTAATTTTACAATCGCCACGTCAGTGACAGCCGCCGGAGGCCACTTTTTCCGAGGTTGTCTTGTGTAGGACAACAACCGAACTCGTTATTATGGGTTCCTACCGTTTTTCTCTCTAACGAGTTAAGGTGACGAGAAGGCGACGTAATCAGAAGTAAAAACAAAACAACAGAAAAAAGGCAGCCGTCGATCCAAGGTTCTCGACCGTCTCCGCCAAAAAGAAAACAAGAATAATAGATTAATACCAAATTTTGAATGGAGGAAGTACTACATGTACATGAAGCCCAGCCTATACATAAATGGAGGAAAAGCGTTTCCAACAGAAATTAATCAGCTGTAACGTTGTTCGACGAGCTCCTCGCCAAGATCGGTATGGCAAAGCTTGTTGATCATGCTGTTACACGGCAGCTAACCTGAGTTCCTTCCTAACTGTTGAATTGAATAACTAGCGCAGGAAAGTACATAATAAAAACGAAGGGTGCAGTCGCTTGTCTTCGTACTCGGCACAACGCCGTTTATTTATTTAGTGATTTATTTGTTAATTATCCTGCTTAATCCTTCGTAAATGCCATACGACTTCCCACTTATGCTATGTAGTTCAATACTTCGGAGTAAAAAGTAAAGAAGTAAGAAAAAAAATAGTAACCAGCCAAGTGATGTTATCCTGATACACAAAAAAATGTAGCTCGCCTTCCTACACCATCGGCTATGTAAGAATACCGGTGCAAGGCTAATAGGAGTTCAGTGATATTAAACCTAAATACTCCAGCTTCCAGTAAGCACCTCACTGACTTCACTATCAAATATCTTGTGACTCTAGTTACAGCAAGGGTAAAGCCAACGGGCAGTTAGAGTTACAGTAACCGTGAAATCGTATGGTTTCGTCTTTACCTTTACTTATTTATTTTATTATTATTTTTTGATGTTGTTGTTCTTGTTTACTCAGTGGAAACTTGTCGTTGGTGTTAGTTGTTTGGTTGAGGCTAACGTTACAACACTGGCGACGGGAACAGCCATTTAGTGTTACAACAACAGTAATAATCGGCTTGTGTGAAGTTGGAGCCACCGCACATAATCTCCGTTGTTACAGTCTTACAGTCGTATGAAGCTGTCCAACTATTTCAAGAATCGCTATTATCATCAGCACGGAATGTCATTTCTCTTTGTCGTGTAGCCTTTGCGAATGACATTCATACGAATGTCGTTCGTTGGAAATTACATTCAGTTTCCCCGTGTGACAGGGGTATTAGTAGAACAGGCTTTTACTCAATTATTCAGGCACCTCATGACCTCATGGCCAGCAACAGAGTTCACGTTCACACGTACTGGCCTAAAAACTGGCAAACACTGGCAAAAAACTTTTCACACTGAAATTGCCCACTTTGTTGTGTAAAATCATCACGTCCAATCTTTAGAGCTATCCAAGCAGCCATTTCCTGTACGAAACTTGCTCCATGGGCGGTAGGCACTGTGCGGTCGGGCAACAGTGTTAACTGTTGTTGGCTGGTTGTTGCTAAGCATGGTTGTAAGGGTTGGCGTAACTAAAGTTCCCTGTAGCGTCACAGAGCCGTCTGAAAGTTGGAAAAATCACGTATAGTGAGCGAGATACATCACAAGCAGTACCCAAAAGGGTTTAGATGACAGCTGGGCTCTTGGGCACCCATTTACGTTGGCTGAGCGTTCCTGACCGTGACAAAAAGAAGGAATGAACCTCCAAGCTTCTGCGTGGCTGCTTCGTGCGTCGAATGGAGATGCGGTATGCTGCATGTGAATGCGCTTCGTGATCAACGCCCGTGTGCAAGGCACATCTGACGAAGATACTGCTGCGAACGATGCCGGTAACGTACTGTCCGAAGTGCTGTTTCCGCGCTGACAAGCTGGTTGCTGTTGTAAATCACATAGCTCAACGGCACTCTTTTGACTCGAAATTCCACGTTGTGTGTGGAATTAGTGGGTGCCAAAAGAACTACACAAACTTCCAAGCATATCGACGGCACTTGTATCGGTGTCACGTGGACACACTCCGTGAGACAGGCAGCAGGATCGAAAATCATGCAGCCAGCGCGGATAACACATATATGTTGACTTTACCGACTCCTCTGACACCACGCCTAGTGATTTCAGCACAGAACCGCCTTTCGACAGCGAGGACCAGCCCATCTCATTCGAAACATTCATTTCTGAAACCAGAAAATCTTTCTGCAAGTTCTACTTCAAGACTTCAGAGAAGTACAAGATGCCCCACTCTGTTGCTTCTGCTGTATTCAGTGACCGTCAGTCCATGCTACAAAATGTAGTTCAAACCTTCGCAATGCAAGTACTGCAGGCATTGTCTGGTGCTGACATAAGTGAAGACGTGAAGATGCTCCTGAGCTGCTCATTTCTTCCTGGCATCTTTTCTGGATTAGAGACCCACTACCAGAGTGTGTTCCCACATGTCGCTCCTCAGGAATTGAAATTCCCAGATGAAAAAGCAAGTTTTCAATACATCCCTATAGGGCCATTACTGAAATGTCTCTGCGAAGTGCCACAGTACGCAGCTGGTATGTTTGAGAAAGGGGACCAGGAAGAAAGCAAACAAGAGAGTGAATTTGTGATGAAGAGCTTCATGGATGGTGCACTCTACAAAAGGTGTTTTGCAGACTTGATGCCCGAACAAGACCAGTACACACTTCTCCTGCTTATGTACACAGATGAACTGGAGATTGTGAATCCGTTGGGTGCTGCACGTGGCAAATACAAGATTGTGTGCATGTACTTTTCACTCTTGAACCTTCACCGGAAGTACAGGTCGCAGTTACAGTCAATACATCTTCTTTTGCTAGCACGTTACGTTCACGTGCAAAAGTTTGGAATGGATGAGTTCCTAAAGCCTCTGATTGAAGACTTAAACCAAATTCAGAATCATGGAATTCCTGTCATGATTGGAAATACTCTACGAATGGTCAAGGCCGCAATCTATTGCTTCTGTGGAGATAACCTCTCATTGAATCGTCTTGGGGGGTTCTCCTGCTGTTTTAGCGGAGGCCGGTTCTGTCGGTTTTGCCTTGCGTCGTCACAAAACCTGTCAGTCCTCACTACAGAGCAATCCTGTGTTGTAAGAAACATGAACGCCCACAGAAGACACCTGTCTGGCATACTAGTCAACGGCATTGTGAGTAAACGAATGTATGGTGTGACAGGACCCTCTCCACTCCTGAAGTTGCACCAATTTGATGTCACCCTTCAGTTACCTCCAGACATCATGCACGATATTCTTGAGGGTTCATTTGAGCAAGTGCTAAAGCAAGTGCTTACAGCACTCATCAGTCAAGGCATGCTGAAGTTTGATGACTTGGATAAGATCAGCACGTTTCCCTATGGTTTTCAAGACAAAAAGAATAAGCCTGAACCCGTTCCGAAGTCTTTCATCAATGGACACACCAGTCTGAAGGGCACAGCATCACAAAAATGGTGCCTTCTGCGACTCCTGCCTCTTATTTTCGGTGACAGCATTCCACCCAAAAATCAGGACTGGGAAGTGTTCCTCCTGTATCGTGAGATCTGCAACCTCTGCTTTGCCCCGGAGATAACAGAAGACCTTGTGGCATACCTCCAGATAAAAATTCAGGAACTGCTATGCTTGTTTGTTGCCAGGTACCCTGACATACCTCTAAAACCGAAGCTGCACTTCCTAGTGCATTACCCCAGGTTCATTATGGAGCTGGGGCCACTGAGTCAATTTTGGTCGATGAGGTTTGAGTCGAAACACCAGACTTTTAAGTCACTGGCAGCAAAGACCAAGAACTTCAGAAATATCTGCAGGACACTAGCATCAAGGCACCAGTTACTACAATGCTACGAGCTGGAATCTTTCTCATTTGACGAGGAAGTGTCCACGTCAGCTGCAACCCCAGTCAAGGAAGAGGATGTGCACCAGTGTGCAAGGCAGGACCTCAGTGGAACTGTGTTCCGAGTAAAGTGTGGATCAGTAAACAGGTGCTCCTATCATGTAGGGGACATACTAATTCTCGAAAAGAAGGACATCCCGTTGTTCGCTCAGATTGACACAATCTATGTTACAGCAGCAAGTCTGCACCTCGTTGTAAATATTATTGAGTGCAATGGATTTGAGAGGCATAAGTTTTCGTACTCTGTCAGACTGACAAACGAGCAGAAGCTAATCTGCGCTGGGACTGAAGCAGAAAACTGTACCTTTGACCTGTACAAAAATGCTGTCCCCCCAAAGTGGGAAATATAATAACCCCATTTTGGGCGAGCTGTCACTCATTTCTTTGACTTGAAGCTGCTTTTGAACGCTTTTCGACATAGGTAATAAATGACATTTAATGATGCATTCGTGTGAGTGGTTGACCGGTCATAATACTCGTGAGTTCTCCTTTTTGTCACAAAATTATATCCGATCTCCTAGAAAACTGGCTTGTGACAGCCATTTTTACAGCCCGAGGCATGTTCAATTACAGATGACGTCAACATTTGTCACAGTCTGCCCCCTGCCCAAAACCGACAAGCTATGCAGGCACGAAAACCACAAAATTACATCCGGTCTCCTAAAATGTTGACTCGTGACACCCATTTTTGGAGGCCAAGGTATATTCAATTACAGATGACGTCAACATTTTTCACAGCCTGTTCCCTGCCCGAACCGACAAACTATGCAGGCACGAAAACCACAAAATTACATCTCGTCTCCTAAAATGTTAACTTGTGACACCCATTTTTGGAGGCCAAGATATATTCAATTACAGATGACGTCAACATTTGTCACAGTCTGTCCCCTGCCCAAAACGGACAAGCTATGCAGGCACGAAAACCACAAAATTGCGTCTGGTCTCCTAAAATGTTGACTTGCGACAGCCATTTTTGCAGCCCGAGGCATGTTCAATTACAGATGACGTCAACATTTGTCACAGCCTGTTCCCTGCTCCGAACCGACAAACTATGCAGGCACGAAAACCACAAAATTACATCTCGTCTCCTAAAATGTTAACTTGTGACACCCATTTTTGGAGGCCAATGTATATTCAATTACAGATGACGTCAACATTTTTCACAGCCTGTTCCCTGCCCGAACCGACAAACTATGCAGGCACGTAAACCACAAAATTACATCTCGTCTCCTAAAATGTTAACTTGTGACACCCATTTTTGGAGGCCAAGGTATATTCAATTACAGATGACGTCAACATTTGTCACAGTCTGTCCCCTGCCCAAAACCTACAAGCTATGCAGGCACGAAAACCACAAAATTGCGTCTGGTCTCCTAAAATGTTGACTTGCGACAGCCATTTTTACAGCCCGAGGCATGTTCAATTACAGATGACGTCAACATTTGTCACAGCCTGTTCCCTGCTCCGAACCGACAAACTATGCAGGCACGAAAACCACAAAATTACATTTCGTCTCCTAAAATGTTAACTTGTGACACCCATTTTTGGAGGCCAAGGTATATTCAATTACAGATGACGTCAACATTTTTCACAGCCTGTTCCCTGCTCCGAACCGACAAACTATGCAGGCACGAAAACCACAAAATTACATCCGGTCTCCTAAAATGTTGACTCGTGACACCCATTTTTGGAGGCCAAGGTATATTCAATTACAGATGACGTCAACATTTTTCACAGCCTGTTCCCTGCCCGAACCGACAAACTATGCAGGCACGAAAACCACAAAATTACATCTCGTCTCCTAAAATGTTAACTTGTGACACCCATTTTTGGAGCCCAAGGTATATTCAATTACAGAACAGAATTACATTTTAGGTGATTCTCATATGCTTGTCTCATTTTGGTATAGTAAGGATATGTTTTAGAAAAGGCATGAGATTGGCAAGTAACCTAATGTACACTGGGGTTATCGCTTCTGTTGTGCAGCCCCTGGAAAATTTCCTTAGCAAGAAAAGAACAACGATTTTTTTTCTCCAGTCATTATACCATCAGAAAGCAAAATTGTAATTAAAATTGGCCAGTAATATTTTCAGTCTCAAAATTATTTGTATGCTTCGATCTGTACATAATAATATTGATAAACAAAACGGCTCATCGTGCTGAAGCTCATCAAAGTTGGAAAATCTGTCAAAAAGTCAAGAGCCCTGTTCAGCTCAGCTGATTCTACTGTGATTGTAACGGCGAGGTAACATGGACAGCATACATGTCATGCGCGTGTTCCCTGCATTTCATTCAACATCCATGCGCAGTACTGACGGCTGGCCGTGCACTGTGGAAACGGTTGGATGCCGCAGGTAAACATCGACGGCTCAGCCACCCGAAATGTCAAAGAAAGCGTGACGTTTTTATCAGTCGAGATATGAGGTACGCGGGATCATGGGGAATGCACATAATATGAGCGAAATTTTGATCCAAATTTACAGCCAAATGTCCGAAACCGCGAGCACCGAAATCTACCAAGCGCTTAATTTATGTTTTTGCGTGGAAATTGGCGAGGAAGTCCCACGTTTTTATTGCTGCTTCCAAACGTTCACGAGAACTGCACTTCGCGACTTTGGGGCACGCGCGAAACAGCGAAGGCTAATTTCAGGCAAAAAATAATAATACTCTAAAAAAAGGGCTTCTACACCATCACCGTTATACAGCTGTAACCTCGACCGCCACTCATTCTTCAGACATTTGTATTACGCGCTAGCACAAAACGTCGTACGCCGTGGCAAGCATTTACTTGTGGTCCTATGCATTTCAACCGCACGTATGGTAATGTTTCCACGCGCTTTCCACCGTAGGGGTAGAACACGCGGCAGACAGGGGAGAAGTGCCACACTTCGACCTGAAGCGGGGAGAGAGAAAATAGGCCTGGTAGAAGTGTGGCGGTTCAACCCTTTTTCTACCTTTTTTTCTTAGAGTGTACACGTTGCACCAATAAATATGTATTTAGCCTATCAAAAATGTCTTCGTTATTTTGGAATAACGGGCGCCAGGTATGAAAACCAGTAGAAGTCAATGGTAGCCAGGGCCGGCCGAAAGGCGAGCCAAACGGTGAGGTTGATGATTGGCTGGCTGCTAGGCATCACGACGCATTTTTATTGGTCGTATGTCCAGTGTTGCCTGAATTATCTCAAACTATGGGCTCTATGGGGAGCTGTGGGCGCCTGGCGCAGTTCCAGAAGCCGTGAGGTTGGTCCCGTGTAAGGCGTTTTCGGCGCGCCCGCCGTAGAAAGAGACGGAAGAGATTCTTCTGGAACCAACTAGAAGCCGCGCGCGCCCACGAGCGCGTCCCAGGGCAGGGCTCAGGGCGTCCTCTCCGTGCGACCTTGACGATGGAGCGCGCGCGCGGACGTAAGCTTCGAACGAATTTATGGTCGACATGTCTACTCCGCTGCGGCCTGGATTGTACTACCGCCTGAGCGAGCGCCGCCGACCCTAAGTCTCACAACAGCCTCAATATTTGCATCTTTTTTTTAGTATCGAGCATCGTTAAAATACACGATACACTAAAAATGTATTTTCGATACCGATAGTCCGATACTCTCAATTTTGGCACGCGATACCTAATACCGATACACAAAATGTATCGAAAGATTGTATCGAATATACATGTATCTGCGATACTGCCCACCACTGATTGGAGATGAAGGAAAGACACGTCTCCGAAGATGCGCAATCAACAAGATAAAGAAAAAATGGTGTTTCTTCACGATTTGTTTGCGGACGATCACCAAACGAATTTTTGTTCTGAAAACGGCTACGATATCAGGTGACCGAAAGGAATAGATGTTCTTATTGGAACAACTTCGTAGCTTTTATAACTAAAAAGTTCATTAACGATTTTTAGGTAATGAGCCATTCTACGGTTGAGCAACAGATGGCCAAGAACGTCCGCCGGCCCAGAGATGACAGAGGTGAAAACAGGGTGTCGATAGCCCTTGACACATAAAAAAGAGCACGAAACAGGACGTGAGTAGACAAACGCTGTGATTTTTTGTGTCAGTATGTACCAACTCGCCCACAACGTTGCTTTGACTCAGTAGCCCTTATAGTGTTTATGAAAAATCTGTATCGAAGAAAAAAAGACACCCGGTATATATATATACGGATGAAAATTAGGTCGAGCAAAAATTTGATACTGTGAGATGCCTGCGTTGAGATATAAAATGTGAAACTTCGCTACGCAAATGAGCCGTGTCGAAACTAGAACTATGCGCTTTTCGAGCGCAGAAACGACGCGACCTTTACCTTATCCGGATTCGAGAGCGGTCTCAGGTTAGCATGTACACCAATCACCTCCACCTCTCCAAAGCACGTGACCCTCTCACGTGGATTGCGTGTCGCTCTTTCTACGCTCGAGTAGTGCGTAGTTCTTGTTTCAGCTCACTTGGTTAGCGAAATTTGGCAGTTTATATCTCCGAGTATGTTCACTTCTCAGGCTGCTTAATAAGGACGGTGCACTTGAATAACGACAGGATTAAATTCTGCTACCCCGCATTCCTAGAAAACATCTAACTAACAAGTTAACTATTGAATTTCAGTGAGTTAGTCATCCAGCGATAGCATACGCTGTCCGGGAGCAGCATCCTCCAGGACATCCTCCTGGCCGTATAACCCACCTGCTGAAATGGCATCTATTTTGCTCTGCTAGTTTTTTTTAAATAAAAATTATGCAAGAAATAATACAACAACCTGTATATCGAAACGAACGAAAAATGTGAACGAGGTCTCAGCATACAAATGTGTTTGGTATTTATATTATATTAGGTAAACTGAATTATTTACCACATCGAGGTTCTGGTAGTTTGATAGGTCAGGCCTTGCTGCTGCACTGGCGGTGGCCCTAAGAAAGGCAGAAGACAAAATTACGATTGCAATGCCTATTGTAGCTGGCATTATTGCAAGTCAGGTAGCTTTCCTGGCAGCAGTATTAGAGTTCCACAGATCGTGTATTATATGCCGATGCACCACATGAGCTCACGCGGTTGCTCTACTTTACGAAAATCTTGTGACAGACAAGCTGCTACCCTATTTGCACGCGGAAGCGTGTCACCATTTGCAGGGAAACATGCGTAGGTCATTGCTCTGTCGCTGATCTGTTGACAGTGCAAAGCAGACAGATGATGCTTCCGCGGTTTCGACAGTATCAACGTGTCGTACACCGAAGTTGGAGTACGTCGGTGGTTTCTCCTATCTAACTAGAAATAATGACATCACCTTGTAGCGTATAAACACGGGGATGCATCCGTATTTCCGCCCCAACACATGGATGGAGCAATCATGATTGCATGGCAAAGGTGGACTTCATAACTAGCCTTCGCATTGCTGTAAAAGTTAAGATGAAGGACCTTTTTGGAAATTGCGGCGTAGCAATTAAACGAACCGACCACTGTTTATGAAACTTTTTCACGTATACATTGCACGGAATTGTCGCACAGAGGCCATGCAGGGCCCTCTGTGGATTTTCCCAAAAATTTTCCATATGGAACATCATGAAAAGTACTGAGTGTCAGAATGGCCCCCACTACTGTACATACGGCACTGAGTGTGAGCGTTACCAACCGCGCTTTCTGCAAATGGTATGCTATGCATTTCAATGCCTACCTCACACTGGCTCCTTCTGCTTTTACACCGTGGGTGCGGGTATTGAAGCTCTTGAAAATTCCTGCATACGAGGCTCACCCGCACCCCTAGCCACGGATGTGTTGGTGGCTTACCACCCTGTGTACGAAGCAGGCCACGGGCCGGGCTGGTTCTCCAGTAGGTTTCAGCCCATTGTGGTGTCGTGGGGCCGGCAGCGCCGCAAAAGTAGCTCTCGTATCGGAAACGGACCAGTACTGCACTGCTGAGAAGAGATCGTCGTTCCATTCTGCTTTGCCTCGTGACACCCTCGGCTTCCCGCCAATGGGCAGCCCACATTCTCCCCCCATCTAGGCTGAGCAGAGGTGATCCAATGCTCGCTTTTCGCATGCCACTTTTCGTCAAGATGTTGCGGTAATTAATCGAATGCGACTCGATGTGGCTTTTACAGCTCAGTGGCTTTACCGCTTGAGACAAGTTGACTCTCCCAGATGCTGTCGCTGCGGTGCTCTACATGATCTAGAGCACATTCTTCTCCGTTGCCCACAGAACCAGCCATCCCGAACCCCACCCACCGGGTTTCTTAGTCAGCGGTACTCTCACCCCTTCTCCCTATCAAAACTGCCTGGTCCCTGGCCGAATCCAGCCCACCAACGCTCTGCGCTCAAAGCTGTTTTGGCATTTCTGGACACAATCGGATTTCGATCGTTATTATGAAGGGGCTCATTATCTCATTCTCTACATCACCCCCAGTAATGAGGTGTAGTATCGCCTCTGATGATGAAGCTCCCCATTCATCATCATAAAATAAAGTTGTTGATGTTGTTGTCTTCTTCAGAACTTGTATTTCTTCCAACTTACGTTCGTAGTAAGCGACAAGCAAGGGAGTCAAACACATCGCGATGAGGGGGTGAAAACTCAATATCGCTTCACCCAAGTTAAGCAAACCCGAAGTCTATGAAAACAGAGACGACTACCATAGCCAAGAACATTAGTGCCTGAATAAGTGCGAAAATGTGTAGAGCGTGTTGTGTAGTGCCTGAATAATTTTTTAGAAGTCTGTGTCCGTTGGTCGGACATTGCGGTAATATGCACGATGATTTTACGCTTTGTGGATTACGGGGGTGTGAATCAAGTTTCTGTAGCGCTGTTTACCGCTTGGTGTGGTTTTTTGTTAGCGATTCCCAATTCTACGATGAAGATTTACGCTTCTGCAAATCCGTCTGAAATAACAGTAATGTGATACTGCTATAATTTGAGGAAAGCTGAAGAGACGCAGTCACACCCAAGCATCAAGATCCCAAATTACATTCTGGTGTCTCAGGCCAGGATGATCAGGATTGGCTGGTGTCGCTTTTTGGCAGCGGTAAGTTAAGTTAGTCGAATATTTGGCAGCTGAACATAACAATGTTGCACTGACATATATTCGGTGCCGTATTATTCTCAGAGATCGTTGTTTTAGGCACTAAAATCTTTTAGGCCTCTAAAAAGGGAGTAAGAAGTCTTAAAAACGCACTGGCATTGCTATATAACGTGAGCAGAATTCCGCAACACCCCCTCTGAAACCCGCCTTGGCCTGATAGCAGAGGACTACGCAAGGAAGCTAAGTTTACAGGGGTGTGCTTGTGTCACGTGACGATGAATATATTTGGTCAGAGAGCGGAGGACACGACTGAGGCGAACAATTCCCTTCTCGCGGGGCGACTTGATAACAACACCGATAACACGCTCAGGAAAATGTACGTAAGTGAAATAAGTGATGTATAGCCCTGTTAATGAATATGAGACTTTCAAGCTATCGGCAGGTTGCCGGATGGAGTTTGCAGTTTGGCGCCTGTGATTGCCTTTTCGCTGACAAATTGTCCAAATGTGGCTTCTAAGCGTGCATCAAGGCAAACGGCTATGGTCGGCAGACGATATGCAGACTACCTTACTACATAATCACATCGTCAATATCAAGTTGGTATTAAGAGTAATTACGAGCTAAAATAGAAGAAATTGGCAATCTTGAGCCAGTAGGTGCCACTTGGGCGACGACTTCGCCCAATGTCTTAAGTATAGTTTGGGCTGGTTGATGTAAATTCATTTTAAGGCGACCAAAGAACAAACACGAGACAACAACACAGCGACTTGTGATGTGGTTTTGTCCCCTGTTTGTTCTTTGGTAGCTTGAAAATGAATGACATGACCAAACGCTACTTCTCAGGCTGCAGCAGGGAAAGCAGCCACGCACCGCGGACTCAGTTATTAAATATGAATATATAGACTACGCAAGTAAATGATGACATCTTCGATATCGCGTTTATATAAAGAGTTATCACGCGATAAAATGGAAACTAAAAACAATTTGGCGCCTGTGAGTGCTATCTGGGCAATGAGCTGATCAAACGCGACTACGTTGGTGCAAAACTAACTACATTCAGAATCGAAGGCGTGTATAATCCCAAATCCCTACAGTGACAACGAAATCAGAAGGCATCAACGAAGGCACCCGGCGGAAAAGAAGTGGATAACGCGGAGGGAATTATTAGTGCATTTACATCACCGTTGACACGTACTTGCAGGTATAGTCGCGGGTAGATAGGTCACAGGGCAATCTACAACAACACAAGAACAGACAATTACAACACGAGTTGCAGTTTCTAACTCAAATGCAAAACCAGATGCAGCAATGTTCAGGTTGGAATGTGAACAATGCAGTGCCTGCTACGTGGGAGAAACTGGAAGAAAGCAAGCCATGAGACTGAAAGAACACCAACAACAGATATCAAAACCACCGGCAGTGAATCACCCCACAGAACTTGTCGAGCACGTGCTAAAAACAGTTCATTCTGTTGACTTTCACAATGCAAAGACCGTGGCACACGAGCATAAATGGTGCGTAAGAAAATTTTTGGAATCTTGGCACAATCACCGTGATGATAACGCATGTAACAGTCACAAAGGGCCACTGCCTGATTGCTACAAGGTCATGACTAAGCTATAAGTAGAACTCGGATGGCGTACTGTTTCTTGTTTCATTCTGATGATGATGCCCGAACAGGCATCGAAACGTCATATTACATTTTGTTTTCGTTGTTACGTCAACCCAGTGTGTGTAAGTTTTCCTCGCGAGGAAAGAAAGAAAACTTGAACAACAGCAAGGACAACTTTATTGTGAGATGATGAATGGGGAGTTTCATGAAGTGAACCAAATACTGAGCCCGTTCATGATAAGGATGAGAAACCTTGAAGACGTCTGTGCATACGTGTCTGTGCAAATCGGATTTCATTCTAATGCACGAAAATTGTTGAACTGACGACAACGACAGCCGGAGTAACACCTACACCCACCACATGCTTTCGCACGCACACTATTCTTATTAGTAAAGTTTCTGTTCACTCCGATGTGTAGTCGCTTCCGTGATACCACCGCTCAACAAAAATACTTATTCCATGAGCCGCGTCCGTCTCGTATCAGGTGTGGCAAATCACAGTCGCAAAAAACAGTGTTAAAAACAATAAGGACGGCACAGGACGGACGCACTGGTATACGGACAGCAGTGTGTCCGTCCTGTGCCGTCCTTATTGTTTTTAGTAGGAATGTGCCAACCGAATCCGCGAATCCACGAATCCTAGGCAGGGATTCGAGATTCGGGAATCCGAATCCCAGTGTCCAAAACGGCGAATCGAATCTTTTGAATCCACCGACCACGTTTGTTCGTTTCTTTTTTTCAAGTTGGCGCCTCCGGTGTCCGCCGAAAGCCTCATTGACCGACGGGTGTTTTCTTGTTTGTTTGCATTGCTCTGGACTGAAAGATAATAATAATTGGGTGGTTTACGTCGCGAGACACCTGAGATCATGAGCGACGCCACAGCGGTCGGTCTGTGGATTGCTTTTGCCCACCTGAGGGTTCTGTAACGTGCAATGAAAGCTCGTCACACGGCACCCCGTATTTAACGTCCCTCGCGGAAGACGGCGTGTCTAAGCAACTTGTACCCTACCACCAAGTTGCTGGCGTCCTCGGCCGGGTTCGAACCCGCGATCTCGGGATCAGAAGGCGAACACGCTACTGGACTGAAAGAGTTCAGGCAGGAACTGTTACATTTCTAGTTTAAAAGTAATACGGTTTTGCTTTTGCTACTAATACACTGCTACTGAACTAGAATGCTTAGCCATCGTTGACGCTGTTGACAAGTGGCACTGCTACTTCCACGGCAGCCACTTCACCGTGCTCACAGACCACGCGGCGCTCCAGTGGTTGAAGACCATCGAGCGTCCTACAGGGCGTCTTTTTCGATGGTCTCTTAAGCTGTCCATATACGACGTCACTTTCAAACATCAGCCGTGTTCGGCCAACGTCGAGGCAGACGCCTTATTCCAATCACCAGTGATCAGCCTACTCTCCACTCTGGAGCTCCAAAACGCCTCCTGTGACCTACCTGACGGTGCGTATACCTTGCAAAACGGTGTCCCCATAGTACGAAAACGCGGCCTACGCAAGATCTACGTCGCACCTTCGCTTCGCGAGGCACTTCTCCAGATAGCTCGCCACGACTTTGGACATATTGGCGTGCGAAAAACTCTCGCTCTTATATCTCCCCAGTACTACTGGCCTGACATCACCAACGGTGTTTCCAACTTCATTCGTCATTCTGATATCTGTCAGCGATGCAAAAAGTCGAAACTGAAGAAATTTGGACTCTTGGAAGCTCTGCCACCAGTTGAGGAACCCTTCGACCTCATTGCAATGGATACCATCGGGGGATTCGCTGGATGCGGTTCTACCAAACGGTTTATTCACTTGGTCGTTGACCATGCCACACGATACGCCTGGGCATTTGCGCAGAAGCATGAGACGGCCGACGCGTACATCTCTTGTCTTCGAGAAGTTTTTGCGACTGCCACCCCTCGCTGATTTCTCTCCGACCGAGGCCCCGGGTTTCTCGCAAACACCTTCATGCGGTTCCTGAAAAATCGGAACGTCCATCAATTATTCACATCGACCGGTCACCCCCAGTGCAATGGCCTCAATGAGTGCACGAATCAAACTATCGTCAACCGACTCAAGTGCAAAATTCAGGAACAACCCAGGATCCCTTGGCACCAGTTCCTTATGCAAGTAGTCGCCGAATACAACCGCACCCCGCACGAAGTCACACGTTTTTCTCCGTCATATTTAATGCACGGCGTCCCTTCGTACGATCTTCACATCGGCAACATTGGCAACAACGGATTGGCAACATCCCGTCCCTCGCCGAAGCCCGTAGGCAAGCGGTGCGCAATTCTCTTGCCTACCATCAGAAAAACAAAGTAATCTACGACCGAAAATTTCTTCCTGCTGATTTCTCCACGGGAGACGCCGTACTCTATGAGACCCCGTGGCACCCCAACCGCGGGAAGCTCGCTCCTGCCATGGAAGGACCCTACACCATACTTCGCAAGATTTCACCTGTTAATTATGAAATCGACCGCTCCATCTTACCTCTTGGGCGGCTAACCGACATCGTCCACGTTAGTAAACTACGCCTCTACCATTCCCCTACTCGCTTTTCTCTTGGAGGGGGGGGGGGTGACGTATAAAAGAGGTGCAGCTCGCGCAATAAACATATGTTCGTTCCCCGATTCACTGATCGCTCCGTTCCTTCGTCACATATACATAGAATCAGATCAGTAGTCTTTAGAGCAACGTAGGTTTTACCTGCTACTTCATACGCAATAAGGATCAGGGGTCACCCCGAGAACCCGGCATATCGATGTGTAAAAGGACAATTCAGACAACACTTCTTGAACAGGCCTGCAGCTGTACGTTCTTTTAGCATTCGAATGTCACAGGCAGTTGAGCACTATGGCTTTCATCTCTATGTAATGAGTACAACTCTGTGATCCTTCAGACAAGTAAAACAATTCCTCCATGGAAGCCCCCTCCAGAATGTAACATGTCCTCCTACCGATACAACAAACGTGAAACTGCTAACACCGTACTGCAACAAGAATTTGAGGTTCTAAATGATAGCTTTAGCAGCCATGTAGAGTTGTACACTGATGGTTCCACTTCCAAACGCAGCTCCGATTTGGAAGTGGAACCGCTTTCATGCACCTCTTTTTGTAACCGTTGAGACGTTTTGTAACCGTCTGGTTCACGTCATCCCCTTCCACACTCAAAGAAAGCGGCTTAAGGACGGTGTGTGTTCAGCTGTACATTTCCCACCGTCCAGTCTGCTGACATTCATACTCACACGTAACATATACCTTTTAGTTCTCCACATATGCAAGCATATTGACGTAACATGAAAAGGGATTGGTTGGTGATTCATATGAATTAACAGAAAGCCTGATTGACTAGATATAACACGAAAAACGGTTAAAACTTGGCCTGGTTGGTGACCACGGAAAGAAATTTGCAGAATGCCATATTCGTATACTTTACTCTGTACCACCAAAGTGTGATAAGGTATATGTCGGGCAATCATCAAGGTGCACAAACAGAGCGAGTGTTTGGGCTGGTTGATACAGCACTGGGGGTATTTAATTGTTTTTAAATGAAAGGTGCATGAACACTAGTTTAAAATGACATTCAACTAATACCTCTAATAGATAGGGTGCGTTGGGGGACCACTTACTGACATGTGTGGGATGTCAGGCAGAATTCCAAAAAACAAACATTTTGTTCAGGTGTAAAAAACAAGATAGCCTTCTCTTTCGAGAAGCGCATGAGATAAAAAACGCAGGTAGTAACTGCGTCAGTAACCCCTGTATTTATCTTTCCCAAAACATATCAGCATTCATGTCGACCACTTAATGATAACTGTTGTGTGGATGAGAGATGGTGGTGTAAACAGGAAGTCCAACACAAGAGGGAATAAAGGGGAGAGGAGGGTTCTTATGTATTTAAGACCTCGTTTCACAAAATAAGAATTATTTGGTTGGCAGTTCAGTGTGGTGTCCTCGTCTTTTTTGTGTTCCGTTCTCGTCTTTTCCTGCACTGAGGGTTTATCGTCTTTAACTATATTAAACGTAAGATGTGAAATAGTGATTATGTTCACAAAGCATATGTGCAAATTAAGTTTACTTTGCTGTAGATCGCTGATTATAGATTTCTTAACAAAATTTGTTTGCTTCGCTGTCACGTGAGTCGAGGCATGCATACAATTAAGAAATCTGTGCAGCAGTAAAAGATGAGTAAATGGTTTGTATTACAAGTTACTAATATCTGCAAAATTCATATTCACCCACCCATATGCTTGTTGCTTTTGCCACACAAACGCTTTATGCTTGATAGAAGTGAAATGTGGAACACCGTCATTGCGTACACAAAATACGTGCACACCTAGTGCCATTACTTTGCTGGACGTAACTATTTATTGTTTTGAAGTGTTTATGGTTGAAGTGTTTATGGCATAGTGTTTATGTATAGACGTGTACAACACATCTGGCCTGAGCTTTGCCATGTACCATGATCATTACCTGTATCTGAATGGCACGTCGTTCCGAGGAACTCTGAAATCACGTGCACTGTGCCTTCAGTAAAATATCTCACTTGTGCACTTCCAAAGCGTTGTTTCTATGCGAAGATCCAAAATGCACAGGTGACAAGTGGTTGCAAAGCAACATATGCGCTTTGCCTGTACGTATGCTGATCACAGTGAAGAAGATTTTCTCCAAGAAGGAGGGATAAGCTATATTGAGACTGCTTTCCATAAGCAGAAGTACGCTGGAACAGCGTACTTCACACAGGCAGTGGTCACAGTCAAGGCACAGTGCACAGGCAAGGCACAGTGGTCAACCATCATACCAATATACGCTTAGTGTGGGCTACTCTTTTTTCTGCAGGAAGAGGGCAGGCTACTCAGCACTGTGCTGTGAGAGTTCCTCACTGCTGTACCTTAGAAATGACTGCTTGAGTAATCACGATAGAGGAAAAAAGGAAGCATCAAGTCATTGATCTATAACACTTTGGTATATGTCTTTTGTTTTTCTTTTCTTGCTATGCCTTCCCCTCTGGTCCATGGCGGCTTTACATCAGCATTATGCCATCGAGGTGTGGTCCACATTTCGTGATTTTTTAGACGTCTGAATTTATCAATTAGGTTTTACCCTTCGCAGTATTGTAAGGCGGAGTGTTTAACGTTCCATCCTCCCCCTCCTTTGCAATATATCAAAAATATTGCAGAAAGAGTTTGGGGCAATATGTAGTTCCAGATGTGATTGCATATGATAGATATGTAGCACGCCGAAACCCGCAACCAGAAAACTAAAACTGTCATTCTAGCTTGTGCATGCATTACAATGCGAGCGTTACAACAATCGCTAAGAATGTCACAGACAACATGGGTTTGTTATTACTAATTTTTACCCGCTTACTGCATCATTTTTCAAGAATTTCGTTTGTTTAAGCAAATATGACAAAAACAAAACAGCGGCGTTTTGTGCCGCTGTAACGGGCGAACTTCGGGCTTCCGCGTCTGGCAACTGCGTTCCACAAGATGGCAGCCTCAGCTGTTTGACGCTGATTGAACGGCAGCTTGACCCACCTGGCCGAATCATTACCGAGCCAGGAGAAAGGCTTTTTCAGAACCCCGAGCAGCCGAGTAGCAGACGACAGCTGAGTAACAGACAACATTTCTCTAGACCAATCAGCGAGCGTTCTCCTTATAGCGTCAGCGCGAGGTTCCAGGCAGATCACAGGCTGGTACTGCTCTTCACCACCGTTGCGCACGGTCGCTTTTTGCGGTGCACTTTAAATTCAATTTCTGCGATAATTATGACTCTGTGATGTGAATTACTTCGCATGGTGCATCTTACTGGCCTACTTAACAGTTTTATAGGAAGAAAGCTCCGTGTTAAAAATGACTTCTGTGCTACTTTAGAGGATCTGTGATTTTAATTACTAACGGAGCATTGAGCCTAGTTTTAGTAAACACACAAATTTTACCTAGGTAAAACTTCCAGTAGTATTAGGCGCATTATGGCCTTAGTAGCTAATGCGCCAGAGAAAAACCAATCAAATCAAATCCAAATCACGTGTCCCTCTGAAGTGAAATGGGCGCACTGCCCCCTGCATGCCCATTCGCTGCAGTTTCGGCTGTTGCAGTGTGCACGTACCTTTCCTGGGTTTTCCACAGACGCTTTCAGACATATGTTGGCAGAGTTCCCTTAGAAGTCAGCCCAGGACACACATTCCCCCAGGGAGTCAGTTGTGACGTTGCCCACATCTGTGAGGCCGACAACGGCGAGCCCTTTCACTATAACCACCATCATCACATGCGTTGAAATATCCATTTTCACATGCAAATGTGGCGAAACCGCAGGAACGGGGAACGCAGGGGATAGAGCACCCATTTCACGTCAGAGGATTTGGGTTGGTAGAGACGATTGGAGTAGGTGTCAATCTGCTGGCCAGATTGACCGCTTTCCAGCCCGGATAAGACTCCATCATCGAAAGATGATGCGCTTTTTTCAGGATTTTTAGAAGTTAGGAATGGCTTTCAACGGACAACAACAACTTTATTTTGGCTTTGGAGAGTGGAGAGCTTCATCGCAACAGGCGATACTCTACCCCATTGCTGGTGGGAAAGTGGGGAATAAAATAACGAGCCCCTTCACAATAACGATCGAAGTCCGATGGTGTCCAGAAATGTCAGAAGAGCTTTGAGCGCAGCGCGTTGAGCTGGAGTAGGCCAGGGACCGAGCAATTTCGATAGGGAGAAGGGGCGAGAGTCCAGCTGACGAAGAGACACAGATAGAGTGGTTCGGGAAGGTTGGTACTGGGAGCAATGAAGAAGAATATGCTCCATATCCTCAAGAACACCACAGTGGCAGCAGGGGGAGAGTCAAGTTGTCTCAAGCAGTAACGCCACTGAGCTGTAAAGGCCACATCGAGGCGCATTCGGTGGATTAATGCAGCATCTTGACGAGAGGTGTTTCGTGGCATGCGGAAAGCGAGCGTTGGATCAACTCTGCACAACATAGAGGGGGGAAGAATGTCGGTTGTTCATTGGCGGGAAGCCAGGGGTGTCACTAGGCGTCGGAGAATTGAACGGCGGCCTCCTCTCAGCAGAACAATGCTGGTACGTTTCCGATACGAGAGTGCTGTTCTGCGGCGTTGTCGGCTTGCTCGTTCCCCACGACACCACAATGGGCTGGAACCCACTGGAGAACTAGCCTGTGGCCTGCTTCGTAGATAGTGTGGTAAGCCATTAACACATCTGTGACTAGGGGTGCGGATGGGCCTCGTATGCCGGAATTTTCAATTGCTTGAAGTGCAGATTTGGAGTCTGTGAAGACTGCCCATTCCCGTGGTGTAAAATCAGCGATGTATTGTAGAAAGAAAAGATTGGCATGGAGTTCCGCAGCTGTGGAGGAGGTTGGATGTGAAAGGCGTCTTCCGTGCACTACGCCTTCGGATGCTATGACGAATGCTGAGGCGGACTTGTTTCGGGTTGCGCCATCGGTATATGCTGCCGTAAACGTAGAAAACTTCTCGTTTACCAGAGCATGAAAATGGGTTCGGAGGACTTGAGGGGGGACCTGATCTCTTCTTTCCAGAAGGTTTGGAAGGCGTACAAAAGGTTTAAGACCGTTGCGAAAGGGTTAAGACCGAAAAGGCGTACAAAGGTTTAAGGCGTACAGAAGGTTTGGAAGGCTTTCAACGAGAATTGTATGTCATTCTGTTATCTCGCTTTTGATGAAAATTCCCTAATGGAATTCCCTAATGAATTTTAGGTAATCAGTCATCTCGTAGTTAAATACTTCTTCGACAGGAAGTCCACCTGGATGTTTAACTCAACAGGAAAAAACGACATCTATGTTGCTCTCATAGTTTTCTATAAAAAAAAACCTGTTGCTGATAAAAATGAACACCTTGTAAGTGATACAAAGGCAGCGAAAGCTATAACTTTGCTTAAAAAGCCTGTAGCACACACATTATGTCCCATACTTTTCGCTATAACAGACGAATAATTGAACTGATGATCCCATAACTGAACCATGATCCCATTCTCGACATACACACTTTCCTTCTCATCACGAGGACTGTTATCAAGCTTTTTGTTGTCAGCTGCACCATTGGGAGGGCGTACGTCTTTCTTTAGTGTTCAAAACACCAGTGTAGCGAAAAATAGCTGAGTGCCCTAGAATGAAGACAGCTGTTTTACCAACGAAACTCAACAGCCGTCATGAGTGGTTACGTCTGGACCATTCCCTCTGCCTTCACTGCATGTGCACTCATTTCCAACACTCGAAAGGGAAGAAGCTTCCCTCCAGTGATGCACATGATACGAAGATACAATTTGGTAAATGCCAAACTGTTCAAACCAAAATGAGTATGTCAAAATGGGGGTGTCGGTTACGTGGGACAATGACAGGCTATGATAACAGCTTTCATAACAGTTACGCAATACTAAAAGTAATAAATGCCTTCTCAAACTGTAGAGGTATCAAGTTATCACAGAAAAAGTCCGCAAGTGTCGCGTTTATTAAGACACACACGCACACACACAAAAAAAGTATTGAACTCTCTCGATGCAGATGAGTGAAGCAGATACAAGGTAAATATAGATGTTAGCGAAGCTTGCATTGGCCACCACGTCTTCAAGGGCGGCCATGATAAAGACCGTCAGTGCCATCCATCCGTTGCGGGGCAAACTACAAATTCCGTCATAATGACGTCACCCGGTACGTCACCATTACGTATAGCGCGTGGCGGGCGCTCGCGCTGCGCGGGCGTTCCATCGCGATGTCGAGCCGCGGAATGTCAGAACCGCTGTTGAAAGCAAATCCAAGAGCAAAAACTCAAACAATTTGTAAACAGAGAAGGATCAACACTAGCGACATTCGTGCAACAAAGGACACAGGAGACCAGGTGGGGGCTTGCTTTCTTTTATCACAGGTAAATTCGCCATGCCGTTGTAAACGGTATAAATACCCACATGAGACAATTGATGCTCTGAGGCTGGAACACAGTGACTTTTCAGTGACTTCCATCTTTCATCATAAATACCCACGACAGAATAATGTGCAAAATAACCAGTATGACAGTCCATGTACTGAATAAGCACGAAAGGATAATGTGCAAATTCCAGCAAACACAGGTGGGGCCCATGATCTTAATGTCCAATGCATGCTGCTATAGCTGTCCTCATGTACATCTCACTCTTTCCACATATCTCTCGTACAAAGGTGCAAGTCAACATATTTGCACTTGAACATCACATTATATGATATTTGCATACTGTGTGGTGCTATGTCTGCCCACAGTTTTTGGCACTGTAACGAATGCTATGGGGGAATAAGAAGGCACAAGTCCATTGGCTCATTTTAGAAGTCTGTGATACTTTATCTTGCAAAACAGGCACAACAGTATCAGCTTCCAGCAATGACAACCTTGTTCAGTGTGTACACACCCTGCTGATGACTACTTCTACTTTGATTACAACGGCATTTTTGTATTAAAGGAATGTCAAAGCATCGACAATGTTCTCTGCTTCTGCTATTTTGTGCACATTTTGCCATGTGGTGTAGATTTGCAAGCTGCACAAGGTGCTTAGCCCTGCACATAACTGCTCCTACATCCTTGCACACAACTACTGAACTCAGCGCAGGATTCAAAATATAAAATTACGTGCTAGGGATCTATGTACACAGGTATACACTTAATACGTATCAAATAATAGGCAAACTGCTGAAGATTCAAAATAGAAAATGTATGCTAGGTATCTATGTACACAGGTGTACAAACACTAAACATATATAAATAATCAGCACAGACTACTGAACTCTGCATGGCTGTCAAAATACAAATAGCACAGTAAGGAGCTATGGGCAAAAGTGCACTTTGACAAATCGTATGCTTCACAGGAATGAAAGAATTACAAGACATCATGTGTAATCTAGGTTACAACTGAAAGCACTGGATGGACAACAGAACCATGCATATCCCTTTGCATGGAAACAAAACTTCTGGTTACATCACAACAACGTGCACAGATTACGAACTTAGTCTCGCTGACTGCTGCAGTGCCTTCTGACGTAACGTACTACTTCGTACTTCCTCATTGCTTTCTCGTGCAAAGCAGAACAGTCGTACCCTCAGAAAAAAGTGAATCATACACGGATGAAAAACACAAACTCAATGTCTTTGGCACAAGTATGTCCAACGCTTCACACAGATTGGACCTGACCCCTTGGGAGGTGAGGAATGTCTTAACGTTGGCTTTGAAGGCTTCCTCACACGCACCCACAAACGTCGCAAAGGCAGGAAGAGGAACCGACAGCTCCAAAGTTAGTACTGTCCACATTCTTGACACTCAAATAAAGCAATAGCTGGCTACTGTCCTGAAATGTGGCATTCCCCCGAGGAATGTACCAAGTTGGACTTGGTGGTTTGAAATTGAAAAGACGACGATGAAGAAGAAAACGGCTATGAACAGTCACAAAGTGCGCAGTCAACGTATAGCTCACCCACTGATCTGTATGTATAAAAGCTGGATCGCGCATGGGAGAGGGGCTCGTGGGGGAGAGGCACGCATTCGGGCCGCCATGTTGGGAGGCCCTAAAGCGCTGTGTGCGCCCATAGAAAACAAGAGGAGGCAACAGAGATTGTGAGTATTTATTGCGCTGCAGGCGTTGATCGTTGTTTGTCGTCACACAATTTTGTAAGGTGCCAGTATACTGATGTATCCTAACAGTGTTTCACAGGTGTCCTGCCGTTCGATTCTTAATTACGTTATGTTTTGCATTCCGAAACTAGACCGTCACTGCAGTGCAGCGCTGGGGATTGTACTACAGCACGTTTCCCAGCCAATATTTCAATAAGAAACGATGTGAGATTATCAACAGCCATGTATATAATCTCCCGTGCTGCGTTCTGGACAAAAATTGTTCCACAGAGAACGGTCCCAGAAAGGATATACCCGCATGGTAGAAAGAAATGGCCCCGTAGAATCACAGCCGTTGTTTCAGACAGGCGTATGCGTTTAGTGTGATTTATATCAAGCAAGAAAGAGTCTTTTAGTGATCGACAGTGGTGTCTTCGACGTAATGCCTCGCAAATATGAACACACCGAAGCATCCCAAACAATTACTTCACGCAATTAGATCACGCTTAGGCCAGTTAATCTAGGTATTGATGTAAACTTAATCAAGTTACTTAGTAAGTGGTAACACCTCCTTGAGACACAAGACTTATCTCCTTTTGAAGTACCGCACTTTTTTCCTTCACTTGCTCTGATTATTTGCAGGTGAAATTGAATGTCCTTCACGCGTACTCACATGCTTTTGCTGAATAGAACTGCAGCGTGAACAAAGCTGCGTAGGGACGGGGGCCTGCCATCCACTGCTGACTTTGTCATGCGTGTTATGTGGAGCACGTTGCAAAAAATGCAGCTGCACATCTGAAACTCCAATCATTATCATCGTCATCTAAAAGGGAGTGTGGTAGCACTGTCGTGAAACCAGGCACGATTTCTGAAGATCTTCTATGACACTTTCCGCAGTTTGCACACTTTTCTGCAGCGTCAGTCTCTCTCATAGGAGTTACTTTGCATTAACAGTGACTCCCATCTTACATTTTAATGTGCGAGGGCTCTCTTGCACTACACATGTACGGTTTCCAAACTGCAACATGACGATTTGGAGCTTGAAACTGGAGCCCTGGTGTACCCTGTCTATGAAATGATACCAAGTGAATCATGTCAAACGTGATGTTTAATGGAAGATGGCTATCTTGGTTGTGCATTCTGCGTGACAAAGATGTAACACGATATGCTTTCGTAAAGAACATAAGTGATGTTATGCTCTATGAATAAAGAGAATATAAATTTTTCAAGTTCAACATTTATTCTGGCATATACGCATTTCAAGATACAATGAATGTGCAGGGAAGTGACAAAACAATACATTTATTGTTTTGTGACCTCCCTGCAATGACAATATATATCTCAGGAATGACAATGTACAGGTACACTATGCAAGTTCGTTGCACCCAATTTTCATACATGCTGAATTTTAAATTTTTGTTTTGCTGCCTATGTGTTCTGTGTATTACGAATTGCTTAATGCAAACAACACATTGTTAATTTCAAGCTTTTTGCTCCCATCTAAGATATTCCTATCCTGAAGGAACTGCCACTTCGACACCATAAAATATTCAGTAGGTTTCACTCTGGCAGGCCCTGCCACTGCAAATTTCCTGAATTGAAATCCTTCAAACTGTGTCATAATCTTAAATACGTCAATATTTCTGCAAGTAGTTGACATGCTGGAGGACACTCCTCCTGCAGCTAAGGCAACTACAGAGAGTTCCAAGAGGCCGAAGGTAAACCTACAGCTGCATGAGTGTGATCAGCAGTAGTGCATTCTCAAGAAATAATTTTCTTCTTATAGCATATATGTGCATGTCTAGTAACTGAAACAATGGTCACAGTTCCACAACGAGTTTTAATTCCTGAGGGTGTATACTGTAGAGTTGGGTTAGATCTACAACAGTTAATACAAGGTATTATATACTATGAATTCCTTTAAAAATCTCATGTGACACATATGCTTTTACTTTTTGGAGGTGCTACGGTGATCGAAGTTTGTGGGCACTGCTCAGGTTTTGCACCCATTTCTTGCGTATGTCGAGGCAGCTGTGAAAGACAGAACATTGATTAGGATGCAACTAGTTAAAAATAAATATGTTGTTTAGTAAA
Organism: Ornithodoros turicata; assembly: GCF_037126465.1. NCBI lineage: Eukaryota > Metazoa > Arthropoda > Arachnida > Ixodida > Argasidae > Ornithodoros > Ornithodoros turicata. Next base: position 122,919,311 of record NC_088201.1, on the reverse strand, counting down.
AGCATTGCATAAATGTTTAAAACAGGGCTTACAATTCCAACATCTTTTAAGAATTCCAACGTTTAAACGGTGTTCTAAAAAGAATTATAGCTTCATCACCAAGACACAATGCTGGGTGAAGGGGCCTAAGGTGTATATAAAACTCTCTGAAGTGATGTGTTCCATGATGTGAACATGTAAAGAGAATGTGCCAAATTGAGAGAGGCTCACCACAGTGCGTGCACTGGGGTGGTTCCTCCCCGTAAAGTACGAACCCGTGAATGAGGAACATGATACTTATCTGTAAGCTCGATCGCATCAGACGATGACACAGATGATCCTCGATGACACAGGCGATCCTCTGGGTAGCCCCCGTGAGGAAACCTGTATTGAGAGACCACACTGCTACAAATAACACGACAAGCTATAAATTATTATTATCGCAACAAGCTGACAACATAGCTCAGACACAAAGGCGGTATCCAAGTCACACCACACCACCGTTACGTAGGATTCTTTGTCACAAATCAAACCAAGGCACAAAACAATACCAATACATGAAAAAAGGTGACCCTCTTGGTCTTATTACGACGTAATACTGAACTTATACGCGAAGGTGGTTCAAAGAAATGACTGTGCACTTGCTTCCGTAGAGAACACTTGGTACCGTGCTAGCAATGCATGCAGAAAAGCGCTCGAGTGCTCGCACATATTGATGACACCACTATCAGTATAGCGTAACATGTTCTCTCCAGCATATTATGCACTCAAACAGTATTTGCCGGCGGGTAAAATGCAAGTGTGTTCGATTGAACCTCGGAATAGCGATCAAACAACTTGCACCCAGTGCTGGTTTTGGGCAAAAAAACACTTCATAATTGTCAAATAAATGTACAGGATGGACGCCTATTTATTCCTTGATAAAAATGACTCACCTGTAGAAATTTCGGCCCTGTATCCTTGCCGGTACGGTTGGTACGACCGTAATTGCAAGAAGTTGCCATGATCGCTGCGGCGACTGTTTTGGGTACAGTAAGATGGCGGCCGGTTGCCGCACGCTCGCGCTCCCTATCCGCGATCCAGCCTTTTACAATCGAGATCAGTGAGCTCACCATAGTCAACGTACAGCAAACTCGTAGCTAACGACATGGAGAGCGACAGGAAGCGGATGAGTACTCGGCTCTGTCTATAATCTTACGTATTACTGGCAGACCGCGCGAATTGCTACGTTAAAAACATGCATGTTGTATTAGTAGAGACATTATTCGCGCCTGCGATTAAATTATTTTTGTTTACCTTCGTAGTTTGCCCCTCAACAACCACGCTCGCATGTGTGTCATGAAGGGCGCAGGGTTGCTAACACAGATTTCGTATTTTTTCCCGCCTTCGCTACCATTTATATTTACCTTGGCAGATGAGTGAAGAGAACAAAACGGATACATATGTTCAATATATTACATAAATATTCTGTTAAGGTATGGTTTTTAAAATCATTCTAAACGAAGTCTATTTTTATGTACAGTGCACCACCTGAGTTTAGTGACTACAGCTTTTTCTGCCGTCAGTGGCGTCGGAACTATTTTTGCACTGGGGGAGCAAAAAAAATGCTATCATCATCATCATCATCATTTATTTTCCTTGAGGGCTCATGCAGGTAATACAGGGGTGGTACACACAGGCTTCTCGACAAGATGCACAAAAGGGATCTCTGCTCCTAACAATCAAAATCGCCATACAGGCTACCTGACAAATTGCACAAAAGTGATCTCTGCTTCTTAAAATCACAATCGCCATGCTACCAAACAAGATGCACAAATCCTTAAACTCAAAATTACCGCACAGGCTACCTAACCAAACAGCTTTTACGTCAGTCTTGTCAACTTCACTTAGCTGTAGGGGTGGGAAGTCCGAAGATTCCTCGAAGAGGCCTGAGACGTCTTCTTGTCGGTGGGGTGTCTTCTGGCATTTTCCTCGACGTCACACCGTGGCAAACAACACTTGCACACGTCACAAAAATAATCTAACTGCACGGTGCAGCAACCTGCAGTTGACACTTCAGACCGATCGTCGGGCCATACCGCTATTACTGCCGCCGCCACTATTCCCAAACTTCCCCGGCGGGAAAACTGCTACTATCCCCCTCGCGTTTACATTCTTCCGTCTTCCAGACCAACCACGGGACGAGTCTCTCAAGCTCATCCAACAAGCCCTTATAAAACCTCCTTATAAACTCCACGGAACATCCCTCTTTTCTTGGGCGGGAAAGAGTCACGACGCCACTGTCACAAAACCCCACTATGACCGCTTTACGTAAAAAAACAGTAATTTACTTCCTTTCCAAATGTCAGGGTGCAAAGACAATTCCCAGGTCTGGGGGCCAAAAGATTCTGGGCGAAAACACGTGGCATCGGGTTACCGTAGACGGTCGGAACGACTCGAAAATGCCATGCATGGTCTCGCCGTAGGGGGTCGAGAACTACCCTGAGGACGCACACCCGGACTGTCCCTCCAACGCGTCTGACAAAACATCTGGAAGCAATAAGTTTGGGGATCCCGAAGCTGTCATGGCCAACTGAACCAGTTCCTGTTGCAACAACTCTTCTCTAACGTAACTCGCAACTAAACGAAAATTCACACAAGAACTTGTCGCCCTGTGGTAGTGCCCTTTGACTGGGGGAGCCGTGCTACCTGATCTGTAAATGAGGGGGAGCCGTCGCTCCCCCTGCTCCCCCTGTTCCGGCGCCCCTGTCTGTCGTTATTAACCCTCTTGTCATACATTTTAATCCTTATACCATGACATTTAATCCTTTTCCCATCCGAAATAATCATGCTTTCATTAATTTTAATCCCCATTTCACATCATTTAATCAATTTCTCATGGAATTCAATTAAGTCGCTTTTGCGCCAAAAACCTCCAATTATCATCATCATCATGCAATTTAATCCACGTGACTATGTGTGGGCTGCGTGACTTTTTTGTATTTTGGGACAATTCCCATGTCTATGGGTATTGCACATGGTTTTCATTAAAAACGGGGGTTTCTGCACCATAATGGGATACTGTAGGACTGTCAATCTGGATTATGGTATTGTGGGACTGTTCCCATGTCTACGAGTTTTACCCATGGTTTTCATTACAAACGCGGGTCTCTGCACTGTAATGGGTACTCCGGGACTGCCAATCTGGATTATAATATTGTGGGACTATTTCCATGTGTGCGGGTATTACCCATGCTTTTCATTAGATGTGCGGGTTTCTGCACTGTAATGGGATACTGTGGGACTGCCAATCGCAATTACGATATTGGGGTACTATTCCCATGTCAATGGGTACTACCCATGCTTCTCATTAAAAACGCGGGTTTCAGTACTCTAATGGGATACTGTGAGACTGTGTATCTGGACTACGTTATTGTGGGACTATTTTCATGTCTACGGGTACCTGTATTGAGAGACCACACTGCTACAAATAACACTACAAGCTACAAATTATTATTATTATCGCAACAAGCTGACAACATAGCTCAGATACAAAGGCGGTATCCAAGTCACACCACACCACCGTTACGTAGGATTACTTGTCACAAATCAAACCAAGGCACAAAACAATACCAATACATGAAAAAAGGTGACCCTCTTGGTCTTATTACGACCTTATTCCGTAGCGTATGTAGAAACGAGGGTTCTTAATAAAAGCATAGGTAATACCCATATACATGGGAATAGTCCCAACAATATCGCAACCCAGACTGACAGTCCCAGAGTATCCCATTATAGTGCAGAAACCCCCGTTTTTAATGAGAAGCATGGGCAATACCCATACACAGCGGAATAGTCCCACTATGTCGTAATCCAGGTAGACAGCCCCATAGTATTCCATTAGAGTGCAGAAACCCGCATTTTGAATGAAAACCATGGGTAATGCCCGTAGACATGGAAATAGTCCCACAATAACGTAGTCCATATACACAGTCCCACAGTATCCTATTAGACTGCAGAAGCCCGCGTTTTTAATGAGAAGCATGGGTAGTACCCATTGACATGGGACTAGTACCACAATATCGTAATTGCGATGGACAGTCCCACACTATCTCATTACTGTGCAGAAGCCCGCATGTTTAATGAAAAGCATGCGGAATACCCGTAGACACCCTTATAGACCCAGGATATCGTAGTCAAGATTGACAGTACCACAGTAGCCCATTACAGTGCAGAAACCTGCATATCTAATGAAAAGCATGGGAATACTCGCACACATGGAAATAGTCCCACAATATCATAATCCAGATTGGCAGTCCCGGAGTACTCATTACAGAGCAGAGACCCGCGTTTGTAATGAAAACCATGGGTAAAACTCGTAGACATGGGAATAGTCCCACAATACCATAATCCAGATTGACAGTGCCACAGTATCCCATTATGGTGCAGAAACTCACATTAATAATGAAAAAAACATGTGCAATACCCATAGACATGGGAACTGTCCCAAAATACAAAAAAGACACGTAGCCCACACATAGTCACGTGGATTAAATTGCATGAGGAATGGATTAAATTATGTGAAATGAGGATTAAAATTATTGAAAGCAGGATTAATTCGGATGGCAAAAGGATTAAATGTCAAGGTATAAGGATTAAAATGTACGACAAGAGGACTAATAACGGCGGGAAAAGCTAGATTCGGTAACTTCTACGTCTAACTCTAACGTCTTTCTTTTCATTCTTTTTTTTACTCCCTCTCTCTCTTGTGTGCCATAAGTGTCATTCGAAGTCACGCAGATGACAATTAACCCATTTACGCAATCCTGAAATCTTTGTTAGCCCCGTTAACGAAAAGTACTCACACACTTTTGCGCCGTTTAGGTGGATGTTCTTTCCCCGGTGTGGACAGGTATTGTGATGGCGCTACATCTTCATTCAAAGGACACTGAGCTCGGTATCCAGTACGTTGAAGCGATTCACCGTCCCCTTCGTAATCGTAATCATGGAAATATTCGCTACGAACACGAGCAGTCGACGGCACCGCACAGTCTTTCCATTCCGGCGGTCCGACTGCTTCGTGGCATCAAAAGCTGTCTGTCTCGTCACTGGGAAGCATATGACATTGGATGCCTGGCGAATATTGACGTGAATTAGGGCCACCAACCATCCAATATCGTGTCGGCAAATCGGCGAAAACCACAGGGTGCGACTGCGATCAACTGCGACCATCGTGCGGAAGCTGGCGCCATGAAGATTTCCACTCCCGATGGATGCATACGCGGGATCCTACGGCGCATGCTCCTGGCGGGACCGCGACACGTCACAATGACGTGTCGCGGAACCGGCCGTGGTCCCGTCAAGTTGCTCGCAGTGTCTCCGCGCGGCAGCCAGGCGCCCACAGCTCCCCATAGTTTGAGATAATTCAGGCAACACTGGACATACGACCAATGAAAATGCGTCGTGATGCCTAGCAGCCAACCAATCAGAAACCTCTCAGTTTGGCTCGGCTTTCGGCCGGCCCTGGCTGCCATTGACTTCTACTGGTTTTCATACCTGGCGCCCGCGTTATTCCAAAATAACTAAGACATTTTTCATAGGTGAAATACATATCTATTGATACAACGTATAAACTCAAATGCTTGACTCATATATTCCCCGTGCGTACAGGACGTTTCGTTCCTTGAATAGACAGCAACCAAACCAAGTTCGAACTTGCAAAGCACACATACAGTCTGCTTCTGGAGGCGTGCGAAGTCCACGAGTGCGTGCGCTTCACAGATGAGCATGTTCTTCTCATTCTGCCGATGCACCGTAGGTCACACAGTCACGGGAACTACTTTTTTCGTTACGAACACTCTCTTCTTAGTCACTGTATTTGAAAATGCGACAGCGCTCGAAAGTGTTCCTCAGGCGTCAGCTCACCAAGCATTCCAGTTCCGACCCGGCAAGAATGTCCGTAGGTTGACACTTTATCGGAGATCAGTACATGGCCAGAGTCACTATAGCTCACGAACAAACCCTCGCGTACACTTCCTCTTTGGTCGTTGTGGTCAACCGACATCGGCGAGATGCAGCAACCTTGCTTGGAGCTGCCCGCCTGCCCAGACTGCCCGCGAAAAGTGAGCTGTCAGATATTTCAAAATTTTATCAACCAATCCCGGAGCGCGCATCCTCCTTTGGCCAATGGGCATCCGTCATGATGCCTGACGATGTAACACCACGTGACTGTGACGTGATTTTATTTTTCTACTGCCGCAAATGCGGGGAGCTGTGGAGGCCTGCCCAGACTGCCCGCGAAAAGTGCGGAAAGATAGTCATATATTTCGAAACTTTATCAACCAATCCCGGAGCGCGCATCCTCCTTTGGCCAATGGGCATCCGTCATGATGCCTGACGATGTAATACCACGTGACTGTGACGTGATTTTATTTTTCTACTGCCGCAAATGCGGGGAGCTGTGGAGGCCTGCGGCAGCTCGCCACGGCGCGGCGCCAGGTGTACTCCCTTCGCCGCTCCGTTTAAATTCCCTTCCGAGAATATTCCTCGCATGACGAAGGTAAAATTTTGGTTCTAGACTCAGAGAAATGCTTTCTTTCAGATGAAAACAAGAAAAAAATCATTTCGTAGTCCCTTTAAGCTATTTCTATATACAGGGCGCTTCACCTAACGTGTCACGAAATTTTATTTACTTACACGAAAATTTTGCAGCCAATGCTATTGACCTCGAAGGATTTTTGCCACGACTTCTGAGCAGTTTTATTGATTTTAATTCACGAGAAATTGAATTTTTGGAATCGAACTTGTTCGTCAAGTGAACCCCATGTTTTCTTTGTTTGCCATATACAGAAAGCGGATGTTGAATTTACCCAATTTCAGTGGGAAAAGACAGCTGACATGTGTTCGGAAGTCATGGCAAAAGCAACCACGGCGCTAGTGTCGTAACCAACAGTGGAGTGACGGGAAGATGAGGTGTGTTACCTGGGGGAAGCCTGGGGTTGAGAGGCCGTGTTGGCTGTCGGCGGTGGCTGCTTCCCCTGCGGTTGCTGTATGCATGGCTCACGGGGCTTCTCCTTTTGCGTGACATGCAAACCTGTATCCCAGCCCCTGGGTGTTGGGTATGCAGGGGCTGGTGATGACTTTTGCTTGGAAGTGCGCTTCCCAGCAGTGCGCTTGGGTAGGGGCAGGTGGTGACTTTGCTTTGGCTTGACCAGGGCCATGACAATTTGCGCACCGTGCTTCGTTACGGGTGGTGCAGTTTCTGAAGCTGTCCGGTCCTGCGCAAACACGGCATCGCTACTCACTGCGGCAGTTTTTTGCCAGGTGGCCGGAGTTCTGGCACTTGGAACAGCGGGTGGGAGCGATGTATGCGGAGACTGGGTGCTTGTTAAAGCCTAGTTCCAATTCTTCAGGCATTGGTATGTCACTCCTGAAAGTGAAGATGAAGCTGTAGGTTAAGCGGGAGATTCCGTTTCCTGCTTTGTCTCGGGGTTAGCGATGTCGTCGCTTTGCCTGAATCACTCCCTGGGATTTGAGATATCGCACCAGCTGTCCATCACTGTATTGGGTGCGGAATCCGTGGACCTTGCCGATGTTGCGGGCGTAGGATTCGGCAATTCTTATGGTAACTGCGGTGTAGGCAGGTCACTCCCTTTAGACTTTTTGCGGGATTGAGTGAAGCCACTGTCACGGTTGCTGCCATTGTGGGCGTAGCGATGGCCTTTGATTTTTTCCTGCGGTGTTTGCCTGATTTCCGCTCTTACGGCGTCCTTGATGGTTTCTCGGTCCATGCTCGAGTTACGTGATCTCGCAGGCCTGGACGAGTTGCTGCTTGTCTTGGGGCCTTTTCGAAGAATGAGAACCGGCGAACCTGGTGGTCGTTCATTCTCGCTCCTGCTCGGTGTTGTCTGGCATCGGGCGTTCACGGTGGTGGTCGTCCAGGCGTGGTAATCAAACGGACATTTCATAGTGGCTCTGAGAAGAGTTGATTATTCTTGGAGGGGCTTAGGGGAATCAGCTAGTGTACGAACACACCTTTCCCGCGACTTGACGTGTTGTTGACGCTGGAGGGGTTAACGACGAACGAGATCAAAGCTATGATGGTGGTGGTGGTGGTGACTTAAGGAGGGAAGACGAGTGAGGGGTATCGGCCCGAAGGTCGAAGCAAGCAAGCAATTGTGCCGAGCGTTTCGGTCACGTGGGAGAGCAACCCAAGCAACAAACAAAGGTTGGGCGAAGCTAGGCTATAGTTAGGCTGGCCTACCTGGCCTTGCTTGGTACATCATCGGCCAACAAGCTAGTTTCTTGATACGGATCTGTACCTTGGCCAACGATTTGCCAAGCATTGGCCAGCCTACGTTGTGCCAAGCTTGTGCCAAGATACAGACCAAAGCATTCCAGCGGCGTCCCTCATTTTCAGACTCAATTGTCTCGCGGCGTAAGGTAGCGATATACCATTATTTGTTTGTTGCTCGTATTTCCCACAACGTTTCCGGAGGAAAAACAGATACTATACATAACTTGTCTCGCGAGCTTCCGCAAATTCGAGAGACCTGCTCGCGTGTGAGTCAAAATGAAGGGTGAGGCGTGTTTAAGTTTAATTTGGCGCGTACACAAACGACACTGAAATTATGAATTGCTTGTCGTATTAACGAGCCATGAAGGTAATGCTTCTGTTTCTTACTGCTTTAGTTTTGAGAAATTCCCTTGGTCCATCGAAAGTCGAACTTCTGCAGCGCTAGACCATCCTACGTTTCCCTCTCGCCCAGGCGAGATTAATCAAAGCTTTGGCAAGTGCTTGGCCAACGTTTCTTGATACGGATCTGTACCCTGGCCGAGGGCTTTCCAATCCTCGCTCTGCCTATCACTATGCAACGCTGCGCCAACGTTGGATGGCCAAAAGAGTCGTTGGCCAACTGTCATCCGACCTTTTGCCAACCGTCCGCCATCGGCCATTCCTTGCTTGGGAAGCGAACCAATGGCGCACCGTACACGCAGCGGCACAGCCCAGCTGGCAACAGTGAATCGCGTTTCCACGTACAGTCACGCGGAAAGCTACGCTTGCAGCGAGCGAGCGACAATCTGAGGCCTTCAAATGGCATTCCTCTCCGAGTACGTTGCTGGAAGCACTACTATGCCACCTCAACCGTCGGAAATCAACCGGGGATAAGGAGGCGGAGTGTGCTACAGTGGCGAGAAGCGAGATACAGTTGTGAGCAGCAATGCAACGTACGAAGTAGTGTTATTAAATTTGTGGATGGTTTATCGCCAGACAATGAGTATGACCTAGTTGATACACATAGTTTCGTTTTACATCATTAAGCTCATCTATCTACTCACTAGCGTTTAGTATCATAAATAAAGCATTGTTAGTACATTGTAGGATTAAAGTAACGCCATAATGCGATGGCGGGCAAAGAACCGCCCGATTTGCCGCTTAAGTACACTCTTAAAAAAGGGGTGTACTTTAACTCCTTTTTTGCCACATATATAACACCCTTTTGGAGAGTACAATTACGCTCAAAAGGGTGTCTCCTCACCCCCTCAAGGGAGTAGCATAACACCTTTCTCCCTACTGGAGAGTAATATTACTCCCCGGCAGTTAGAAGGTGTTATGCTACTCCCTTGAGGGAGTGAGGAGACACACTTTTGAGCGTAATTCTATTCTCCAAAAGGGTGTTATATATGTGGCAAAGAAAGGAGTTAAAGTACACCCTTTTTTTAAGAGTGTACAGGGTGCGTATGCCGTGAGGCACTGCTACTCAAGCAGCACGCCAGTACTGGTCCAATATTGGACCCATACCCAAGCAGCGCAGACCAATATCGGGCCCATATTGTCTGGTCATTGGCCATACGGGTCCAATATGGGGCCCGTTTTGCCAAGATTTCCCCCATATTGGCTGAAAATACAGAAAATTGTACGTACCCGTGTTGCACAAATGCCCAAACAGCATGGCAAGATTATACGTTGAAGCCTGTGAAATGCCGACCTCAATACGTCGCTACATCCAACAACTTCCCACACATGATACACACTGTTCGAAACAGTCAACATACGTGGCAATCCCATTGTAACATTCACTCTAGAACTCGACAACTCAACTTTCCACATTCTGGAAGCAGCCGCCATCTTGCTTCGCGATGCCAATGCCACTCGGTCGAACCGGCTGACAGCGAGCGTGGTCGTTTGAGCGAAATCACGCGTCCTATCCACGACAGTCGGATCGGACGTTTCATACGAGCTGAAGGGTCGCTGGTTCCAGTAGTAGGAGGGCTGGCCGTAGGAGACCGGGGTCCACTACGTTCCTAGCAACGACCCTCCAGGCCCCTAGCGACGGCCAGGCGCGTGTGGTCCGTTCCTGTAGTTTTTCCCGCGACCGGCGAGCGGCGCTCGGGTGGAGGCTCTTTCCGGTGGGCGGAGCGTGGCCGGAGGGCTGCGTGCGCGCTTACCCGCTCACATTTTTCAGTCTGGGCCGACTTCTTTCGTCATTTTTCAATCTGTGCCGACTTCAATCGCAATTTTTTCCAGCTACAACAGGTGTGCATTAGGCTGTTTACATGCAAAGGATAGCCATACACAAAAGTACAAGTGAAAATATGTTTATTAAAGTCATTAGTGTCACGAATTATGTTATGACTCTATGTGAAGGAGAAAAATCCAGCCAAAAACCTGAAGCAGAAGAAACACTATACAATACACGCAACAAAGATTGTACTTATTACAGGTATGATGCAATAGCATTGAATGGGTATCACACATCATACACAATAATGTTGTGGAAAACAGGACAGCGAGTAGGAGTAACTATGTTTAATGGCTAAGTAACCGAAGAATGTAGTCACGAGATGATGACTGCTTCGTCGTCATCACAAAGATTTAACAGGCTGCCCCCCGCGGAAGGCGTTAACGCAGGTGGGCGTAAGTCGCCATTTTCCCATGCATTTCGCCCTATTCCCCGCGTCAAACGCCGGCGGCTGCCATCAGACGTCCCATGGTTATTAGCACAGAAATTTCTTCCTTCCACATTTGGCGCAAAGTATAACGTGTCTGGTCACATTGTGCTCAAAGTTGGATCATTGGTTGGATCGCAGTGGATTACTGATTCAATCCAAGACATCCAACCGATCCGAGCCAAGCTAAATGTGAATGTCAACTGTAAACAAACTGTGCGAAGGCGAAGATCATGCGAAATCGGTGGTGTATTGTACTGAGGACAAGACGTCTTTTGAAGTTCTTGATCTCCAGTTCGCTGCTGAGTTTTGTGGAATAGGTGTTGTGGCTTTCGTCGCTTCAAGCCTTCTTTACGTCGTCGGACTCGTTTGAGTAGTCTTGTGGTGTTTGCCTTTGAGTGTCATTTAGCGGTTTTATGGTTTTATCGTGAGCAGTGACGTGTGTTCGTTTTTGTGAATTCGTTTCAAGTAGTTACGTTAGTTAGTCAAGTGAGTTACGTTGCAGATGGATGATTGTGCTAGGTGCATCATGCAATTCAACTATTAACAGATGTATCAAGTTAACATCTTTGTACACGTGAGTTTAAAGAAAGAACGAAAAATTAATTGAGCATGCTGACGGGTACGTGGCAAAGAGCTCGTAGCTCGATGCGCGATATGAAATCTGCCGTGATGAAGCAGGATAACGACTGCACAAGGTAGAGGGATGCGTGTAGGTGAATGAGAGAAGTACACAGAACTTTGTTGCAGCAAACAAAATCTGTTTATTAATATCAGTGGAGCAAAATTAAGCCGTTTCAATCGACAGTCGGCAGACATGCCGTTGCTGCTGAGTATGCCAAAACATACTGTACAGTGCACTCAACAGTAGACATGGGTGCTATACAGGCTATATTTGAATTAACTGTACTTGGGTCTGGCTTTTTTGGGTTAGGTAACAGAAGAAAAATGTGGAGGTACCATGTTTCGAGTTCCCAATTTGTAAATCAGGATGACATCAGGTACTGCTGATGCATTTGGGTGTTACTGGTTTCTTTTTTTTTTTCTTCTTCTTCATTTTTTTTTCTGAACAACTTGATCTCAGGTAAAGGAGTAAGAGGTCAAATATACACTTGTCGCAAGTTATAGTCACAAACGCCAGATCTTGTGATAATAAATGTGCCTTGCATAATTTATTTTCTCATTATAACAATTTTGCATAACACATATGCATTCACATTGGCACTAAATAGTAGATGTGATATGTTTGGAGTTACGACAAGAATTGTGTTAAACCTAAACTGGTCCTCAACTGATTTGGGAGAATAATAAAGTGGCAGATGAGTTAACCCACCAAAGTCAGACCTTAAATATAATGTCATAAATATAATAATTATACAGGCTGTTTGAAATGTGATTCTAAACTGGCCATGCCTAACATTCAATACAGCAGACACGAGCACACAGCAAGGGACACAGGGCATAATGCAATCACAAAGACATCTAGTGACCATTGTATCATCTAACATAAAAGAGCAGGCACAGTGACTGGTTTGTGGTGATCCATTGAAGTGTCTCACGTGTCTCACAGACATGGTCACTCTAAATATTAAGCTGAAGCATTGTTGTGAAAAATAACTGCCTGTGCCCTTGCCACTGCTGATAGACAAGCTATATTATGAATCTCACTCTGTTAAAGCCATCGGTGACAGCGTTCCCAGAGCTGTTCCTAAAACATATTCGATCTATGGTCGACAAATGCTGACAGCTACACATGCAGGGATATTGTAAATTTATGACTTAGCGCCTCTTAGGATAGCAGCACTTTTGCTCTTACACTGAACGAGCTAATCTGTGCAAAAACATATAAAGTGCTTAATTGGTAGCGTGTCAGCCTAGCTAACCCGGCTAAGGATGCCAGCAACTTGGTGGTAGGGTACAAGTTGTTTAGATATGCAGTCTACAGTGAGGGACGTTAAATATGGTGTGCCATGTACTGAGATTACAGTGCACATTAAGGAAGCATCAGGTGGGCAAGAATAATTCACATACTGGCCGCTGTGGCGTTGTTCATGATCATAGGTGTACTTTGACGTAAAGTGACAAATTATAACAATATAGAATCTGCAATGATTGGATACATCATCACTTGAGCATCAAATATGAATGAAACATTATATGCTTCATTTGTGAAGTGTCATTTTCAGCTAGATACACCGTGAAAGCAAGAAAAATCTACACATATACATGCACTGATTCCTGAACAGAATTTGTTTTCTTAGGATGTGCCCTATGTAGGACTTTTAGCTTGCTCGCTTTCCCATTTAGATAGTTATGTGACTGGAGTGCAATATGCTCCTTCATGGGAGCCTGCATTATCGCAAAAAAGTGTTCTGGGTTATCAAGGAAGTGACAGACCTCTATTGTGAAGCATGATGCTTTTCTACAGAGAGTTGAAAAGTGTAACAACAGTAGCGGGTTAAGGGACTTCTTGTTAGGTCACGTGTCTGCTGCATCTAGGGGATGCTCGTAAAAAGCGTGCAGAAATACACAGCAAGACAAACAACAAGACTAGAAAGCATACGAAGAAAATCTTTACACTGAATTTTTAATTCCTACCAGCACATGGATTCATTGTCTGCTAGAATACATGTGAGAGCAAAATTTTTCACATTACCAGAGAGATGGCATCTAAGCAGGCTACAATACTAGTACACTCGCTTTGCAAACAACATAATTAGTCTTCACAAAAGCATGTATCTTGGTTACATACGTGGCACCAGCAAGAAAAATGCAGACATATATACATATGTACAGATACACATATACAGAACACAATATATACACACATAGCCCTTCCTAGCACTTATTGGTTCTTGAACAAAATTTGTTTTGTTAAGATATGCCTCACATAGGACCCCTGGGCTTTCTCACTTGTCCGTCTAGATAGTTCTCTCAACCGAAGTGTTATATACTCCTTCATCAGAACCTTCGTCACTGCTATTATATGCTCTGGGTTTTCAAGGAAGTGGTCAACTTGTGTTGCAGCATGATGCATTTCGACAAAGAGTTGAAACGATGACAGCACTAGCGAGTTAAGAGACGCTTTTCCAGGGCATGCCTCTGTTTTGTCTTTGAACACTCTTTCAGCACAGCGTAGGGCATTCAGCACGAAGAGGGAAGGGTAGATAACGTCTCCCTTACCTTTGAGAAAGAGGAGGATGCTGCTTTCATTGGTGTCCACAATGGTGTCAAGGCACCCAGAACACGTTATTTTCTTGCACACAGTCCCGACTAGCACTCCCCCAATGTACTTCATCACTTCGTCACTGAAATCTGTCAGGCCAGACACATTTCCGTAGTCATGGTCAAGGAGGAACAGAGCTGAACTTCGTGAAGCATGTTCACCAGGGCTCTCCTCAGTGACATCCATGTCTTGACGATGAGCTTCTCTCTCAGTCCCTTGGTGTCGCAGCATTACTATGCCCTCCAGGTCTGGAGCCACATTTCCCGATGCAGAGCTGCTAACGTCAGCATGCACTAGAAGCGCTCTGTACGCGTAGCGGAACTGGAGAGCTGAGGGGTTGTTGTTCCATCCACCTCTCTGTCGGACGCATCCAAAAAACGTCTCCAGGTGGTCCTGGCTGAGGCGATAGGTGCAGATGTACCTACAAGGAATTGTCATTAGGGCGATGTAATGTGTACGCTCTTTTGCAATGCAGCATAATGAACTGAATCATTAATAGGGTACACCTACTTATGTATAACGTGTTCAGTGCTGAATACTTGTGCAATTACCTCAGGTGCATTTCATGTTTTGTACCTCGTAAACGCCAAGTATTTAACATCATATGTTCCCGTCATCCTTAGTGCCAAAATTGCACATGCCTAAATCTTGCTTTAGTATTTTGTGTCAACGAAGGTCCCAAATAAAAGACAGTTACAAAACCAAAACAAATGAGCAACTCAGAAGATACAAATGCCATTGAAAGTCTGTATAGATAATGCTACTAAAGGGATCAGCTCAATGTGGAAGAACAAAAATTTTGAATTATTTCTGCTGTTCCTAACATTCTCAATAATGGCATGCAGTACACACACTATACACTACTGGTAAAAGCTCCTGTGCTCCCATACCTGCACATGCTTTGAAGGAAAAGATGGTCTGTCAGCTCTGCTACACTTCGAAGCGTGAAAACAAGGCTGATCACAGACATCCTCCGGCCATCTTCGACAGCTAGCCTTCCAGATGGGAGTCTCAGCGCCATCAGCCTGGATGAAATCTCGAGCATTCTTCTTTTCTGTTCTGGAAATTTTTCAGGGTGAAGAGGTGCTTTGGACCCGGTGCCGTGTGGTTTGTACGAGTTCAGCAGGTCGAAAGCCCTACAATAACAGTGATATATACAGCTTAGTGGTACATACATTATTTGGATTTTAAGATAGCTGGACTTACTCATTCACATCTTCCAGAAAATTTTCCGTTCCTTCACTTCCTTGAAAGGACGGCAAGCCAAGTGTCCTGGCCAACTTTAGTGCAAGGCTTACTGATCCACTGAAAGTCTCTGCTGCGAGTCGTACCTTCATAATCTGCTTACGGTAGTCAATGTGTGCCCTAGTGAGCTTATTCGCTGCTCGGAAACCCTCCTTGTCTTGGAGCTCATGCAGCTGCACGATGTAGCTCCACTGGATCACCTGCAAGGCATTTTGTTTTAAGTTTCGAGAGGACTATGAATCATTTGGTGAAAACTTACTCCATACTGGTTGCAGTAGAAGCTGCCTTTGTCTCCTAGGAGATTTCGCAAAAGCTTTAAGGCATGAGCAGCATCAAAGATGACAAACACTTTGTCGTCTGTCCTTGTCGGGTGCGGGAACCATGTGCGGAACTGCTCAGATGCCTGGACGTGGATGTGGCAGCCAAAGAGCTTTCCCATGCTGACGTTCGACGCGAGCCCATCACATACAATGCAGACAACATGAAGGCCACATTCCTCTAGATTCTCAATTGCATCAATAATGATGGACTTCAGCAGGTCCCCGGAGCAGCCGTTGTTGAGAAAGTATGCAATAGGGAGCTTCCATGGTGACGCCACACCAACTGCCATCAGGACAAGGGAGTCCGTTGCTAGCCGTACGTCGTCACAGTCTTCACGTGTCATAGACTGCCCAAAATTTACATACCCAACAACCTTTACACTCTTTTGGTCGAGCTCACACTTCTTTCTAATGCTCATCCCATCCATCATTATGGAGCACAGCCTCTCCTCTTCCGTCGCATTCTTGTGCTTTTCCTTGAGGTGATGGAGTGACTCTGCTGTGAAACCTGGCCATGCGTCAACTACGTTCAACCAGCTTCTGATTGTTTCTTCTCTTGGCATTGGGAAGTGCTCAGATAAGAATTTGTAGGCTCTTGGCGAGTAAAAGTGGAGTGTTGTAGCAAATTTCCTAAAATTTTCAGTGTACCGGCGCCCTGATGGTTTCCTTTTCTGGTTTTTCTTCCACTCCTTTAGGAGTTCATCTGGGAGTTCACCGAATGAGTCCAGCTCCTTCTCTGCTTCATCCGATATGAGATTCCTCTTCTTCAGGTCACTTATTAGTTGCTGCAGGTTCTGAATTTTTTTCTCTCTTCTTTTTATGACTTGTTTTGTTGCATAGAGCTTTTTTCTTGCTTTGCCAAGATGATGATGAATAACTCTTAATTTTGTGCGTGGTGTTGTCTTTGAGGAGTAGGAATAGTGTTCTAAAGTGACCTTTCTCTTCTGAGGAGTTGACATGGAATTGTGACTCTCCTACAATTATGAATGATATATTAGAGCTGCTGCCTTAGGAGTGAAGATGCACATGTACAAGATACACTCACATGGAATTGCCTCTTCGAAGGGGAACTCTGTGCCTCAGGTTCTGAAATGCCACTCGAAGTAACCATTGTCTGAAAAGAAAGAAGAACAAGCATATTGTAAACTGATAGAAAAAGTACAAATTGTTTTAAATGTCTTTCACTTGTCGCAAAGAGTAGATGCTGCCCTGCGTTGACATGTTCACGTATGAGAGTGAACTTTACGAAAAAAATCAGAAGCACACTGATGTGGCATTTGGAACATCTGAGCACTCACTAAGCAGCTACAGAGCCATAATAAGGGGCTACCACAGGAAGTAAACCAATTGAAACCCATGTGAAATTACCACTGACCTGCAAAGAAGCACACGTGAACCTCCATATTAAAAAAATGCATGGTGATCGTGATTTACGTATTTTCACGCGTATTAGCCGCACCGCAGATAAGCCGCAGGACTCGTTTTTAGATACATTTTGAAAATGTTTTTGCAGATAAGCCGCACTCGCAGATAAGCCGCGGGTAATACGACGCGACTGCTTTGTGCGCTAAACCAGTGATGCACATACAAAATCAACAGGGACGCTCAACGCTCGTCAGCGCCGTACTCCCTGCCAGCTGCCCTGTTCCCGTACTTGTCCGCGAAGTCGACGACTTCTAGTTTGAAGCCGCTGTCGTGGCTGTGCCTCAGCGTTGGAGCCATGCCTCACCTCTAACTGCCGTGCCCGTGTCCACGAATGCTGCTGCTCTCGTCAAATGAGAACTGACGCTTAGCTGACCACGTTTTATCCTGGTGACAGGTGTATTGAGCCTTTCCTGTGGGTCTGCCGACAAAGGAGACCGTAGGGAAGGCCATAAACCCTGTCCACATTCCGGTGTCGGCATGATGTATAACAAAGGAGGTCAGTTCTAGTGTTCTATCGGATTGTGCCCTTGTTGCGTGTTTTTCGTGGATTGACGGGTTAGTCCACTCGAATGTGGAGTGGACCCGCCCCTGTTCGGTATTGTTCGTGCACTGGCAGGGCGGTCCTGTTCCGAAAAACATGAGGCACTGTCGGCCCTTTCGTTTAACCCGGGGTATGGGGAAAGTACCAGGGAAAAATAGTCACCAGATAAGCCGCACCCACGGATAAGCCGCAGAGCGTCTGAGAAAAAAATAAATCGCGCATAAGCCGCGGCTAATACGCGTGAAAATACGGTATTTAATCATCAATTTCTCAATGGTCAATGTTCCTGCAAGATATTCCCATTAACTGAGGTTCATAAATCGAGATTTGTAATAAGGAAAAGGATACGTTGTGTTCAGAGGGCACGCTTAATAAAATGAGGCAATTTGTAAATTGAGGGTTCAAAAATTGAGGGATGATTGTTTTTTGTTTCAATGAAGATATAAATACATTGACATATTTTTCTCTCTCTCCTCTCACCCACAACACGCTCCGACAAAGGAACTGCCCCCCCTCCCCCCCACACACACACACCAAGGGTCTGGATCCACCCCTGTACATAGGTCCCCTCACTATGCCACGTTGCACCCTAAGCTACCCCACATATCAAAGAGATGAACGACTGAGCAGCCAAGATGTCTACAGCACATGGGTCTTTGATAGAGACAGTTGTAGTGTCTGCACACTTTGCTGGAGGTTCTTGCTTGTTTTGGTTTTGCATGAAAGTCTAAGCCATAATTTCATGGTTTGTTAGTGAATTTTAATTATTCATCATGTGGTGGATGATTATGCCTCAGATAAACCCACCCATGTAACACAATTTTCAATATTACATTTATGCAGTGATCATGTATTTTTGCTAGACCCTAACAGATTTGAAAAAACCCTGCTCAAACAAAAAAGTGTACCTCGAGCACATCTTCAACTGAGTGGTCCAAGTCAAGCCCTTCCTCTGTCACGGCTTCGTGGCAAATGCTTGAAGGTCCAGGGGCTTGCATTTCAGGTGTACTTTGCTGTGGGTACTCTTGGACAACCTACACACGAGCAAGATAAAATTACATTTATAAGTTACATCTATGCAGCAATCAGGTATTTTTATTAGACCTTGGATTTGAAAGACCCGTGCTCAAACAAAAGGTGTACCTCAAACAGATCTTCAAATGAGTGGTCCAAGTGAAGCTCTCCCTCTGTCACGGCTTCGTGGCAAATGCTTGAAGGTCCAGGGGCTTGCATCTCGGATTCACTTTGCTGTGGGTTACCCTGCATGACCTACATACAACGACAAGTAGAATAAAATTACATTTATGCAGCCCATCATGTATTTTTATTACACGTTTCAAACGGATTTGAATAACGCTGCTCAAACAAAAAGTGTACCTCAAGCAGATCTTCAACTGAGTGGTCCAAGTGAAGCTTTTCCTCTGTAACGGCTTCGTAGGAAATGCTTGAAGGCCCAGGGGCTTGCATGTCGGATGCACTTTGCTGCAGGTACCCTTGCATGGCCTACACACAAGCACAAGTAGGATAAAATTGAGAAAATGCACAGACAGGCATGTTGACACTAAAAAGAAAGAAACAGTGTAGAGTGTCCATCACCTGAATATGTATACTTTCTTGACCTCGTGCTGGAATGCTAGGGCATGCATCAGGCTTCAGGACAGCTCGACTGTATCCACCATAAAAGGAGGACTGATGAAAATGAGTTGAGCATACGAGGTCGTGTTTGCGGTACGTGTAGGGCTTCGCATTCACTTCCTCAAGCCACTGAACCCATTTCGAATATTGTTCCGTATGTTGTCGGGGAAGCCTGTAGGGTGACAAAATTTCATTAACATTACAACAGAAACAATAGAAGTAGTGCCCTTATTTCCTTATGTAATGGTTGCATAATACACCTTAAAACATGTCGGGAAAAGGCAAGTGCATGCATCCCCGTGACAACAGGTACAGAGCCTTCCCGTGTAAAGCAGCGATACTGCAGCTTCTACTTGGCATATGTGCAGAGTGAAAATGTCTGGGTCAAACAATTTAACTAGCTGGGATAAGGTGGGTGGCAGCTCTGGGGGCAGTGGGTGTGCAATGGCATGTGCCCTATCAAGGCAATGTTCTGTCAGTACAAAATTTATTGAGTTTAAATTTAAAGTTCGGGTGAATATTACAAAAATAAGTGAATATTTGCATACGCTGGTACTCTGATGTACGTAGATGGTTTCAGAAACTCCATTCGCATACAACTGGAATGCAATTTCTTTTTCTGATTCAACATTACCACTTTTTAGATTTCGCGTTATAACACGCGAAGACATTCGATCATCACGTGCACGCGTGTAGCTATCGGCCGTTTGCAGCACAAGAAAACGAAGCAGAATAAATTCGGTAGCATGCGGATGCGCGCGTATATACAAACACTACGCCCGATTTCAGATGATCCCTTTTTCCGATTGTTTTGATTCTATGGCAGAAAGATAGCTCGCTTGTAGGATAAGATAGCTCGCTGTAGCTCGCGTATAGGCTATAGCTATCATCGATTTGTAATCCTGCGGAATCTCTGCGTCGATTTGAGAAAGCGAAAGTCCGCACATTAGGCCACGCAATTTCTCAAAATATATGGGTTGAAACGTAATTTCATATACACGTTGTTGATTATTCTCTATAGAGTTTCATTGCTTTAGTTTCAGTTCCTTCATGTTTAATTATGAGTTTTTCTTCTTTTTTTAGCGAAGGATATATGCGAAGCGCCTTGTTTTCGTCGCACACAAAGCTTACAAACAGGTCAAACTAAAGTGACATTGCTTGGATATTACGGTCTAGCTAAAGGCAACAAATAAGACATTTCACTTTCACGATAAGATTCGCTGTCTGAAAAAGAAAAAAGAAAAGAAAGGGAAAACAGTACGGAATGGTTCGGAAGGAGAAAATACTATATCGTTACAACGAAGTACAACCAAGGAAACACGAACTCAGTTCACTCAAAAACATATTGGAAGAATTTGACGCAGATGAAAGTTGGTTACTTACTTGTGGAAAGATATTCCTGATCCCCTGTCCCTGTAGTGCTTGCAGCTCTCTACGATGCACTTATTGGGCATGTTGACTTCCAAAACTGAACATGGAAGCTTTCCGATTTCGGCTCCTTTTAAAGGCATCGCTAACCAGGAAATCCTTGAAACCACTGATAAACTCACTAATTAAAGTCGCCTTGACGCGCTTTATGGCTTGACCGGACTGACGGCTCCGGAATAGAAACCGAAATCTAAGTGGACTCTAGTTACAAAGTTGTGTGGGAGGCTGGCTTGAAAGACTACATCGGAAACAGATAATGCAAGATATGACTCAGTCTTCTTTTAATGGATTTATTAGCACATTTTAGAAGTATTTGTTTGGCATACACAGTGAAAAACGTAAAACTTGAATCAAAGACATCGTTCAGATTTTTTCCGTCAAAACTAGCGGACTCCTCCATTTCTGGCCGGGCAACCCGGGGACGCCTGATGGCGGCTTCCTCCGTTTGACGGTAGTTCTGGGTGAGCTCCGGTGACCTGCGTTAACGGGCTGGTCGTCCATCAATGCTAGTGTTGCCGACGATATGAGAACGAACACCACTTTGTGGAAAACAGGACAGTGGGTATGAGTGACTATGTTTAATGGCAGAATAACGAGATGACGGCGGCTTCGTCGTCGTCACAAAGATTTAACAATATTTTATTAGTGGTAATCACGCGTTTTCAATTAAGCAGAACTAAAACAATATAGAACATTTAAACAAAGAAGATATTTTTAATCAATATGATTACAATCAAAATTACAAGTTTTATTATAAAAACTCTCACATTATTATACATGAGCACCATGGTGGAGTTTTAATTATAAAGTTCTGATAGATGTGTGTAACTTCAAGAACAATAGCTGGGCAGACTTCTTCAGACAGTATTTTTTTCAGCGCGCGGTGGGTAGCGCGCAGGTGTGGGGCTGTCCGTGTGCTTACCAGCGGGCCGAAGAGCTGAGCGTACACTTATGGTTGTACACCCTGGGCCGACTTCTTTGGCTATTTTTCAGCCTGGGCCGACTTCATTCTCATTCTTTTTCAGGTGGCGCGTGGGCACTTTACATGCAAGTAGGGGCATGCACACTGACAACATCGGGCCGACTTCTTTGGCGATTTTTCACCCTGGGCCGACTTCACTCGCAATTTTTTTCAGGTGGTGCGTGAGTGGTTTACATGCAAGTAGGCGGGTGAGGGGGTGTCCGAATGCCTACCAGCGAGCTGGAGAGCTGCGCGTGTCCTTATCGTTCTGTATTTTTTCACCTGGGCGGACTTCGTTCGCAATTTTTTTCAGGCGGCGCGTGAGTGGTTTACATGTAAGTAGGGACACGCACACTGTCATCCCAGCCACGGGATGATACCGTCACACCTGGGCCGACTTCCTTCATCATTTTTTCAGCCTGTGCCGACTTGAATCGCTAATTTTTTCCTGCTACAACAGGGGTGCAGTAGGCGGTTAACATGCAAAAGATAGTAAAGCCAAATAGTGGCAGGAATTATGTTGTAACTCTGCATGAAGGCGAAAAACCCAGCCAAAAAACATGAAAAGGAAGAAACACAATACACATAAAGAATATGGGAAGCTAAGTTGAGAGAAAAATTCATCTAAAAAAGAAAGCAGAAGGAATGCAATACACGTAATAAAGAATGTGGGAAGCTAAGTTGAATATTCTAACACAACACAATTAATCAATTTCTTAAGATGTGAATAGCACACATGCAAGGAAATAATGAGAAACATGATCAACAGCTAATAGAGAACCAAAACAGTTCACCATCCAACACATAAACAAGAGGTATACAAAGGATAAATACTTGAAAAACAATCTATCAAAATGAGAAACATGCACGCACTTAACACTGAATAACAGACAAACACTCTAAACGGCGCATCTGCCAACGTGTAAACAACAGACACATGCAGGAAAATAATATCGAAACAAACTATCAAACAAGAAACATTACAAATTTAATAAATCGAAATGGAAATAATCTCTCTTTGGGAAAGCTAAGTTGAGAGAAAAATTCATCAAAGAAAAAAAAGAAAACAGAAGGAACGTAATACATGTAATAAAGACTTTTGGAAAGCTGAGTTGAATATTCCAACACGACACAATTATGCAATTTATTATGACGTGAATAGCACACATGCAAGGAAATAATGAGAAACACGATCAACAGCTAATAGAGAGCCAAAACAATGCACAATCCAACCAAGAGGTACACAAAGGATAAATAATTGAAAAACAATCTAAAACGAGAAACATGCACGGATGAATAGCAGAGAAACACTCTAAGCGGCGCATCTGCCAACGTGTAAACAACAGACAGGAAAATAATATTGAACCAAACGATCAAACATTACAAATTTAATAAATTGAAATGCAAGTAATCTATCTTTTGAACTATCATAAAATCATCCTTGCGACCTAACAATATACAATTTTCGTCCTACTCCGGTACTATAGACATTACCTTGACAGAGGTATCCATACAGCCAAGCAAGCAATCCATCTATGCTACTTGAGCCCGGTGGGGTCACTCTCTCCCTCTATACACCCCAAAAGCAAAGAAACCGCACATCCTTTGTCAATCTATGGGGTGGGGAAACCCTCTCTCTTTTTCACATTCTTTCCTCCAAAAGGAAATATTCTTGGGACCGGTCTACAGAGGTGAATTTTTTTATTGATCAACTATAGCAAATACACATTGGAATTATTCGATTCTCAAGGACACAATAAGAATTGTATCAACTAACAATAGCACGCAAAAAAAGAAAAAAATCTGAGAATAGACTTTTATGTCAGTGCACACTGGTTTAAGAAAAACATTATCTAAGCAAACGAGAAATATTATCGGCGCAAACAATACTCAACCAAAACGATAAATGCTGCATTTAATGTATTTCAGGTCCGACACAACTATTATGCATACATTATTCTCAACTCACAAAATATCAATCGAGTGAATATCTGAAGCAAAGAGAGAAAGTCAATGGTATAGAAACAATACTCATTCGAAAACGAAAATCAAATTTAATTACATCATTTTGTGATAACTTTGCAATAGTAATTTCTACACGCAGAAGCCACAAAGAAACAACTCATCTGAAATGCAAATTAATGTAAAAGTTTGCTACAGTGAAAACCAATGCACACAACTTAAAAATACTTTCCCAACTAGTACAATATTTTTATTAATATCAATCGAGTGATCATCTGAAGCAAACTCAAAGCAGTAATTAATTTAGGCAAACACTTTATGAACAAGCAGGGCGATACATCACAGGAACACATCTTTTTCATTCAGAACGCACTAACAAAAAAAAGAACAAACGAGTGAGAGAGGGAAGCTGAGCTCCCATGCACTTTGGTCAGGGTTACGCCCGCAGGAAGTAGGGGGGATCTTACAATGGTCGTGGTGAACGTCATAAACTGACTCCAAGAACTCAAGCTGGGAATTTAGGGTTCTAGCGCGTTTAAAGCACGCGTTTTTCTTACTCATCACATCATTTTGTAAACTGACTTTCATAATTCTTGGGACAGGTGGATATTAATAACATTCTAAACACAATAACATAATAATTTTTTAATAAATAAAATGAGCACTGATATGATTTAATTAAGTATCGAGGCACACTACAAAACAGGACAGACATTTGCTATACATTATGGACGGATTTTGTACTCGTTACCATAGGTCATGGGAGGACGTGATAAAAAGCTGCTTCGAAAAAGAAGAGTTCCGAAATGATTCTATTATCAGAGCATTTCAATACGTCCTAGACATGGTCGTATTCGGAGATATGGTGCAAATTATGGAATTCAAGGTGCAAGAACTTGTATGTCGAATCTACAATAGTTATAAAAATATTTGCACGTCAACATCGGAAGGACCACTGGGATTGATGGTGGAGCTTTTGAGGTTTGCTAACGAAGAATTGAAATACACTAGACCAAATATAATTGTAATCATCGCAATGGGCGTTGCATTAACCAAGAAAGCAATCAGATCAAATTATCATATACAAACGGTGTATATCGCGCGATTCATTACGGATTTGTTGATATTACACCTAACGGTTGAAATGGCAAATACATAAAAAATCTTATCACGTGATATATTGCACTAGAGCCTCTACACATTTATATTATTCTTCAATCAGTTCTTGCAATGATGTCGAATGAACAGAAGTTCAATATTGTCGTGCAATATCTGATGTATCATCACTTATTGAGACTCAACAAACATATCAGTTGCGGTGGACCATCGGACGATTTTCATCTAATACTCTCTTGTACGCCATTCAAGAATCTTCGTACAAAGAAAGGAAACATCAATAAGAGATTGTGCAAGTTCATCGCGACAAAGTGCAAGTTGTTGAAGCAATACAAACACGGCGACAACATATCACCTGCGTTAATCAACGCTGGATTCAAGCGCCCAATAATCAGAATAAACTATTTGATGTCTTCGGAATTCATCAATCAAGACAACAAACGAAAACTTCAGTGTTTAGAATAGAATTGTAATTTATGGAAATAAACAAGTATATAATTGAAATAATAATTGTAATATTCGTCATCAATGTAATGAAAGAAATGAAATGAAATGGAAGAAAAAATGCAATGAAAACAGCTTATGATTAGATTGAAGATTGCTAAGGAGACGTTTATTCCACACTATGGACAAGGATCCTCGTGTGGAATCAGCGCTGGCAATCAAATAGATTTTACACGACCACACTCTATACAACACCGATACCCGAAGGAAAGAATTGTAGAAGAATCGCTAATTGAAACTTAGAGGCATGTTACATCAATCTTTGTTTACAAAAGAGGATCACTAATATTTTGCAATGGCTTATTTTATGAATTAAATTGCACAGTGTATATATTTCTCAAACGGTTGGACAGTTGACAATGTATATTGAAAGGAGTCTATTATCAAATGACGCGATGCAAGTGATGGACAAGCATGATGCGCAGGCGGAGTCTACAATTCTAATCATCATAACATGCGGCACACAGTTCCAATAAGATTTTGAGAGAATCAAATCACACAACTGTCATCAGAAATGTTTAACCACTATACAATGAAGATGAGCACTATGCATAAACACAATGGAACATATGTAATTATGATAAGTAAATATTTCTTTTGCAAACTTAACCAAAGCAGCACACATAAACGTAGATCCAATTCACAGAATGTACCCGAGGTTTTCATTAGCCATACTGAAAAACTAAGAGTCTATTCATTATGTCATGGTATATGAGTCACTACAAATGGAAAGGGCACGCTTTAATTTTAGAAGATTTTAGCTCATAATGAAACAAAACGCAAACTCCAACACCAAAGGTTCTTGTTTAAATTTTCAAAGTCAAAACTGTGCACTCTTTCTTACATTTTTTTAAGATAAAGATTGAAGAGCAGTCTTATAGTCACACATTGTATACAAGATATTTGTTTGTACATTAATTGCTAAACTTTATCAGATCACATTCCGGAGCAGTGGAGACTATCAGTAAGTGTTTAATTAAAATTTGAACTGGTGCTGCAATTTACGAACTGAGCTGTAGAAAGTGTAATTTCACAGCTTTAGCTGGCTCACTTTGATACGCGAAGGTTTTAGGAACTCTTTCACGATGACAGAGAATTTAATTGAATGTATTGGTATTTTCTATATACTCTATAACGTGATGTGGATTCTCTATGTCGCGGATAGTAAAAGTTACGAATATTTTTCGAACGAAATTTACTTAAAACTCGAAGAAATGGTCACCCGCGTCGTCGAATGCGCTCCTGTTGCGATGAACTTCCCCACTCTACAAAGCCAAAGATAAAGTTGTTGTTGTTGCGTTTCGGCAACACGCCGGGCAACGTTTCCCGGACACCGTTCCGAAACCGAACGCGATTCGGCGCCCAACGCGTTAACGCGGCACCCCACGCGAGCGTGTTGCTTTCTTCCGGAAACGGGTTCGTCGACGCGGGTGACCATTTCTTCGAGGACGCCAGAGTGCACATCGCAACGTGTTTTATTGTTCAAAAACATGCATGAAAACTTGCTTCTGTCTGCGCATTACATATAAATTTCACTAATATCTTCAAGCAAAGTCATTGTGAATAACACTCTGCACTATGTCAGGAACTATATATGACTTACAGTCGGCATTACATATTCCATAAACTAAAGACAAGACAGAACAGTATCACACAAGTGTGCAGTCCGCCATTCACCATTTCAGCCTTAATACCTGTAGGAACACTTAGGTATCTGACAGGAGTTAACACGTGTCCCAAAGGAAGGAAAAAGAGGGGGCAATACAAAGAGGGCTATGATTGTACCAAAGAAGTCTAACCTCTGACTTCAGAGGTACAGTATGTAATCTAAAATGTGCCAAAGATCACGCGTAGAGAACATGTGAAACACAGCAAAGCAAAATGTCACTTTCTAGTTAGCTTACTTCTAAACAACACCTCTGCATTAGGAAATAACGAGGTTACTCCCAGGTTGTATCATCTCATATCCGGAAGGAAATCGAAACAAATGAATACATTTGTTTCGATTTCCTACATACAAATACATACAAATGTGTGCGTCAAGTGAGGCGCAGCAGAAGCGCAGAAACGTCACCTGAGCAGCTCCATACTGGTCGCGGACGTCGGGGCAGTCGCATGTGGTAGCGAACTTGTTGGAACGCAAGCACATGCGACAATACATGTCCAAGATCACCATTCATGGAACTGGGAGGTGACATTTTTACGCTTACTACCTGCTTCCACTGACGCTTACTAAGCGGGATACAGGGCACGGTGAGAGGAAAAATAGCGGTGATTGCTTCACACTTGCCGTAGGTGTAAAGTATTAGCCCTTAAAATAGGTGTCAAGAAACGGTCCACTTTTTTACATTTATTAAGAGTGACGGAGTATGTGTAAAGCTTTTACACCTAAATAAGCATCATGGTAACTTCCGTTAATATTTTACGCATAAAATAAAGGTCAAAAATTGAACTGTTTCTTGACACTTAGTAGCCGATTTATTTCTATGGGTGTAGGCCTTGACAATACCAGCAAGCACATTATTTTGCGCTTTTAACAAGAAACTTCTATTTCCAGCGTCCCCAGGAAAAGGACACGCTATTCGTGGTCATGCTGCAATGCACAATACCCCACATACACCCACAGCTGCATTAGGTCGTGCTCTTGAAATGTCAGTTGCGCGACAGAAGTTCCCAAGACTCTACTCCGTCAGGCGGTGACTTGTAAGTTGTAACTACTTCATGAATAATGATGCGTTGCTCGATGAATGCTACGTCTGAATACAATGAACTATACTTCAGTTGTTATAAATAATTAGTTTATGACCTGTCTGCTATAGATTTTTTTTTGTGTATATATCTCATATTCTGTGTACCTCGATGCTTCATCCTGTGATACAACGCTCATTAAATGCTGTTACACTATAAATGTAAACTAATTCACTTGCTAGCTCACATTGATAGTCTACAGTTTATATTTCGATGTCTGTGTCAAGATCCAGAAATGTTATTTAATATTAGTCTAAACTATTACAGGTATTGTAATTTGTTGGTTTATGGCTAGTATGCTGTTCATGTTTTGTTCTTTTTCATTTATATAATGCCAGGTGCGCCTTATGACTCATTATTTTCAGGTCATAGGCGCAGTGTTCTATAAACACAAGTATGTTATTGTGCCCTCTTTCCTCCAATAAAGTGCAATTATTTTATGAATTTTTGTTGTATTACGATTTAGATACGTGCTACTAACGCTGTGGGAAATACTTCTATGTTTCCAGATGTTCTGGTTTAGATGAGATAGCGGCGTACGCGGGCTGTGGTGAGAGGGTCAACCCGGTTAAAGTGATGCGTTAAAGTATGCACTCGTGCTTCTTATTTTTCTTTTGATCTTCGCAAGAACTCTTGCATATTACTTGCTTTGCGCAAGAACGTGCCTTTTATGTCTGTTATACACGTGATGGATGCGCTTGTGTGTGTCATACGATTTTGCAGTGCAGTATTCCCAGCCATTGTGGCCTACTTGACTGTCAACTGCCACGTCTTTTGGATCAGCAACAAGCTATGCCTATACCAGTTTTATGCAACAGAAGTAAAACGGGAAACCGTTTTGTGGCATGTGGCATTGCCGCCCTCCCACCTCATGTCAACTTTCCCGACAGTTGCTAATCCAAAAGACGCTTAACACGACAATCAAGAAGCCTTTTTGACATTCACAACGTCCTTCGTTTGTACTCTTACTATGAGGCATATGGAGGATAAATAAGCGTTAGTATCAGGGTAAGGTTACGACGGATGGAATAACAATCAACCACTGGCTCTTAAAATAAGAGTAAAAAACGGTTCAATTGTTTACCTTTAATATTCGTCACGGTATCCATCCGTGCAACGCTAACGTATAGGATACGTAAAAAGGATGCGTGAAAAACGCATCGTTTTGTTTGTTTTTTTTACTCTGACCATTCGGTTTTTTTCCGGGCGTGTACAGGTTAACGGGCGTGGTGTTTGTGTTTATTAGCGTTCCTTTGAGACTCTATTGTTCTTCCAGTCGATTCAGCCCCCGACTTCATGAGGATGAAAACGACCCTGGCTGTGCTTGTAGGCACATTAGCGCGCGGCGTGTGCTACTTTTAATTTGTGGTCAACTCACTGTAGTTTTCATCTTACATGTTTTTTCAGGTCCGAACGGCTATCCCATTCCGAAAACGGAACAAAACTTCCCCTTGTGTTCCTGGGGATACCCTTACCCAGGAATACGGATCTCCCAAGGAGACAGACATTTTTCCGATGGACGTCCCCCACATCTTCGAGTGGCCACGGTTTAGGCTTCACACAAATATCCGTCGTTTGTCGTCACAGGTTACACGGAGATGCCCGAACGTTGCACGGACCTACTTGCGTACGTTCTCAGGGCCCTATATTTTCTCATTATTATTGATACTGTTTATTGAGTTGCTGCGCAAGTGGACAGATTCTTACAGGGCCTGTAGGAGTATATCTCTGCCATATTGTCCCAGCTTCAGTCACTACATCTTTCTTGCTCTGCTGCTCGTCTTTGTTTGTTTCTCGTGTTTCCGTTACGTACAATGAGCACGAAGTTTTAAAAAGGGAAAATAAAGACGTACATATATGAGCTTTTAGAGCCTTGAAGATCGCCTAGAAAGGCAGTTGCATACCTTTCCAAAGCGAAAACAGATACTATACAGTGTGTTTCACTTAAGAGTGACCCCTAATTATTAAAAAAAATTACTTGATAATAAAAAAAACCTTCTGTGTCATTCTTGTGAAGGTTTTTGCCGCCCAAACAGGTCGTTTCCATCAGTGTATCTCATTAATTTGTCTAATTAGCTTAACTGAACTCAAAAAATTCCCAAGGAAAGGTAATGTTTTTTTTTGTTCTAATTAGAAAGCCCATGGCCACAACACCCCATTGCAGTCACAATTACAGTTTCTTTCACGATCTTTCCACAAAAGTTTGACACCCGAAAACGCTTAAAAACTCCCCGAAAAACCGTCGCTCATGAAGGCGTGCTCGTTCAAGTTGCCTCGCCTAAAGTACGGGGAGGAGGAAAGGACATCACAGGAAACAGCACAGAACATCCGACGTCGGTGATTATCGGTAACTGATGGCTGCGAACAGATGAGCTTCCGAAGACAAAATGCGTGATTGGGTGGGGTTCCCGCCCTCCCTTTTCTTTTCTGTTTTTCTCATGCTGTTTTTATGCACAGTGGGAATGTCTTCGGGCCTTGCCGATAGCGCCACCACTGATGAAATCCGAAAACGGACTTGCAGAGATGGGAAGTTTTCAGGTGTCGAATTTTTGTGGAAAGATCGTGAAAGATCCTATAATTCTGACTGAAATGGGGTGTTGTCGCCATGGACTTTCTAATTAGCGAAAAAAAGTTTCCTTTTTCTTGAGAATTTTTTGAATTCAATGAAGCTAATGAGACAAATTAAGGAGGTAAACTGATGGAAACTACCTGTTTGGGCGGCAGAAACCTTCACGACTATGGCGCAGAAGGTTTCTAATTTTTTATCTCAAGTATATTATTTTTAATAATTAAGGGTCACTCTTAAGTGAAACACCCTGTGCATATTGCTTGTTTCGCGAGCTGCCACAAATTAGAGAGTCATGTTTGCCTGCAAGCCAAACAAAGGGCTGGGTTGTTTAAGTTTAATGCCATTGCGCATACCAATAATGGTGGACTGAAGAACTGCTTGACGTATTAACTCACTATGACGATAACGTCTGTGTTTCTTGCTGCTTTTGGTTTGAGGCATTGAGTTGGTTCCTCGAAAGTCGAACTCAAGCCGCAATAAACCTTGCCATGTTTCTCTCTCTCCTAGAGAAGCCAAGCCAGCGAAGGGGCGCATCTCAACATGTGAGCCGCCATGATCGATACGGTAGGCTTAGCGTGTTACGAACGATGTCTCCCACGAGTTCCGAGCGCCCTTCTTTCATGTCGCAGTACAAGGTTTAAGCCGTACTGTACTCGTTCCCTACGGAATCCAAGCGCACAGATGATGGCAGACAAAACAAACACACTTCGCACGCGGAGCACAGCGGAAGCGGAAGCGACTTGCACTGGATTGGATACCACTGCGTCGAACGCGGCTGGTCTTCAGACGTGGAAAGACTCTGGCCGAATCTGACCGATTCCACAATATCGATCATGGCGCCTCCCGGACTTGGACATTGGGAGAGGATGTTGTTTCCGTACAACTCCGTTGCTCTCCCCATCACTCTCTCTCCCCCAGGTTTTCTTCTTGCCTGTCTACTTATTTTATGCTCCTTAGTACTCTACTTATTATAATGCTCCATGTAACCCTATTCGGACAATTCCTCAAACGGCCACTACAGTACATCCTGCGGATGTACTGTACACACGGACAGTACACGTACCCGTAAACGTACATACGTGCGGATGTACTGTATATCTTGCAGGTCTACGGCTAGGGACGTCCATCCATGTAGCTCTCCGAGATGTCCCCCTGGTATCCATTTCAGGACATGGACATTGGGATCCATTTCGGACGTCCGCAGGAGATAGTGCGCAGCTCTGGGTCAGCGACTCTCGGCGACTTTGAGCAAGCTCGGAATTATTTACCGTCTAATACGAAGGTACACGTAAGAATGCTGCGTAAATTGGAGGATCCTCTGACATTAATATGTTTGTATCATGTCTGTCTCGTTTCACTCAGTGGGCTTAGACGGTGGAACTTCAACCTTGCCGGTGAGTTCCAAGAATTGAAAAAAAAAAAAAAAACACGAAGGAACAATTAAATCGGTAGCCGTTCATAAGGCGACAAGGGACCAGAGACTACAGTTGTGTCGCTAGCAGGCAGAATACGAGCTAATAATGATCTTTCTTGTTTACATAAGGTGGTGATTGTGATCCTGATCTGTATAAACGGACGCTGTTTGGTTTGCAAACATAAATAACCACAAAGTGGTCTTGACGTAGGCATGAGTAGCTCATCAGTTGTCACTTCACGATATTTTACAGATGCGACGTCCAAGTGCGTACGTGTAGAAATAAGGAGAGGACCCCGCACAACCATCCGCAAATGCAGCAAA
This sequence comes from Ornithodoros turicata, assembly GCF_037126465.1. NCBI lineage: Eukaryota > Metazoa > Arthropoda > Arachnida > Ixodida > Argasidae > Ornithodoros > Ornithodoros turicata. The sequence continues at coordinate 122,886,985 of NC_088201.1, read as the reverse complement.
AGATTAACACGAGGGCTGAAGCAACTTCAAGTCAGCACCTATGCCATATGTGCTTTGGGTAATAAAGTGATTCTATTCCCCACTTTCCTGCGAAATTATTTTTATACCAGACTTGGGATATCTAAAGGGACATTCAAAGTGTTAAGGGGTATACTAAAATAAATGTAAAATTACATTGAACGTGTAACTTTTATCGTCATGACAGCCTTGGAGAAACGTTGTCAAGCGCTGTTTATTTTATGATCTCATGTCGTACAGCCTGGTACGTTGTATTCACATATATTCATGAATAGCAGTTTATATGTGAATACAACGTACCAGGCTGTACGACATGAGATCATAAAATAAACAGCGCTTGACAACGTTTCTCCAAGGCTGTCATGACGATAAAAGTTACACGTTCAATGTAATTTTACATTTATTTTAGTATACCCCTTAACACTTTTCATACATTTCATATGAAATGCAGTTTATATGCGGTTGTAAACAAAGAAGTGTGTATTAAATTCAAGAATTAGCAACGGTTGATCTTGGTTAAGTTATCTAGAGTTGGTGAAAGCGGCTTTACAGAAGTCACCGAACCATTCATCACATCACCAACCAAAGTTGCCAAAAAGAACTGAGTATATTAGCATGAAGTTTTAGCAACCAATGATGGGCAATCATGAATAGCATTTTAACTACTGCCTACTATGCTGCAGCTACAGTATAATTACAACTAATTCAGAAAAAGTTGTACAAAATTTGTAGTTATTCTAGTGTAGCTTCCTCTGCATGGTACTAAAGATTGTGATCACTCCAAGAGTTTAGCCTCTTGCGCAAGATTCTGTAGCATCTCTATCGGCCATTTGTGTTCCTATTTGTGGTGATGTGGCAAACTAGCCGCTTCACCCACATACCAGCATTCCTGTGTTACACAGAAAATGTAGTTACAAGAGTAGTTTAAACCACCTTGCTGTAGTTGCAGATGACGTTTAGTACTTTTAGAACAAATGTAGCTAATCGTTCCAGCTACAACAACAACTTTATTTTAAGATGAACAGGGAGTTTCATCGTCAGGGGCAATACTCTACCCTACAGCTGATGGTGGTGTGAGAACGGAAATATTGTCCTACGGAGTTCAAAAAGGTCAAAAGAGCTTTGAGGGCTGGCGTTCGTGGGCTCGGTTTAGCCATGGGCCAAGCAATTTTAGAGACAGGGTGCAGTAGTCCAGATTATTAAGAGATCCGAAAAAGGTAGCATGGAAAGGTTGGTAATGTAGGCAATGACGAAAAATATGCTCTACGTCTTCTACTGCACCACACTGACAGCATCTGAGCAACTTGCCTCAAGTGGTAATGCCACTGAGCTGCAAATGCCACATTCAATCATATTCGATGAATTAATGCACCATCTTGACTAGAAGTGTTCTGTGGCATCTGGAAACCAAGTTTCGGATCAACATTTCTCACTATATATAGGAGGAGAATGTCAGATGTCCATTGACAGGAGGCCAATTCGTACACTCTTAGAAATAGGCCTTCTATCGTGCCGTCAAGAGCTGCCGTGTCTTCTAGATTCACGCTCAAGGCCTAAGTTTTAGACAACAGATGCCCACGTGACACGGGAGAAAAGAAAATACCATAAAAAATTGTCTTGCTTTTTTTGGCGCGTATTCCGTGTAGAAGACACGTTTATCACGTGACCAGAAATCGGACGTTGTGAAATCTATTTCGTGTTGTCTAAATTTTTGCCGTGGTTTCTATGCGCTCGGAGTGATCACCTGACCGGCGTCGAGGACCGGAGTCACGTGAACTATGCGACGGGGCCAGACATGCTGGTGGCGCGGCACTAGTCACACCTCTTCTTCGATGCCTTGCCGCCAGCGTTTCCTCGCTTTGCTGATTCTGGGATTCTTTTACAGGTAAGACACCTCCGTTTAACAAATTTTATTGCGATAACTATGCTAGCAGCACTACTATTGTAGTGGCTTCCTGTTACTTAGCCACGCTTCTAACGAGCGTGCGAATGGAAGTGCACGCTTCTAAGCGAGCGTGCAGGTGCGAATGGAAGTGTCATGGCGGTCGTGACAGAACGTCAACGAAAGTTATGCGGTGATGCTTGAGAAGTTGAGTAGTGAAGGTATTCGAGAGACGCTAATGTGTTATCAGCTGTATCCGGTTTGTAGCTCTGTTAGAATTGCCTCTAAACGTGGACTTCACGAGCGCTAACGTTTGTGTATGGCGCAGGATGTTTTTTTGCCTTTCGGGGGCTCGTTTCGACCGTGGTTTGAGTAACCATTCTCTGTCTCAGCTGGCCGCAGTGGGTACGGACGTCACCAACGAAGACTTCACTGGTGTTCAACGTGCCCCCTGATGGAAATGTGCGTGCGATTTATACCGAAGACTGACAGATATTAGCCGGTACACGGCAAAAGTGTTACCCGGAACATGCGTCCAATGCTAACACTCACCTGTCGACCATGATCGCATTACGTAAGATATCTCTTTGACCTCTCCTCCTACATACTTGGTACTGCTGTGGTACCAATGTACCATTTTCCTCTTCTCGCTGCCTCACTTATCATCATTTTAGTATAAGCTATAGTTCGTACCCTTTCACTGTTGTCGATAGTGACTTTTATTACACTCAATGTTGTTCCTATCCACTTTGTAATGCGTCTTTGTCGTCGTTTGTCACAGTTACGCCTTGAAGCAGAATTCCGATTCGAGGCCAGGATGGGAAGCATGGAGGGAACGCTGCACAACGGGTGACAACTGCCATATCAACAGCCCCCACAAAGAGATGTAGAGCCGCTGAAATATGGTGATCATATGCCTTGAGCAACAAACAGGTCTGCATCCCAGCGAAACTTGTTTCGTAGCGAGTTTCAAGCTTGCAAATAGTTTCGCAGCAGCGGCGTCGAGCCGCGCCGTTTTGTGCAATCTGTGATATTTTGACTATGTGTGGTTCTTATTCATTTTTATTTTCTCTGAGTCATTTCTCTGTGAACAGGGTATTTTGCATAGTTTGCAACTCTAGTCAATATTCATTGTATCACTGCCACAATTTCACAACTTTGCCGAAATAAAGTCTTCAATCCCCTTTGAAACAAATTCTGTTGACTGCAAGCTTGCCTGCCAAGCCTGTGCCGGGGGAGAGGGGAAGCAGTAGCACGCGGGGAGGGGGAGACGACCGGGGAAGGAGGAAACTGTGAAGCATAAAACAGACTCCACTTTTGTGGCTTCTACGAGGGAAACCAGTCCTCCTCAGGTAACCGAGGATGCGGCTGTAGAGTATGTACCACCGCGCCAATCTACAACGTTGCAAGCTCATTGGCCCAGGCTGCATGCGCGCTCCGATTGGTCGACAACGTTTTGAAATCGCATTTTGTACGCGCGCATGTGTGTGCAGCGTCCCGCGTCCCGGCGGCAGTTTCAGCATAGTTTCGAAATAGCTCGCATCGGTCGGTACGGCGTCCGTCCGTCCTCCTGTGTTCCGTGTTTCGGTGGTGTCAATCGGCAGAACAGTTTGTGATTCTACGCGTGTTGTGCTGTTCCTGGACACGACTATTATCCCACGTACAGTCTATCAACTACGGAACTGGAATGCTTCGTGGGCTGGTGCGGTTGGAGCGCGAAGAACGCGTTCGGGCGCCGTCGGATTTTGAGGCCTGACAACAAAGACAGGATTACGATTACGTGCCACACAAGCGCCTTTTCCTCTCTGCAAACAACGAAAGAAGATGCTCATCATAAAATCGGCCGACAAGGCGTCCTCTCGTGTTCCGTTTTCGGTGATGTGAATCGGCAGAACAGTTTGTAGAAGTGTTCGCTGGTTTATTCATGCGTCGATGTGATTCAACGTGTGTTGTGCTGTTCCTAGACACGACTATTATCCAACGAACAGTCTATCAACTCCGGAACTGGAATGCTTTGTGAGTTGGAGCGGTTGGAGGGTGAAGAACAAGCGCAGGCCCGGTCGGATTTTGAGAGCTGTGTTCGTTTTGCTTCAAGTTCGAACTTAGTTACAGTGCGTCAGCAACGCAGTGGACTTTGTATTCACAGTGCATCCATGTATCAGATCTTTGAATCAGTGCTTTGTGTCAAATAAATATTTCTTTTAGCCAAAAGAAGCTTCAGTTATTTTGAATATCGGGTAACGGCGGTAGGCCTGAAATCCGGTAGAAGTCGATGGTAGCCAGAACCGGTCGAAAGGTCAGCCAAAGTTAAGGCTCCTGATTGGCCGACTGGCATTGCATAATTTCTACAACGTTGCACTCTCATTGGTCGTGTGCCCAGTGTTGTGTGAATTATCTCAAACTATGGGCTCTATGGGGAGCTGTTGGAGCCTGGGGAAACCACGTGATGCGACGTCATTCCCCGCGCTCTCACGTGGTCTCTACGTAGAAACCCCAAAATTACCGCTTTTCAGGTGTCTGTAGAAGACACGGTAATTTTGGGGTTTCTACGTAGAGACCACGCGAAAGCGCGGGGAATGACGTCGCATCACGTGGTTTCCCTCGTAGAAGCCACAAAAATGGCGTCTGTTTTATGCTTCACAGTTTCCTCCTTTCCCGGTCGTTTCCCCTGCCCACGTGCTCCTGATTCCCCTCTCCCCCGTGGCAGGCTTGGAAGGCAGGCTTGCAGTCAACAGAATTTGTTTCAAAGGGGATTGAAGACTTTATTTCGGCAAAGTAGTGAAATTGTGGCAGTGATACAGTGAATATTGACTAGACTTACAAACTATGCAAAATACCCTGTTCACAGAGAAATGACTCAGAGAAAATAAAAATGAATAAAAATCACACATAGTCAAAATATCACGGATTGGACAAAGCGGCGCGGCTCGACGCCGCTGCTGCGAAACTATTTGCAAGCTTGAAACTCGCTACGAAACACGTTTCGCTGGGATGCAGACGAGTTTGTTGCTCAGGGCATATGATCACCATATTTCAGCGGCTCTACATCTCTTTGTGGGGGCTGTTGATATGGCAGTTGTCACCCGTTGTGCAGCGTTCCCTCCATGCTTCCCATCCTGGCCTCGAATCGGAATTCTGCTTCAAGGCGTAACTGTGACAAAGTAAACGACGACAAAGAAGCATTACAATGTGGATAGGAACAGCATTAAAGTGCAGCTCCGCTGCTGTTCCGAAAGTATGAAGACGTTGTGATATTCAGAACCGTGGTCCCAACTTCATTCATAAACGCACATTGCTTTCCAAATTTCCATACTCCTTCGTGAGAAATTTGAGAAAAACTACCGGGCGGCGGTTCCACTCGTGACGTCATACTTGGAACTGCGCGGATTGGATAGCCACACCTAGCCAGCTCTGCCTGGCAACCAGTTTGTGTTTACACTCCGTCATGGCCGCTGTATCGTGCTGAAATAGCTGTCACGAGCTATCGGGGACCACCGCACCGTTTTATCATGTTTCTTATAAGGAATACTTCGTCTTCGAGCACGTTCTCGTTCTCAACAGCTTTGGTGGTGCTTTCTGCACGCGCACCAAGTCCGCGCATAGTGCGCTGCCAAAGCTATTGAAAATGCGTAAGTGTACGTCACACGTTAGGTGTTAGGTCTTGTTGGTAGCATGAAGCACAGTGCGGGCAGAGAATGTCCGCTCACGACGGCCGTCGTTGCACAACGAGGCCATCCTGTAAGGCTTGTAAAGAAGAGAGGCAAAACTATCTTTGAGGCTATTAACGACAGCAATTATCACGGAACACACCCAAAACATTCACCTTCGCCCATAGATCTCCGCCATCGCATCGACGATTTGGCGTTAGCCAAGCCACGAGTGCGGCTAAGCCAGGACGAAGCCGGGATTGGTCAGGGTTTGCCGACCACAGGACCGCCGCGCCAGGGAAATTAAAAAAAATGTTTTCTTAAAAACTACAAACAAATGGGTGAAAATTTTACACATGTATGCTCCCTGTGCGGAAACGAACGCACAGCCCAAGCATGGCTCCATTCTGTCGCAGTCGAAAATCGGCGGAGCTGAGCTTTAAGTGTAATAAAAGTCACTATCGACAACACTGAAAAGGTACGAACTATAGCTTATACTAAAACGATGATAGGTGAGGCAGCGAGGAGAGAAAAATGGTACATTGGTACCACAGCAGTACCAAGTATGTAGGAGGAGAGATCAAAAAGGTATCTTGCTGAATGCGGCTGAGATCAACCAGCCAGTCAGGCCGAGCTATCCATGACGAACGAATAACTGCAGTCAACTCGTCTCGCATGCAAAGCGAACGACGCGGCCACTTGTATTACCTTGCACATGGTCGACAGGTGAGTGTCAGCATTGGACGCATGTTCCGGGTAACACTTGTGCCGTATACCAGCTAATATCTGTCAGACTTCGGTATGAATCGCACGCACATTTCCTCCAGGCGGCACGTTGAACACCAGTGAAATCTTCGTTGGTGACGTGCATACCCACTGCGCCCAGCTGAGACAGAGAATGGTTACTCAAACCATGGTCGAAACGAGACCCCGAAAGACAAAAACATCCTGCGCCATACACAAACGTTAGCGCTCGTGAAGTCCACGTTTAGAGGCAATTCTAACAGAGCTACAAACCGGATACAGCTGATAACACATTAGCGTCTCTCGAATACCTTCACTACTCAACTTCTCAAGCATCACCACGTAACTTTCGTTGACGTTCTGTCATGACCGCCATGACACTTCCATTCACACCTGTACCTTCCAAATGCTCGTTAGAAGCGTGGGGAAGTAACAGGTAGCCACTACAATAGTAGTGCTGCTAGCATAGTTATCGCAATAAAATTTAGTAAACGGAGGTGTCTTACCTGTCAAAGAATAAGCAAAGCGAGGAAACGCTGGCGGCAAGGCATCGAAGAAGAGGTGTGACCAGTGCCGCACCACCAGCATGTCTGGGCCCGTCGCATAGTTCACGTGACTCCGGTCCTCGACGCCGGTCAGGTGATCACTCCGAGCGCATAGAAACCACGGCAAAAATTTAGACAACACGAAATAGACGTTACGACGTCCGATTTCTGGTCACGTGATAAACGTGTCTTCTACACGGCGTACTCGCCAAAAAAAGCAAGACATTTTTTTATTGTATTTTCTTTTCTCCCGGGTCACGTGGGCATGTCTCGTCTAAAACATCGGCCTTGACCGTGAATCTAGAAGACACGGCAACTCTTGAGCTGGTGCCTTAGCTGGTACACGGCACAAGTGTTACCCGGAACATGCGTCCAATGCTGACACTCACCTGTAGATCATGTGCAAGGTAATACAAGTGGCCGCGTCGTTCGCTTTGCATGCGAGACGAGTTGACTGCAGTTATTCGTTCGTCATGGATAGCTCGGCCTGACTGGCTGGTTGATCTCAGCCGCATTCAGTAAGATACCTTTTTGATCTCTCCTCCTACATACTTGGTACTACTGTGGTACCAATGTACCATTTTTCTCTCCTCGCTGCCTCACCTATCATCGTTTTAGTATAAGCTATAGTTGTACCTTTTCGGTGTTTTGTCGATAATGACTTTTATTACACTTAATGTTGTTCTCATGCACTTTATAATGCGTCTTTGTCGTCGTTTACTTTGTCACAGTTATGCCTTGAAGCAGAATTCCGATTCGAGGCCAGGATGGGAAGCATGGAGGGAACGCTGCACAACGGGTGACAACTGCCATATCAACAGCCCCCACAAAGAGATGTAGAGCCGCAGAAATATGGTGATCATATGCCCTGAGCAACAAACAGGTCTGCATCCCAGCGAAACTTGTTTCGTAGCGAGTTTCAAGCTTGCAAATAGTTTCGCAGCAGCGGCGTCGAGCCGCGCCGCTTTGTCCAATCCGTGATATTTTGACTATGTGTGGTTCTTATTCATTTTTATTTTCTCTGAGTCATTTCTCTGTCAACAGGGTATTTTGCATAGTTTGTAAGTCTAGTCAATATTCACTGTATCACTGACACAATTTCACTACTTTGCCGAAATAAAGTCTTCAATCCCCTTTGAAACAAATTCTGTTGACTGCAAGCCTGTCCTCCAAGCCTGCCTTCCAAGCTTGCCACGGGGGAGAGGGGAATCAGGAGCACGCGGGCAGGGGAAACGACCGGGAAAGCAGCAAACTGCGAAGCATAAAACAGACGCCACTTTTGTGACTTCTACGAGGGAAACCACGTGATGCGACGTCATTCCCCGCGCTTTCGCGTGGTCTCTACGTACAAATCTCAAAATTGCCGTTTTTCGGGTGTCTGTAGAAGACACGATAGAATATTCATTTCTAAGAGTGACGAGTGGATCACCTCACCCATCAACTTGATGCACAGTGAACAGGATTTGGGGATACTCCCTCTCTGTTTTCTCTTCTTCTTCTTTTTCCTTTTAGAAAACGTTGTGCACGTAGTCCTGGAAGATCCGGGACAGAGACGGGCAAAAAAGAAAAAAGTAAAACAAACAGCAACTTTATTTCAGGATGATGGGTGGGGAGTTTCATCGCCGGGGGCGATACTCTACACCATTGTTGGAGGTGAAGCGGGGAATGAAGGAATGGGTCCCGTTAAAATGAGGATCGAAGTCCTGTGGCGTCCAAAAAGGCGAAGAGAGCCTTGAGGACAGAGCGTTGGTGAGCTGGATGCGGCCAGGGGCCAAGCAATTTTGTAAGGGAGAGGGGACGGGAGTCTAGCTCGTTGAGGGAGGCGGAGAGTACGGAGCGGGAAGAGTGGTAGTGTGGGCAATGGAGAAGAATGTGCACGAGATCTTCAACAGCACCGCAGTGACTGCAGTGGGGAGAGTTAACTTGTCTCAAGCGGTGGCGCCACTGTGCTGTGAAGTCCACGTCGAAGCGCATTCGATGAACTTGTAGCGCCATTATCATCGTCAGCGCGCAGCCTGCCAAGGCGCGCGAGAAATAAATCAGCGGTCGTTCAGTTGCTTTCTGACGAGCATCCAGCGAAGAGCTGTCCTGGTCTCTCTCTCGTCCAGCAACAACTAGTGACCCGAACGTCCGCCGAACGGAGACCCGCCTATCAACACCCCGAACTGTGCCGGTGCACGCATGTTTTCGTTCGTTGTGACAGCGTCCGGAAGTCTCTGCAACCACCCTACACCGGCCCTTACGCCGTACTGCACCGGTCGTCCTCATTCTTCACTGTACTCATCAACGGACGGCAGGACAACGTCAACATCGAGCGTTTAAAACCAGCATGGCTCGACAGCACCCCACCTGCCAGTACCATCCCGGCTGTCTCATTCATCGACGACTCTCTTCCTTCTCTCCCTTCCCCGGCCGCTACCTGTAATCCAAACCGTCAAGTCTCCTGGGCGAAGCACCTCGTCATCAGTCGACGCAATCCTGCATCGTCTTACGGTGGGAGCAGTTGTAGCGCCATTATCATCGTCAGCGCGCAGCCTGTCAAGGCGCGCGAGAAATAAATCAGCGCTCGTTCAGTTGCTCTCTGACGAGCATCCAGCGAACAGCTGTCCTGGTCTCTCCCGCGTCTAGCAACAACCTAATACGGCGTCTTGACGAGAGCTACGTGCTGGCATGCGGAAAGCGAGTGCCTGGTCAATTCTGCTCAGCATGGCGGGGGGGGGGGGGGGGGGTAGTATGTCGGCGGTCCGTTGGCGGGTAGCTAGAGGTAGGCGGGTAGCCAAACTAAAGACGAAATGTGCAATTTCCACTCAAACACGTGTCTTATATTGTTTCTTCACCCCTTTAACATTCGTATACGATGTATTAAAGGGACCATGACACGATTTTCGCAAATTCCGTGTACTTTACCGGAAAGGGTTCCAATGATTCCTAACTATATACGCACATAGGCTCTAAACCGTATTCAGTGCACTGGAGGTGCAGTTAAAATAGCGGGGCGTGACCGCCGGATACATCCCTTCGAAGCGGGCTTACGTCATCAACGTCCAGTCCTCCCAGCCTACTGTGGACGGCCTGGAGCACACGCCCCGCAAGACCACGTTGGTCCATCCTTTAGGTTTGGACAACAACGACGTCGTATACCTGCGGTCCAAATCAGTAGAAATATGGCGATATGGAAATTGTCAGCCATGGAGGAAGAGATTATGCGACGCACACAGCGTCTAGGAATCGTTCCGTACCCAGCAGCTCCCAAAAGGCCACCAACACAGACATTTTCTGACGAGGAAGCGCAAACGTGCTCCGGTAACCATGCTGACAATCAACAGCTACATTACACATCCGATAGGATTCTGTGTCAACGATTAGATGCTATCTTAGCTCCTGGTCAAATTAAAACATATTGCATGGCAAAGTTTGCAAGCTGGCTTGCAAATTTTGCAATTTGCTCGCAAAAGACCGTCTGCGAATCGGCAACATCCCCTGTGTATCCCCTGGCCAGTTCGCCTCGTTGGCGGGCCGTAGCAGTCGCCGTTCATGAGCGTCGTTAATATCGAATATTTTTTGGTTGTTTGAATAATTTTCAACTTCATATTGGACAGGGTGAATGCTTTAGTACAGTTATGGCCTTCGTCGCTTGTGCGCCAGGGGAAAAAGCCGAATCATCATCGTCATCACCATCATGATCGCAGGCTTGTCAAATATCCTTTCATGATCTCTTTAACGTATGAACTGCGTTTCGATTAGATCTGTATATGTGGTTTTCGCATACCATCAATTTTATTTCTGAGAAAATGATTCTTCAGCAGCTTTGTAGCTTCTACTACACTCCGCTGTAGACTTCAGAACACCTGTACCTATCGTAGCCGATGGCCTTGATTGGGCCACAGAGATAGTCGTACATCTCCAGGCAACACGGGTCCACATTTTCGGGATCCACCACATCAAGGTAGCAAGTACCCGCTGAAAGGAATAGAACAAAAAAATATTTCAATCGATTCAATCTATTTGTGGCTTGACGAGCCTCAACACGGTAAAAATCCCGAACCTATGAGTCAACGAAACTAAGCAGGAGAGAATGAGTTGCAATGCTCACATGTCAGAATGCATATTGTCGGCGGTATTACCCTGATCGAAGACTTGCCCTGTTCAATCGCTGTACGGCCAGACTATCTGCACCTCAGACTAATGTGGCACACACCTAATTTAGGCCAGCTGGCTTGCATCTTTTACCTAGATTCTACTGAATATTGTTCGTCTGTCGAAGAACACGAACAGGGGCAAGGGGGAATGTTCATATTTGACAGTCTCCGTGACCTCAGTGCACGGTACGCTGCTGTTAAATATATTGATGCGTGTACGTATTTGTGCAAGCATATGTTAATTCACACCGTCTATGAGTACATTATGCGTTGTTCCAGGTGAGTATTTTATCGAGAAATGTAATACAGTGGAGGCCACTATGTATGCTCTTTTGTTGAGTTGCTGCCTCTAGTGTGTTTCCTGAAGTTAAGCCAATCTCCTCGAATTGTAAAGCAAGCCGAAATGTAGGAAGGGAGTTGCCTCAGGACAGAAGCCGCCGATATTTCGAACAGAGACTGTTCTTCTTGTGGGCACCGTCCTCATCATCGGCATGGTATTAAAGGGTTAGGTGTGACGTGTTTAAAGGTTCATGCGTATTGTGGGTCAACAGCCTGGAGGGAAGAAAGGTTCCGTACGGGCTTCTACGGCCGGAGTGAATGGCTGCTTTGTTAGAGTGTGGAGGGGATTATGTGAACGTAGTGATCTAGGCTACAGACCGGTTACAGAAGGATGGAAGGTTCACGAACACGTGGACGAAACGGGACAACAGGCAAGAATTGGCAAGCATAGCGAAAGATAAGGAGGTTAGTGGTTACGTGGGGAAAATTCCAGAACCAGCAAAGGGTTTCTTTTTTTTTCTTTTTTTAAATATTTGTAATACAAAGTTGTGGCATGCAATAAAGAAAGTAGAAAGCAGTGGCCATGCAGAACATAACGGATGATAATGCAGGTAGAAGGAAAAATCATATTTTATTTGTGAAGTGTTTCTAGGGTGCCTTGTGATTTGTTGATACCGGACGGGTGAAGAGCGTTGAACTTGTGTATGAGATAAGACTCCCTATCACGTCTGTGACGTGTGGATCTAAACCCGGTTTCTAGAATATATAGTTTAATGTTGTCTAAATTGTGACCGGAAACGTTAAAGTGTTCGGCGACTGCTTTGGGGAGTTTGTTGGACGTGTCGGTTCTGTGTCCGGTAAGGCGGTTGTTCATTTCTTGGCCGGTTTCACCAATGTATTGCATAGAGCAGTCGCCGCATTCAATGCAGTATATGACATTCCGACAACACTGCCATCGCATGTACAAGACACACCCCACCTCCTCAGAATAATCAGAGATATAAACAACACTCGTACATTTGGTAGGGACACAATACTAGCCACGCTGGATGTGACATCACTGTATACTAACATCCCACACAACGACGGAATCACAGCCCTCTGCAATACCCTTTCTACAACAAACACCAGAAAAGACACAGAAACCATACTCGCTCTAATGGACTTGGTCCTTAAACTGAACTACTTTGAGTTCAATGGCGAATACTACCTACAAGTACACGGTACAAGTATGAGCACACCTGTTGCACCCACATACGCAATTATCTTCATGGGGTTCTTAGAAAACAAAGTTCTCAGCGCCCTCTCATTAAAACCCACGGTGTACCTTCGATACATCGATGATATACTGATAATAGGGGAACACGGGGAACATGAATTTCAAAAGTTCATAGATCTACTGAACACCGCGCATAGCAACATAAAGTTCACATCACAACAGTCAACTCACTTAATTAACTTCCTCGACACCACAATATCACTAGACAACGGCAACCTCATCACAACCCTGTACAAAAAGCCAACTGACAAACAACAATACCTTCACTTCAAGAGTCACCACCCGCGTCACTGTAAGGTTGGAATTCCTAATGGGCAGAGTGTAAGACTACGCAGAATTTGTTCAAACGACACAGATTACGCTGAGAAGCTTGACGAACTCTGCAGTACACTTGCCGAAAGGGACTATCCAGACTCCCTCCTAACCGAATTCCGTCGCAAGGCACTCACATTCGATCGAGACGAGGTTCTGGAAAACCGAAAAAATCCTGACGCGTGCCAAATAAGTTTCATCACAAGATATTCCAACGCACTTCCAAACATCAAAGCCATTCTACAGAAGCACGAGCCCCTCCTCCAAAGCAGTGACCGACTTAGCAATATATTCACAAATCCCATACAGGTGACACATACCGACGCGCAAAAAACCTAGCAGACTCCTTGGTCAGTGCCAAAATCAACAAAACAAGCACCCCGTACACGGGAACACGACCCTGCAACCTCCCACGCTGCAAAACATGCAAGCACGTTCAACACGCTAACTCCTTCAAAAGCACCCACCCCGTTAACCACGCATTCACATGCACAAGCTCCAATGTCATATACTACATTGAATGCGGCGACTGCTCTATGCAATACATTGGTGAAACCGGCCAACAAATGAACAACCGCCTTACCGGACACAGAACCGACACGTCCAACAAACTCCCCAAAGCAGTCGCCGAACACTTTAACGTTCCCGGTCACAATTTTGACAACATTAAACTATATATTCTAGAAACTGGGTTTAGATCCACACGTGACAGACGTGATAGGGAGTCTTATCTCATATACAAGTTCAACGCTCTTCACCGGGTGTAGGAAGAAATGGTCCCGGAAAAAATGGTCCCGGAAGAAATGGTCCCGGCTGCGAGGGCGGAAAAAATGGTCCCGTTGACTTTTTTTCTGTTTTTAGGATGCAGCTTGACTGTGAACGTACGTCATTTATGCAATTTGTAATTTTCGGTTTTCAAAAAGTGTCCAGTTGGGGTGTTTTGAGTATGATAATTCGGAACACAGTGAAACGTGTACACATAATTTTTCGCCATTATTACAGTAAAATTGTAAGCAAACACATGGCCGCTTTTTGCGCATGCAGGTAAAATGACCATTGATAATTAATAGGAGCCTGATAACCATCGTTAAATATCCTGACTTTTCAGGCATCTTGTGCTTTGGTCATTCACTCCATGCACAAAACGCACCGTTCCAGCTGACACGCATATCTCTGCGTGTATGCTTTTGTCGCCGCGTACTGTCGTAGCAGTCAGCTACCCATTTCTTATAGGTTCGAAGCACTCCCGTCTTAGTTATGGGAACGCGACGTGAAAATGTAGGTTACAGTATTCTGGTACGCGCACCCAACAGCATTACAGCCACTCAGCCCCACGCAGAGAGAAAAAAAAGAATAAAGTTTTTGGCCCTGAGTTTGAATATAGGATATCACACATCGCTTCATACTAATAACGTATACTAAATAATTAAGAATAATAAATAATAACGAATATAAATAATAATAATAAATAGATATAACTAATTAATAACTTAACGAATATATAAGCGTATAATCAATCATTTCCAATGGTACGTAGTAGGTGAGGCAGGGAAACAAACAGGACGACGAATACAGCCTCAACAACGCAAAAAGCAATTATTTAATTGAACTCATTTCGTATGGTACACGCAGAGCTTTACTGTTGAGCGCCCAAAATGTTTTGTTGTAATTAACTAACTCGAACAAAACTAATCAAATTCTATCCCGCTATTTAAGGGCCGAGTCCTCAATAGAACCTCTTTCCACTGCCATGCGGCAAACACAAAAAAGCAAAACACGGGACCATTTTTTCCGCCCCCGCCGGCCGGGACCATTTCTTCCGGGGCCATTTTTTCCGGGACCATTTCTTCCGGGACCATTTTTTCCGGGACCATTTCTTCCGGAACCCCTCTTACCCGTCCGGTATCAACAAATCACAAGGCACCCTAGAAACACTTCACAAATAAAATATGATTTTCCCTTCTATCTCCATTATCATCCGTTATGTTCTGCATAGCCACTGCTTTCTACTTTCTTTATTGCATGCCACAACTCTGTATTACAAATATTTAAAAAAAGAATAAAAAAAAAGAAACCCTTTGCTGGTTCTGGAATTTTCCCCACGTAACCACTAACCTCTTTATCTTTCGCTATGCTTGCCAATTCTTGCCTGTTGTCCCGTTTCGTCCGCGTGTTCGTGAACCTTCCATTCTTCTGTAACCGGTCTGTAGCCTGGATCACTACGTTCACATAATCCCCTCCACACTCTAACAAAGCAGCCATTCACTCCGGCCGTAGAAGCCCGTACGGAACCTTTCTTCCCTCCGGGCTGGTGACCCACAATTCGCATGAACCTTTAAACACGTCACACCTAACCCTTTAAATACCATGCCAATGATGAGGACGGTGCCCAGAAGAAGAACAGTCTCTGTTCGAAATATCGGCGGCTTCTGTCCTGAGGCAACTCCCTTCCTACATACTACCGGTTCGCTGGATTTCAACCCATCTAAGCCGAAATGTAAGTTCTCTATAGGAAGTGTCGTGTTGGTGGACGTTTTGCCAGCGACGTGCACAGCAGAAATTTCCTTTCTTTCTTTCTACAACAGGAAAATGAAAGAAAAGACCAAAAGACGAAAAGGAAAAGAAGCGAAAATAATTGATGGCATTTCGTATGGACTTCTACATGTGTAGTGACCCGTTGCTGAGGTAGAGTTTATTTACCTATAGCTGGCCTCTCGATGCATTACGATAATAACAAGAGTAACGTGTCATTTATTGGGTCATGCGTTTTTACACTTGCCTAATTTGAACCATCGCGTATGACTGTGTGGGGTACCACGTAGGTCAAACTCAGCGTGAGGAACCACAATTGGCTTATATGTGCATGCGCATTGATGAGCCTCGCGAAGAACGACAAAAAATGTGTGTGCGCGCGCATCCATTTTTGTTCCCCAGCTTCGGAGGTCTACGTCATGGACAAAATGATTTTCGTGTCTGTGGCGGGTGCATGCAATTTTCTGTCTTGTCCTCTAAAGTAATCAGCGTTCTGTGACACTGCTGTTCGCAGACATGTATGATTACTTTTGTGAAGTACATGCACTAGGTACCATCTCAACATCGGTGTGCAGAACAAGGTGTACTCGTGCACATTTGGCGTTGTTGATAAGAAGCAGCAACGCGAGGTGTTTTTTCCAGTATTGGTCCACCCCGCCGTCATAAATTGGATCGACCACTGTAGTTTTCCATAGGGAAAAAAGGGAAATGAAAAATGAGTAAAGAAAAAAGAAGAAGGGCAAAATGCAGCCATGGTGGTTGATCCGGGAAAATACCAGTTCCCATTCACTGCAAACCCGCATGAAGAATACTACACAAAACGTAAAAGACACCGAAAGACTGGGGAATTCCATCGAAGAACTACTCGCATAACTGCATAGAGTATCATCATACATGCCGAAACGTGACACATAATAACAGAAGGAACAATGCCAAAAATAAAAGAGTAACAACAACAACGACTTTATATTGAGATGATGGATGGGGAGTTTCATCGTCAGCGGCGATACTCTACCCAATTGATGATGGTGATGCGGGTGCAGGCAATGAAATAATCAGTTTGATATACTCCAAAAGACGTGTAGAAGAACACAGAAAATTATATAACTCCTCTAGACACAACAATACAACACAGGTTTCTCACGTCAAATATCAATTATTCTGCCTCACATACTACTTCTTCGTCTTCTTTGAATTCCTGGCTTCATAAATGGCACAAGAAATGGCTGTACCTTAGCACAGTGCCGTTAGACGATCTTAGGAATATGACACAGTTCGCGAGCTTAGGCCCTTTCACTTACATTTAGATTTTAGGGATGGAACCGGTATGTACCACATGTATATGTAACATCATGAAATAAAGGATGACGCTGTGCAAAAAAAAAAAGAAGAAAAAAGAAGAAAGAACTGAGATGGGCCACACTAGACGGGTGCACAACGCAGGTCCGTTGAAACCTTCACCGAGGTATTTATCTTGATTGGTAGGATCGTGAAATTACCTACTACCACCTAGTTTTATTTTTCTTCGCCAATACCATACTACAGTCAAACCTCGCTTTACGAACACCCTTCGTTTCTCAGAAAATCGTTCGTAAATCGAGGTATTCGTAAATCGAGGTCCGAGGTGTGCTGTGCACAAATACCTCCCCAAACCACTGGAAATTGATTTGAATAAGTTTTATTTTTGAAAATACTGCGTAATTGTGCTTTGCACCATACTTTCTGCAGGGTCTATCCTGTTTAGAAGAGATGACAGAAGTCTGACACTTGACTCATCCACCCGGTCCTCAAAGTACCGTATCGCGCGCGGGTGAGACTGCTTCCAACGGCAAATATCACCCTTGTCCCCGGCTGTCAGGACTGAACGCCTTCTCTTGGGACGGCAAGATGTTTCCATCTCGGAGACCTGGTCCAAACTCACAACCGTTCGGCTGTAAACGCCGGAATTATACTTTCAGGAAATGGTGAATCATGTTTGTGGAACGTGGTCGCGTTGGGACATTGTATGTTGGACCTTGACGGCATGTACTGAGGAACTTTCATTATTCTCCGGTCCATTGGCCTGTCCTCTGTACGTTCATAACGCCCGTTCGTATATCGAGGTCAGAATGGCTTGGCTACTTTGGATCCGTTCCCTAATAATGCGTTCATAGTTCGGATATCGAGGGTTCGTAAAACGAGGTCAAAATACACGAAAAAAGTTTGGTTCCCTGTGGAGCCGTTCGTAAGTTGAGGGAATTCGTATATCGAGGGTTCATAAAACGAGGTCCGACTGTATTAAAATTTACTTTCATCATTTTTAACGGCTAGTTTGTTGAATCCGTAGTTTCTCAAAACAACACCTCTATGGAACAGTCTCATTAGCAAAAGAAGAAAATAAGGAGGGGAGCGGGGGGTGGGTGAGAACAGAAGGACAATGATGACTTTTCCTGAAACTGCCGACGGATTCCCTTCCCGCGCTCCAACATACAGGGTGTCCACGCTAAGTATGAAAGATTTTTTAAAAATATATATAACACTTTTTCCAAGATGAAATCAATTGCAATATAGCATATGCTAAAGGGCACTCCCTAGCAGGGCATTAGCAAAGTCCAAAGGCAATGTCTTAATTACCTTTCATTAATTAACTTTTTAATTATAAAAGCTACAAAGTTGTCCCAATGAGAACATCTGTTCCTTTCGGTCACCTGATATCGTAGCCCTTTTCAGAACAAAAATCCGTTCGATAGATCGTCCACAAAAAATTCGTGAAGGAACGCCATTTTTTTCTTTATTTTCTTCATTGCGCTTCTTAGAAGACGCGTCTTTCTTTCGCCCCCAATGTGAGAGGGAGAAAGAGCACACTATCGCCTCTCGCGTCCTGGAAAAAGATTAAAAGGAAACAGAAAATGCAACCCAAGATAAGGCCAGTTCCGATAGAGTCACCCGATACATTTGTTTTTGTTTTGTTTCCGCAAGTTAAAGCTCATCTTCGACGCATGAGGCGGCACTGTGGTCCTTCCCCCTCTCCCGTTGTGGATGAAGGAAATACGCGTCTTCTAAGAAGCGCAATGAACAAAAAATGGCGTTCCTTCAATGCGAA
This sequence comes from Ornithodoros turicata, assembly GCF_037126465.1. NCBI lineage: Eukaryota > Metazoa > Arthropoda > Arachnida > Ixodida > Argasidae > Ornithodoros > Ornithodoros turicata. The sequence continues at coordinate 122,868,526 of NC_088201.1, read as the reverse complement.
TTTTTTGCGGGCGATCTATCGAACGGATTTTTGTTCTGAAAACGGCTACGATATCAGGTGACCGAAAGGAATAGATGTTCTCATTGGGACAACTTTGTAGCTTTTATAATTAAGAAGTAAATAATGAAAGTTAATTAAGACATTGCCTTTGGACTTTGCTGATGCCCTGCTAGGGAGTGCCCTTCAGCATATGCTATATTGCAATTGATTTCATCTTGGAAAAAGAGTTATATATATTTTTAAAAAATCTGTTCACACTTAGCGTGGACACCCTGTATATGTTTTCCGAACGTTATGGACAACTGCAATTGTAACGAGCCCGGGGCTTTCGCCGATGTGGAGCTCTTGTGGGGTCCTTTTGCCGGTCCTTGTCTGTTTGATACAGTTGACGACCATAATTGGAAGAGCGAAGTCGAGTGTTCTTGCACTAGAGAGAGGGGGGCGGGTGGAGGCAATTCGTTACGGAAGTACCCATGAGTATCGGGAACGACCCTTAAGCGCTTCACTGGGGGGCGGGGGGCGGTCTATTTATTTTCGCGGGAAAAGTCAGCAAGAAAGGACGGCTTGCTATTCCTTACTAAAGTAGTTTGTATTCAGTTCATCCGATTAAGGAAGATTTAGCTCAGCTTCATCTGCAAGTGGTGGGCGTTTTCCTATGACGTGATTCCTACGTGGGATATAGGACCAAGGATATTCCTCGGACAAGAACTGTCGTGTCACCCAGCACGTTCCCAGCTCTGACGGCACCTGCCCCGCCATATAAGATATCTCTATTGTTTAAAAGAGTATGGCCCTACTTAGAACCACACATTAGAACTAACACGACGAGTACTCACGGCCTGGTGCGATGGGATTCCAAATGACGCAACTGCCGCACTTGAAGTACAGGGCCCGTAAGGGAGAGCTTTCACCTGGGTCTGCAGTTGCAAGGTAGAAAGGAGGTGCTTATGACGGACATTCTAAGCTCAACCTTACAAGTTATTAACCGAGGAAACAAACCAGCTGAACCAAGAAGGTCGATCTAGAGACCCAGACTTTTTGAAAAGCAACCCTTCTGTAAACCACACAACATTTGCGTAAAACCTGCCCAGAAGTGGTCGCTCGTACAACGGGCCTAATAGATGGCTACATGCGAACTATCAACCATTGCTCAAGATATTATTTGGATAATGTCATTCGGTTACACTAATATGATCGTAGAATTTAAGCACAGCAGCAGTTACCGCAAATACACTTTTATTTCTTTTTTTTTATTCAGTTCACGTCACTTGAGGTCGTACGAAATCATTCCATTGTTCGCGTGGCATGCTTTCCAGATATGCTGCACTTAAGGCATACAGGTGAGTAAAAATTCAAACAAACGGACGCAGAAGTTCCGCTTTGAATGGGGAGTTCACTAATACGAAAGAAACAGGTGTCCTCCTAGCTGCTTCGATTTCTCCCCTACTGGTCCATTGTCCACAACGTGTCAAAGTCAGCGAAACCGAAACGTGAAGGATTATTCTGTGTTCAACCACTCAGCAAGCGCCGAGGATGCAATGCGTGCGCAAAGAGCACTGGGATTTTCCGAAGTCGTCTATTCACCTAACATGTGCACAACTATTGCTTAAATTTTTTCTACAAGAATGCGCAATATTTGATTTATTCAGACTAAATTGAACGATGCATCATGAAAATATCTGTTAAGTGGACGTGGTGGTCCATCTGCTTTGCAAAGAGTTGTGAAAGCGACGATTGTACCAGCCGTAGCAAAAAACCGTAACACTCAAGCCAGTGCAAAGTGAAGCCATGACTCGGCAGCACAATGCACTACCTATAGCGACACAATTCCGCTAATTGATGCTTGAAGAATCAATTATCCCTTCAAACACTCTACATGTGTAATGCTCAACAGTATTCGTGAAGGTGTGTATAGCGCGCGCGCAAACTAGTTTAGACATACTCGTATTTCAAAGGAGTAGTATTTGTCGCGCAGTCGAGTGATAGGGCTACCTATTGCTGTCAATAGGAACTACCATTTTGAAGACAATAGTCGCTATTAAAAACCAGAGGTTTTTGTGGCATCGGGGATCAACGACGACCATGATGCCACAATAACCGTAATTGATTTCACACCTTCAGAGTTTTTTTTTCTTTTTATGTCACGAACCGCATACATCTGTTCCCATATGATTGATCCCTAATTGCAACAAGGTTCAGGTAACCGTCCGGAAGCACACGATGTGCAGCACCGTAAAATCATCCGCGATATTTGCGTGCAGGGCCTCACACATGAAATCCCATGTATGAAATGACCTTTTCATTGTCTTTACTCACATGGAAAATTGTTAATATTGCTGACGTTGTATCCAGGGTCTGAGCTCAGTGTACCCAACTGCTGGTATCGCTTGACGCTGCACAAAAGGAGAGATATGATGAAGTATAAGTATATTGGAAGGAAGTCTGTATCTGGTTAGGAGCGATGTTTCCCAATTGAAACTGGAGGCTATACACTATGGAACTGGCAGAGTTCAGTTGATGAGTGGTGGTGCTTGTAAGAGCTAGGTAACTTAGCGTGACGTCAAACACGACGCCACCGTATTACATCACAGAAGTGTACCAAAGAAATGCCCAATGAGGGAACTCCTTTCCAAAAACACTGAAACTACCGCGATGAGTCGTTACCAGCGCATTCGTCCAAACCTCTGAACATGTCCCACTTGCGGTTATGGTATCATAGAAAAATGAATATGTTCCCGTTTTTCGCTAACATTTGTGCTAGAAGTGTACACGGCATGACGTGGTAGGCGGATACGTAATGCTCAACTGTTCCACACTGCTCCGCATGCATGTCCAGCATACAGAGTTTCGGTGAACTAATATTTCATTCTCGATGTTAGGTTCCTCATTCTCCTAACGTGCTATCTGGAAGTAACCTTTAGCGTGTCAGGAATATATTTGCACACGTGTACCTTGATACGGAAACTGTCGTCCACAAAAACAAACAAGGCAGTACTGAATTTTTTTTATTAACTACTTTGACGTGGTCCATGTATAACTGCTATAACTCCAGCTCTAAAGTAACACAAAGTAAAGTGGACGTCTGTAGGTACAACAATAATCATGTGGGAGACTTCTGAGCTCTCCTTACACTTTTGCTCTTTTTCGCTCTCTTCTTTGAAATCAACAAAACGCTAAGCAATGTTTCCATGTGCCCGAACCCATAACCTGCCTTGCTGTCTATCTGGCCGTGCATTAGGTTCATACTAAATTGAATTTAAGCGTGTATTCTGCGTGAACAGGTGTCGATCGATATACCACAAATATGCATATTATCATTACATATGATGGAATACAGCTATACTGCAGTAGCATGAACGTACATCGCTCATCAGCAGTAAAGACAATGCCCAGAAGCATGTAAATATGATTACTTTCTGTCGGCGAATTATTCTCTGTCAAACGAAATGTAATTGCTGATTCATGTATGGTATGGTTCACGGCTTTGTCGTGGGAGCATACCTTACCCCCATGATGAGCTGTATATCAACCTGAACATTTTCCCTCTTTTCTTTCATTCTTTACGCAAGTTTGGTTATGGACGAATGGCTTCCAATTTTTCCCCCTTGTGTTGGATGATGAGATTGAGAAACATCTCAGGAAGGTTACGTTCAGTACGTGCACGAACACTCGTGTGCCGGCTTATGTTCCGGCATATGCCGACACCGAAAGTGCTGTCTGCATAGAAATCTTAAAGGGTATGCTAGAATGAAACCTCCGAAACCGGAACGTATGGGCGAGAGGAGCGCCATATTGAAGCAGCTGATGTTTCCACGGCGCATGCAAAACAGAATCCAGTAAGCATACGCCAAACATAATGCAAAAAAAGTTTTTGGAACAGTAACACATAGCCCTAATCCATGAAACGCTAATATTTGAATGAAAAAAAAAAGACAGACACGAAGAAACACGGACACTACTCGGGCGCTGCATGGGGACGACGTTTCCGCCGCTACCCCGCTGCCTCTACCAGCACGACCAGCCTTGGCTACAAGCCTGGACAGGGGCGGACACTGACAAAATCCATAGCCAACGGAAGCAGCGAAGCAAGTGTTGCCAACAGTTTTCGGAATTGCGCCTGCTTTCACGGGCTAAAAATACGTGGCGTTCCCTCGGCCGATTCAATATGGCTTCCTCCGAGTGCCTACATTCAGAGACGGAAGAGCCCCGTTCAAGTTCTTTGCTCTCCTCCGATCCTCGCCCCGCCTTTCCTTCTAGCCTCTCTCCGTTAGATGTCTATGGCTGTCTGGGAATACTTTGATATGAGCAATAATTGCGCTTTGTAAGGATCAGGTCTATTCCTATTTAGGACTTTCGTGAGCATGTGGTGTGCACGATTTTATGCTCAACGTCAGAAGATGAAGCTGTCAAAAATACAGGATTTCCGCCTTAAATTGGTCTAATACTCACATATGACCCCTTCTCAAGTACGCGTAGTCCATAAGTACACGTTTGTTTTCGACACCGTACACCTTGTTAATGAAGCAGACTGCATCAGAATAGAAATTGTTCTGGTACCCGTAGTAGGTTGATGGAGATGCGTAGCACTGCAACACAGAAAATGTCATATGACTTAGATGTTGGATGCGTAGGTCTACAGGCACGTACAAGACATTTCGAATGCAATTTAAATCGAAATGAAAATACTAACCAAATAAAGACATGACTATGACGAACACTCACAAACCAAGGTATTTAGAGTAGAGCATCAAGTACTCAGAAAGCATTTAACATATACGTACGTATATCAGGTACTTGGTCATAACTGCAAAAACGTATCGTTTGGACGAAATAGCTTCGTATTCACCATTATCGTCATTATTGCCGTATTTGTCACCTTCATATTCACCCGCATTCCTCGCGGAATCATCCTTTGGCGAACATTCCTCCGATTAAAACGTGGTCCTCGAACTCATCAGTTTCTCATGTCATCAGTTTGATAGAGATGTGCTCTGGTCCCTCGTACCTGTTTGTCATCTATTCCGTAACATTTGGTAGCGCATCGCCAGTATCACTGCGGAGCTTAGGTTCCGGCAGGCAACATCTCAGGATGCCCGAAGGCGCAGCCAATACCACGAGTGGGGAGGGGGATTGACGTGATCGGATTGGATCAGAGGGGAATCGATCCACGTAAACTCCATCTCACCACGACCGTTCGTTACGCATCGAAGCCCCACCATACCTATCGCATGTCAACGGGATCTCCCAGTATTCTCGAGAGCAGGAAACCCAGATATTGAGCTCGAAGACAGGACAACCACGAATGAGAGTCTGAGAACTGGACCATCTTTCAAAGTCGCTTTCGGGACTTATTGCGCATGTCAACGACCCGTAACGCGCATACTGCACGCAGACTTTCCATACAACGTCAGGGGTCGCGAGAGAGTTATGCAGCGTACATGGAAAAGCAATCCCTTTGCGACCGCTTAGACCCCAATATATCAAGGTAAGAACATATAAATATCGTCAAAAAAGGCATCGCGGATGAAAGGCATTCGAATCTGACTGTCCTCATCCTGACTCATCCTGACTGTCTACATCGCCGATGTAATGAATGCGTGTAGAACTTTCAGAGAAGACGAACACGCGCATCCTGTACGACTCCTCATCCGTCGTCTATGCTGCCCGCCACGGCAATACAGCTGGACATGCATACCCTGCGGCACGTAGTCGTACTGAGTACTGAGTAGTACGTAGTCGTCAACTGATTGGTGCGGAGCTGTCACACGCTATGCCACGTCCTTCAACTGCAGAAGCAGTTGTGTGGCCGATGTATCTGTTACAAGAACAGGAATCAAGACGTCCGTAGGGGAAGAGACGCTACCATTTAATGACAGTAACGATATGACGATATGTCCGTATTCAATGACAGTGATGACTGAGCACGGATCTGGCTGGAATCTGGCTGGAGCCACATCAGCAGACAAAGGTTCTTATCTTTTTTTACAGTGTCGTCACCCTCCGCCACACATCATACACCGCTTATTTCACTTGGAGCTAGGCAATAAGCCCTACGGCTCTGAGACGTCCGGAAGCATCCTTCAAGGCGCTGAGTCAACATGTGCATTGCGATCGGTCGCGATGTAAAAAGGTTTTTCATACAAGCATGGACGGAATTTGGTTGCTGCCCACATCACTTCTAGGGAGTGCTTCTAACTGCGGAGTAATTCTACTCTAAGCAGACTCTATAGGGAGAATCGGGATGACGCTGTGGGAGCACGGTGCCGCTGGCATAAGCACGCATTCCGGTGACGAGTCGTTGACCAAAGTGGGAGAGGACAGGAGCTGACGTGAAAGCAGCCTTTAGGTTGGGGATAACCTGTGCGCACTATGGAGCCCCGTCAAAAATAATATCAATGCGAAGAACTAACGTAAGTGGATTGGCGTGGTCACACAGTCGGCGGATGAAACGCCGAAGGGGCAAAGTCCGAGGAAGGTACGTGGCTGTTTGGTGTTCGTCGGCAACGCTGGTGATGCTGAAACTATGCGGATTTCGTCTGCATGTGCAGAAATCTATCATTGATACGAGGTGACCAAGCACTTTTATCTACTGCTAACCGAATTATCACGAATTCCGGTTTGGCTGGAGTGCGGCCGAAGCAATGCTGTGAAATACTGCAGAGAAAGGGGTGAGCTGTACTCGATGAATAAACGATAACATCACCCAGGTAAGCAGGTAAGCAGATGTTCCAGTATACTCCATGCAAGACAGAGTCATCATTTCAAAGGTAGTCAGAGCACTACATAATCCTAAACGCGTGACACGTCGTAGAGGGTGTTACAATACACATTTCTAATCACCGTTGGGTTCGTCCTTTGGGAAACCTGCACCTGATTAAGACGTGTTCCTCAAAGCCGCCTTAAATGAGAGACTTCGGAACGATCTTCTAAAAACAAATTGTTGGGCGACGGTTTTGGTACATATTGGCCCCCAAATACCCGCTATGGGCAGTGTTTCTTTCTTACGAGACGTATTATGCGGAAACATCCGTTAATCTACACAGAAACCACAGTCACGGGAGGAGACGGCCAAACTTTCTCTTTCCCAGAGCGCCCGCATGAAGCCGGCGTATCACGTCATCGGGTTTGGAGAAGCAGCAGAAGTGGGAGTGTGCCGCGGCCAATCATAGCGGTTGAGGAGGAGCGTTCCGTCATGAGTTCAGGCCACTACGACCCTGTAGTAAGGACGCAAAAATATCAAAACTTTCGATATCGATAAACATCGCAATAAAGTAATCGATAACATCGATATTTATATCGATTAATTATTATGTATATATACATCGATATTTTGTCCATATATAGATATATTTAAAACAAATATCGATATATCGATGTTTGAAAAGCCGTCACGCCATTACTTGAACAATTGAAGAAAGCTGTCCTTGTTTTATTATATTTCATCCGTATTACCGCTGAGGCACGTGATGAAGACGGTGACGAACAACGTGGATTACAAGGATCAATGAGGATACGTCCTCAATTATCGTGACATAAAGATTGGGGGATAAATAGTGCAAGGGATTTAGGCGAGTGCAGACGATGTCGGCCTCTTCATATCCGCACCAGCTTGCCTGCCTCCTCCTCCTTTTTTCCTTGAAAAGTGGATGTTTGCGAATACGGAGCCACGCCAGCGACAGAAAATCCTCGGTTTCGACTGTCGTGTACGTTGTGCGCTCGGTGAACTCGTTCTGCACATTCCAATGTCTCGTTCTTTCGTTTACAGGAAACATCGGCATCATGTTGAAAGCCAAATCAAGAGGGAGAGAGGGGAAAAGCCTTCAAGTTTGACTCGCTCGACAAACTCGTTGACCCACTCTTTTTTTCATGTGCTGTCCCCGCGCAGCCGCCGCCGAATTACTGATATTTCTATCAGCATGCATATCGATATCGGTATCAATGTGAATATCAATATTGTTATCGATAAATATCCATATTTTACATTATCGATAATATCGATAAGAATATCGATATCGTTCCAACCCTACCCTGTATGCTTTCAATTTGAATCGGACAAGCGCGACGAAGTTTCTGTTGAGCCCCAGGTGGACGCGGACTGTAACGTCCGCGTTGCACGGGTGTTCGCCACGTATGACGAGTCTTCCTTCAGAACCTCATCTACAATCCATATCTTTTTAGTTGTACCAGACTTGTGTCGATTATCAAAGGAGGTAATATCAACATCACATTGTGTATTGCATACCTGTTTGAGTCTCCTTTTGGGTACGCGCCACGTCGAGTTGGCATAGGAGTACCTGGGAAGAGCGTAGGAACAGCGTGGCGCGCCAACACTATGTCGAACATCTCAGGTTTGAAATGGTCGAAACATATTCTACTCTGTCGAATCATTCCACTCGATTCCAGTTTTTCGGAGTGCTGGCTCCCACTCAAGGCAACGCTATTAATCTTTCGGGAAGCGAACAACAACAACTTTATTTTGAGATGGAGAGTGGGGAGGTTCATCGCCAGAGCCGATACTCTACCCCATTGCTGGTGGGAATGTGGGGAATAAAATTATGAGCCCCTTCACAATAACGATCGAAGTCCGATGGTGTCCAGAAATGTCAAAAGAGCTTTGAGCGCAGATCGTTGCTGGGCTGGATTGGGCCAGGGACCAAGCAATTTCGACAGGGAGAAGGGGTGAGAGTCCAGCTGACTAAGTGACTCGGAGAGTGCGGTTTGGGAAGGTTGGTAGTGGGGGCAATGAAGAAGAATGTGCTCCGGATCCTCAAGAGCACCACAGTGGCAGCAGGTGGGAGAGTCAAGTTGTCTCAAGCGGTAACGCCACTGAGCTGTAAAGGCCACATCGAGTCGCATTCGTTGGATTAATGCATCTTGACGAGAGGTGTTACGTGGCATGCGGAAAGCGAGCGTTGGATCAACTCTGCTCAACATAGATGGGGGGAGAATGTCGGTTGTCCATTGGCGGGAAGCCAAGGGTGTCACGAGGCGTCGCAGAATGGAACGGCGGTTTCCTCTCAGCAGAGCAATACTGGTCCGTGTCCGATACGAGAGTGCTGCTTCTGCGGCGCTGTCGGCCTGCTCGTTCCCCACGACACCACAATGGGCTGGAACCCACTGGAGAACTAGCCTGTGGCCTGCTGCGTAGACAGTGTGGTAAGCCATTAACACATCTAGGCGTGCGACTAGGGGTGCGTATGGGCCGCTATGCCGGAATTTTCAATAGCTTGAAGTGCAGATTGCCATCCTTTGCAGAAGTGCAAAGGATGGCATAAAGTTCCGCAGCTGTTGAGGAGGTTGGATGTGAAAGGCGTCGTCCTTGCACTATGCCTTCGGATGGTATGACGAATGCGGAGGCGGACTTGTTGTTGCGGGATGCGCCATCTGTATATGCTGCCGTAAACGTAGAAAACTTCTCGTCTACCAGAGCATGAAAATGGGCTCGGAGGACTTGAGGAGGGACCTGATTTCTTCTTTCCAGGAGGTCCGGAAGGCTTACGAAAGTCGGCGGTACCGGTAGAGACCAGGGGTTTCCGGCGGTACAATGTCCTTAGCTATGAAGCCAGTGAAAGTCGGGCGTGTCTTCTGGGCTACTCGATAGAAGTCGCTTTCGGGGCGGTATCTAATTTTCCTGAGAAGCGGGTGGGGGGAAATATGAGCACGCAAATGTAGGAAGTGCCGAGCCGTTTCACGTCCACGGAGAATCTCAATCGGGAGCTCACCAGCTTCAGCCAGTACTTGCCGTGTTTGAGCCATTCTTGGAACTCCGAGGCAGAGACGAAGGCTTCGAGCAAACAGGGACCGAAAAGTATTTAATGATGTTGTTGATATCCTGTGCAGAATAGGAAAATTGTAAAGCACAGTCGCCCTCACCAACGCCGCGTGAACCGCGAGCAGGGAACGCTGATCACAGCCCCATCCTGAGCCAGAAGGATGTTGAATTGCGGGTAGCCATCGCTGCACTTTAGTTTCAAGGTGTTTAATGTGGCGAGCCCAGCGCAATTCCGAGTCGATTACCACGCCAAGGAAGCTGTGGAAGGTACCGGATCGGGCTTCTTAGCACCAACCCAAAGAGGGAAATTGGTCATAGCTTTGCGCGTGAAAGGGTGCTCGACGCACTTTTCGGGTGAAAGGTCCATCCCAATGTGCGTGAGGTACGTATGTACATTATTTAAAGCGAGCTGCATGCGGCGCTGTATGGCTGGGCGTGATTTTCATACTGTTCAAGGGGCGACGTCACCTGTATGCACGGAAAACGGCCCTTTGCGAGGAATTACTGATTGTAGGCCGGCCATCACCACATTAAAGAGTGTCGGACTGAGAATACTTCCTTGGGGGACTCCTTGATGGACAGGATGCTGAGGGCTTTGGCCTTGGGACGTGCGGACAGCGACAGTTCGGTCCGTAAGGAAGTCTTGGAGCCAGATGAAGAGCCGAAGGGATACCCCAAACGAGCGCAAGGCGTGCAGCACACAAATGTGCGAGACGGTATTATATGCGCGCTTGATGTCGAGGAAAACCGATAGGACGATCCGTCGATGGGCACGAGCATGTTGAACTGTAGAGACTAGGTCGAGAACTGGATCCATGGAGCTTCGGTGGCGACGAAATCCAGCCATTTCGTGAAGGAACGCACGTTGTTTTTCGAGCCACCAGTCGAGGCGATGCAAAACCATTCTCGCCATCAGTTTCCCCATACAGCCTGACTGAGGAAGAAGCCATTGCTACTCAAGAAATCGCGGCATTGAGAATTCACGTGGAAAGACGTATACAACGCATGAACACGTACCATATTTTTGACAGGCGTATCCCAATCACCCTTGGGCACATTGCTAATCAAATGTGGACTATGTGCGCACTTTTGAGCAACTACCAAATCCCTATCATCAAGTCATATGAATAGCAATATTATATTATACATATATATATATATGGTGAATGGGGTTCGGACGACCACGAATATATGTAGCTGAAATGAAATGAATTTCCCTTTCCCGATGACGTCACTATGCGAGCCTTTATAAGCTCTGTGTATCACTGACATATTTTTGTCCTGACGAAGACGGAGCTTCCGCTGTAACGTAGACAACCATTTTAGCATTCCAAGTATCTTAAATGTAAATAAATTATCCCTTTTTTCTTACTTCCCGTACCTTCGTAGTCTGTGTTTCAATTTTCATTTCAGCTATATACATATATATATATATATTAAATCCCCGGGCTAAATAATTCGCGAACGGGTGCACCAATCGAAGAACTTTCTTTTTTACAAGTATCTGTCCGATACCACCTAAAAGCTGCGCACCGTGTGAATGAGTGGGAGGCGCTCATTATTTAAATAAAAATTCAAATGAGTTTCGTGAAAGAACGTATCTTATAAAGTAGGGCGCCGTCTACATTAAAATGGGTACTACCCCTTTTGGGACCTTCACTGGACACCTTTTACAGAATAATCTGCCACCGAAGCGGGTCATTTGTTGCAGTAATTAATTGGTTTCGGTTAACGTATTTTTGTCGCGGCTGGTTGCGGCGAAGCGCGAAAGGACGTAATTCATTGGTGTAATTCATTGCTGTAAGGACCTAATTCTTTGGTGGATAAGGCAGTGAAAGAGCGTCCTTTTGCGCTTCACCGCGATCAGCCGTGACAAAATTATATAAACCGAAACCAATTAATTACTGCAACAAATGACCAGCTTCGGTAGCAGATTTTTCTCAAAAAGGTGTCCACTGAAGGTGCCAAAAGGGGTAGTAATCATTTTAACCCCGACAGCGCCCTGCTTTAGAAGTTGTTTTTTTACGAAACTCATTTGAATTTTTATTTAAATAATGAGCGCCTCCCACTCGTTCACACGGTGCGCAGCTTGTAGCCGGTATCGGATAGATACTTGTAAAAGAGAAAGTTCTTCGACTGGTGCACCCGTTCGCGAACTATTTAGCCCGGGGATTTAACTGAAACACCCGGTATATGGTGCAATATTGTACAGTAGAGGTATGTAATAAATAATGGATTGCCTATTGTTTAGGGTGAGTATCGGTGCTTTGTTGCAATTAAATGGTACAGGCTTGCTATGCTAATACACAAACGTGATATGAAGTTTAATGTGAAGTCATCTGTTTACAATGTTTACAAAACGGCAACAAATTAATATGAAACAAAACACACATATACACCGTACGTGATGATAACATTACACATATACATGACACAACTGTGGTGGCACATGTCATGCATTTCGAGTCAACCATCGATTCATGAATTCCCTTATTCTGTCCTAGAATGAAAACCTTCTCTTGCATTTACCGATTTCTGAACTGTGAAAGCATCCTTCAGGGACTCACCAAGAAGACTGTTTCACTAAAATCATACTGCATCCTATTACCCCGCGTCCCATTGTCAGACGGGAAAAAATTAGCTGATGTATGAATACAAACTTTTTAAACAATAAATCTCCTAATTAAGCGACCTTACGTTGTTTCGTACATGGATATAATAATCCTACCACTGACTGTGCTGCCTGAGGTTTTCCGAAGACTTTCCAGATGAATGTCTGGACAGTTTCCCCTATGTCGGCTCAGGAGGCATACTAACCCGCTGTCCCCTTTCCATCTGTCCCCTTCATACGCCGCTTATAGTCACGGTTGCTTCGCGTCGCTAACATAAAATTAAAAAGAAGAAGTTATAATGTGTCTTATTCCGATACTTCCATACCTTGATGTAAGAATCATTCATAAATTGATGGTTGACTATGGGTTGCACAGTCCATGATACAAAATGTACATATTGCACAACAGAATAAACTAAAGGGATCCTTCTAGGTAGGGAAGAGCAAACAGGAAATAGAATTCATTTAGCTTTGTTACCATGTCATCACAGAATTCTCGGCACAGGTATACTCTAGCAACTATTACCCAAGATGGGAAGTAGACTATAACGTCTCCCCATGTAGTGTCAGAGCAGTACATCTGACCCATGATTTGGTAATAATAATCATGATTTGTTTTCAAGTGTGGTTTCCCTTCAGATACTGTTATACAAATGTCCTTGTCTGTTAAGGCTTCTTCGAGTGAGGTAGCTTTTTTTGATGATGGGCATTTGACTTCAACGATGCCGTGGCTGGGTGCTTCAAGTGGGTCATACACCAAACGGTCTGGTGTGGCGCCGACCCACGGACAGTTGGGACGTACCATTAGGACGCAAGAGAAAGTGATGTCCCCATGGTTGAGGTGTTGAAGGGCATAACAATATCTTAAGACAGCACTGTACTCATTCGCCATACCGTAGCGTACAGATGACGAGGTGAACTCCTTTGGTCGAAGGAGGTTTCGCAGGTCAACCTTTGTCCATGGCTGCTTTCTTTTGCAAAACGCTTCAAAGCGTGATGCTGTGAGCCGATCCCTCCTTGCATCCTTTCACAGCTGGCAACAAGCTTGCTGCCTGGTATTCCTCTCGAGTTGTTGGGCTTCTTCATTAGACAGGAGTATGCTCTGAAGATAATGATTACTGTAGTGGAACTGCACTTGTCTGACATATGCACAGATACACAAACATGTTTAGCTACACACTGCAAGATGTTTACCATGGTGCCTTACATCTAGATATCATCACAAAGTCAAGACTAGATATTTGCTAGTGTGAAGGGAATACGTAAAAAATAAAACAGGCTTACTGTCAGAACTGATGGAGGTGTGCTGCTTTCTGGAAGTCAGTGCTTGCAATCTTTGAAATGTGTGAACTCCTGAATGGTGACATCGCCTGTGGGATTTCCTGGTTCTACACCAACAAGGCACTCAAAGCCAAGTGGGAGAATGCTCTGCTGTACGGCCACTACGCTGTTCTGTGGTGCTCTTCCGTATTTGGTATCTGTATACGTGCAGTCTGTTGCCCCCTCAATCATATCTGTAAGTGTGCTGCTCGCAAGGCCTTTTATATTCTGTGCAAATGTTACTGCAGCACTTCTCTGCATCTGTCTGTCTTTTTCCTGACGTCGTAGAGTCTACACAAAAGTGGGTCTGCCAGCCCTCCTTCACTGGTTCGACGCCAGTTCACATTCATTAGGCTTTCTGGTGCCATGGCTGCCCGAGGTCTTCCCCACTGCCGTGGTAGCTCCGTACAAGAAAAGTCTTGTGGGGGTTGCTTGTGCCCCAAACTTTGAATTTGGGGCCACCAACGGCATGATTTCAGCACCCACCCAAACCTGCTGTGCAGTTGCAGAGGCAGCGCAGTCAACTTCACCTGATTTGGATAGGTTGATGTTAACCAAGTAGGGTGCACCGGTCTTCTTTTGGCTTCTGAAGCACCCGCATCTGATGACGTACACTCGCTGGTCGCACCTGCTGTGTAATAGAGGTTCCTGTATCACAAACAAATATATATACACTCAACATTACTGAGCACTGTACTACAAGAACCGACGGTATCTTCACTAGGAAAATGCGGTAGAAACGACAACGTATAAAGCTCGTGCAGACACAATAGAATGCCCCGTGAACATGAGATGAAAAGAACATGACTTCCACGTTTCATTATACATGTCCTGCAAAAAGCAGGAGCGACATCCCGTTACGACATTTTTTCCCCTTTATAAACTCGAAGAAAGGCTTCAAAGTCCCTTCGTACCTGTCCAACAACGATCGTGTCTTCATGGACTGCAGCTCGACGTACGACTCAGTAGTGAACTTGTAGCCGCGCTCCATGTGTTTCTCCGATGTTGTTTTGGAGTCGTAGCAGCGACGTATAGCGTCTTGGGTGACAAGTGGAAGCTTAGATATATCGCTGAACCATCCAGTCTCTTCGTCAGTCATTTTGGCAAACGAGGAAAGTTTCCTAGCTGTCTGTAGACGGCAGAATCTTAGGAATCTCCACGTACTCAACTCCTCGATCGTCGTACGTTGCGGAGACAATAATCAAATATGGCGCTAGGGTTCACAAGCGCCGAGAGGTTGCATCACTTATGTATAAGGCGTATTGGAAGTTGCAACCTACAAAACTTGACCCATGGAGTACAGAGCCGAGTAGGAGTACAACCGTGGTACTGTTAGCAGACAGGCATTCATGAATGCCTGTCTGCTAACAGTACCACGGCTGTACTGAAGTGAGCACAGAGTTGCCGCTACTTTTGTAGAGCTACTGGTAGAGCTCGCATCCTGTTATGACAGGTATAATGTAGCGTTAATTAAAAAATTCTCACAGTCTTTTCGAAACCTTGCCTTGCAGTGCTAACATACACGAGCACAGACAAAAATACACAGACATAGAGACACAGATTTTGACGGTTATTGACCCGCGCGCCGACCGTTATTGCTCAGCGGCGGTGGTCCGCATACAAGTTGTCGCGGCGGCGCACACCTCTAGATCTAGATGAGATGGAATACGAGATCTCCACGCGGCGGCCAATGGTAGCACCACTTGTGTGGTGCTCACGAAAGATTTGTAGGGTTCGCTCATAAATGCTATCGTCTCTAAAAAAGAAGGCGTCTAGGGAGTAGTTTGCAAGTTTGACCCCTTTTATGCCGTCGACTCTCTCGCGCCGTACTCTCCTCTTTACCTGTCTCATCGATTTCACTCCGAGGAGAAACGTCCACAGTTGGCACATTTTGACACAGGGGTGACACAAACCCGCCATTGTTGTAACTACCCTCAAGCGGGTGCTTTTGACAAAGCTGCCATCTCGTCCTAGTCGTACGTCATACAAAACGTCATTTTGAGGTCATGTGACTTTGCTTACATGTCGTTTTGCCGCTTACCGACATATTTCCGTCGTCATAAAGCCAAGAGATGGACGTATTTTGCAGGCGTAATCTATTCGGTGCTTCTCCCGCAGCATGGTACCCCATTTTTCATTAGATTAGTACATCGGATCGGACCAGTGGGTCTTAAGGCGCGGTCGTCATCACAGCCTTGGAAATCGTACAAGTGCCTTAAGTGCACAACTGCGCGTTTTACTGCGAGATTATCGGATAAAAATAATTACCATGATCGAAAGACATGCAAAACGTCGCACGGAAGCAACAGCAGCATTGTTCACAAACGGTCTGGCCGCCGATCACGGGCGCCTCCATCTTTAAGGTCACGCGTGCCTTGACGTTTGGTGTGACGTGCGACCAGGACCTGTCCAGGATGTATTGCGTTCGCAAGTACGCTTTTTTCTACGGAGCAATACATTGAATGCCATCCCTGTGCATTTTGATCCTGAGGCACAGATGTAGCTATGTGCCACGTCACTTACGCCTGGCGCGGCACCCTCTTCTGCGGCGGCGGTGTCACCGGTTGTGGCTCTCTGGTGCCTACATCATTTCCCTCATTGTGTGTGTATCATTTCTGTGTTCTTCTTATTAGATTGCCCTTGCGGCACAACTTCGAATTGGCTGGTTAGTATCAGAGATTGAAAAACACACGAAGGAACAAAGGAATGGGTGGTCGTTCACAAGGCGAGAAGGGACGACAACCTGAGCTACAGTTAAATCGATTCAAAACAACAAGTTTATTTGAGTTATGATGATTGGGGAGTTTCATCGTCAGGGGCGATGGAACTATTTCCGGTGAAAAATGTTTTCTCCCATTTACAAGGAGCATTAAGGTGACGATATATTTATCGCACTATAGACCGAAGGTGAGCGATTTGGAAACATAAATCAGATAACTTCATCACAACGAGGACTAGCTCGCGATTTGATACTTCGCGATTTTTACGGAATATTCCCTGCCGCGTTCAAGATTTCAGGGGCAAAAATAAGAAGTTGCAGCTCAACGTTCCCGAACCACACTCTCCGAGTCTCTTCGTCAGCTGGACTCTCGCCTCTTCTCCCTGTCGAAATTGCTTGGTCCCTGGCCTAATCCAGCCCAGCAACGCTCTGCGCTCAAAGCTCTTCTGACATTTCTGGACACCATCGGGACTTCGATCGTTATTGTGAAGGGGCTCGTTATTTTATTCCCCCCATCCCAACCAGCAACGGGGTAGAGTATCGCCTGTGGCGATGAACCTCCCCACTCTCCAAAGCCAAAATAAAGTTGTTGTTGCAGCTCAACCACCAGCCAACGCTAGAGTAGCGCTGTAGCATATCAGGAAACCATGTAATGAACGCTTGGAAGCCAGTACTTACTTGTGTACTGAAAGTTTGCATGCACATGCTCTTTTGTATTATTATCATAATGCAGTTGAGCTGCAGCAGTCCTGAAAAGTATTTTTTTTTTGAAAGGGTAATAAACATCTGTGGGAAATTCATGCACCTGCACCAATAATACACGCCCAACTAAACCACGCCACCGACAAAACTGACAGAAAGTATGATGATAAACATGCAGAAACTGATCTGAAGTCATGGGGTCATATGGCTATACCAAACGTCAAACGGCCCCACGGGAGGGTATAGCTATCGACACCGCAATGGCGCATTTACTAGCGTATACTCTGTTACCTTGACGGCGCCAGAGAGCGTTCCCTAAATATTCAATAGATGGCGCTGGCTGTGCTTCGGTGGATAGCCGCTAGGATGCGACTCGAGTGTTAAAAAGGTTCATTTGGACCTGTTGGTAAAAGATCGTTGTTATTTGAAGAGCCACCATCACACGAACACAGCACAACACACACACTACTCTACGACAACGGAACGACAACCCAAAATGACAACAAGGTGCTCCATCTACCAACACAAACGTGTTGGTAGATGGAGCAGCTTGTCGTGTGTTGTGCTGTGTTTGATGGTGACTTCTCAAGGAACAATGAGGGTAAAGCTATTTCCCTCGGCGAAGGGAGTCACATGACTCCGTGTGGGGTGTTATATGTGTGTTTCAGTATGAGCATAGGGAGTCACCTAGCAATCCTTTTTTTCTTAGAATGTACAGGTTTCACACCACTTTGTACTTTGGAAGACGCTACAGAACTTGCGAAACCCAACCCAGCACCACTTTTTTGAGAATGTTCAAAGTTCTTCTGCGAAAGAACACGTCGGCAGAATTATAAAGAAATCGTGTAAGCTTAAGAATTGGTTATCTACTGTAGATTTTTCCGATGTAGCTAAGCAAGGGTATATAACTGGGGCATAACGTTTGCAGCTTTTCGCGCTTGCAATACGTAATGGCTGCGAAACATATATTTTCCGCTTTCGTAATTTTCTCTCATCGCGAACCATCTGCAAAGTTCTCGGCCCATGGAGTAAAGTAACCCTGCGCATCAGTGCCGTGCACTTCGCGCTTTTCTTTCCTTTCTGAGGGCCACCGGCCTCCTTCGAGACCTGTAGGGGTTTGTTTTGTTTTCCTTCCCTCTTGATCCTTTCATATGAACCTTTTTGGAGTGGGGTAGGGTCGTGCACTCAAAGCAGGGAAACATCCCACATCATCATCATCATCATCATCAATTCATCTATGTTGTTGTTGTCTTCGCAAGTTCAAAGCAAACGTACCTTTTTGAGAGGCTTGTAGCGACGCCACAACACTGAAAATACATGCTTAGCATGCTTCTTAGAAGTTCCTTAGCAAATACTTTCGGACACGGGCATATTGTATTTCTTGAAGAAGTGAGATCGATACAAATTACATGACACTTAGATGATTGCCGAGAATACTAGAGTCGGAAAGCGTGTAGGTCTCCGAAGGTAACACACGGCAAAAGGATTTGGCAATATCCACAAGTCTTTTTCATTTTTAGTTTGGCTAAAGGAGCTTCTGGAAATACCTCGATATCTATAATACGACGTCATGCTTCAGGCATGACATCAATTGTTAAGGTTTAGGGGCTGTCTGTTGAATTGCGTATGAGCTACCCACTTACTCTTTCGATATCCTGATACCTCGACAGGTCGGGTCGACTCGCTCCGTGAGAAACGAAATTTCTCACTTCGTGAGCGACGTTCGGTCCACATGTCGCCCCATAGGCGCCGTCCCAAAAGGCCACACAAATCAATGCGGCGGCTATAGCTTCCATTGCTGCTGACATTTTAGAAACGTCTGCAGACCGTTCCTGAGCAACTCAATGTAAAATAGGCTGGCATTGTTGCAGCTGTGTACCATATGGTAGTACAACCCCCACTTCCTGGTTTGAAAAATGTCGAAAACAAACGTGTGGCTGTGTGACCTGCTTTCGCCCGAGGTACACGTGGCCGGGCAGTTCTTCCTGGATCACACCACGGATACATATCCCGCGAGAATATCTATCAGGAAACTATGAAACAACAATTAAAATGTGTGTCTTGAAATTTTTGGCGACTACTGTACACATCTATTTAGGCTTCAAAGTCTGAAAGAAACTTTTGTTCCCCCGGATAATACACTTAGTTTGCGGCTAGACATTTGTCTCATCGCCTGCTTTTTTCTGAAGCAATCTAGCCGGACCCCTATCGTTCCTGCTATCATCGTTCACGCATCGCAGCACTTCAACTCGTGATCTTTGTGGAAGACACCAACGTCAGGGCTATGTGACTGGCTACAACTGTTGGACAAGCTACAAAGGTAACTGGTAGCCCTGGAGGAACAACACTTAGCTTGCGGCAGCAGCATGTGCTACTAGGCAGTTGTCGTATCGCCTACTTTTTTCTGCAGCAATGTAGCCGGACCCCCATGGTTCTTGATATCATCGTTCACGCATCGCAGCAGTGATGGGCAGTACTTGAAGTACCAAGTACCCAAGTAGTACTTTAAGTACATTTCTGTTACTGTCTGTAGTACATTTTAAATGTTGTATTTTGTACCATACTTAAAGTACTTTTTTCCGGAGCACTTTCCCATCAAGTACTCAAGTACCCAAACTTGGACTCCAGACAAAAAATCACAAAAGAGCATCAAAAACGCACCCTACTAAACGCGCTAAAGTGACAACAAGAAAACGAAAACACACAGATAGCGCTATCTACGCGTTTTCGACTTCTTGACGTAATTTTAGCCCTTTTAGTGGGATGCAGTACCAAGAGTCCGAGTCTGACATTTTACCAAAAAGGATTTTTGTGATTTGTTGAAGCAAATTTATTGTTGAGGGGCTTGAAATGTTGAAAAAGTATCAACGCTTCTATGATTATGTAAAACGAATGGAATGAAAAGACACGCACACAATTATGACACTGCAACCGGCAGCACAATGACTTGGTCAATTGTCATTTCAGTTCTTGAATTCGAGTTTTATTATAGAAAAAAAACGGAAGATATTGAATTCGTCACCTGACGAATTCTGCTACTCCCACAAAGGAAATGAAATGGATGAAAAGAGAAGAAAACTGACATTTCAGTTCTCCCAATGCATGGTTCTATGCTCTTTTTTATTGTTTCCTTCATTGACAATAAATAATCATTTTATATCACAATGTGTGATTGCATTACATGATGAACACTCTGAAAGACATACATGCTTTCATTTTTACATTTTACGTTTTTTTAAATTGGTCACATGGATTACATTGCTGCAGATTGCGGTCATATAAAAATGATGGCTTACATTTGCCTCATCCTTTTTTACTTTCTTCATATTCTTTTTTAAATATGTGGTATTTCAAAAAGCAGCATGGAATGCCCAGAAATATATAATCTCTGTTGGCTTGTACTTTTTTTTTCCTTCAAATTTCCTAGCCTGTTATAGCAGACGATTAGTACCGGAACACCACACTAGGCGGGTGATCTTGGATCAGTCATGGTATAATACATAATCACAGCACAGCCGACTGATTACGTCTTTACATGTAACTGCAAACTACGTCATCTGATTACGTTCATATTCACGGGTTAGCAGTTAACCTAGGACTTTACGGCTTTAGAGCATTTGTCAAGAATGCTCGCTAAAGTTTTGCCAAAAAAGCAAGACACAGATACTAAACCAGGGATCGGAACCGGTATTTTTTTCGGTCCGGTTCAGGTTCGGGTTCAGGCATATTGGTTCGGTTCGGGTTTAGCTCCGCTGAACCGAAATTATCAGCTTGAACCGGTTCAGGTATATCGGTTCGGTTCGGGTTCGGCTCAGGGAGAACCCCCCACCCCCGCACATACACAGACAAAAAAAAAATCTGTCAGCGGTCGGGGCATTTACAGGGATTGGAACAGTTACTTTTTTCGGCCTCGGTTTAACCGGCCCACGGGCAGTAATATTGCTACGCAAGCAAGCTTACGCTCACGGCTCACCGTACACGATTGTAAGAGAAAGGTGTGAGATAACCGTTCAGGTGAGCAAAAAAAAAAGGTCGGTCAGTAGTACAATTAATTCACCTCTGAACCGATTTCCGAACCGGTAACCGTATCAATTTTTTTCGGTTCAGTTCCGGTTCGGCTCAGGATAAGCAAAAAAATCGTTCGGGTTCGGTTCGGTTCGGGTTCGTCAGAAAATAACGTTTTTTTCCGGTTTTCGGTTCGGGTTCAGTTTCGGTTCCGATCCCTGTACTAAACAGTGAAATGCAAAGTGATACAAATTAAATTCGCAATGTACTTGACGAATACTTGAAGTACTTTGCCTAGTACTTTGTACTTTACTTGAAGTACATGTGGAATTGGGTACTTAGTACTATACTTGAAGTACTAATGACGCCAGGTACTTGGTACTTTACTTTAAGTATAATTTTGAGATACTTTGCCCATCACTGCATCGCAGCACTTCAACTCGTGATCTTCGTGGAAGACAGCAGCGTCAGGGCTATGTGATTGGCTACACCTGGTGGCAACATCTTTGGACAAGCTACAAAAGCTACTGGCAGTCCTGAAGGAACAACACTTAGCTTAGTGCAGCAGCATATGATTTTCAGATTTTCCCCGTTCACAGAGTGGCATTACAGCATTGGCTTTAATAAATATATTTTTACTTGTACTTTTGTGTATGGCTATACTTTGCATGTCTATGCTTGCATGTAAACCGCCTACTGCACACCTGTGGTAGCAAGCAAAACTGGCGAGTAAAGTCGGCCCAGGCGGAAAAAGTAAGCGCGCTAGCAGCCCTCCACCCGAGCGCCACCCATCGCGTGCGGGAAAAAATTAGCGAGTGAAGTCGGCGCAGTCGACGGTGGCGCTGTCCTGGTGGTAATGTCGTCGTCTGGACACCCAACGTATACTTCTAGTATCGCAACAGAAATAGGCGAAAAAAATTGTGCCGCGCGCGCTTTAGCCGAGCGTGCTTGATTGTCGAAAAGAAGCTCATGCCAAATGTGCGTCTAGAGGAGGAAGTGTCCCCGCTTTTATTTGTTTTGCCTTTTTGTGATAAGACGGTTGTCATCAGCATCAAGGCCAAAGCAGGGGAAAGAAAGGTAAAACAAGAATCGGGAACACTTCCACCTCTCCCCGCACCTTCCATGCCCTCCTCTTTGCGGCAATCAAGCAGGCGGGGTTAATTGCCGAAAAGTCCCACAATCCTCCGGCGAATACGTCGCCAGTTAGAATTTTTATCACTTTAAGTGAAACACCCTGTATATGTATATTGAACATATAAATCGTGCATTTTTGCGTATATCTGTGTGCTAGTTGTGTCTCTACTTCTGTAGTTGTGGAATAGTTGTGCATTATTGTGTGTAGACAAATGTACTGGTGTATGTACTGCAATACTTGTTTAAACTTTTCTAAACTTCCTGTCAAGTAACACGCCATCGGGGCCTTTGAGGAATGTCCATAAATAAAATAAATATTTACGAGTATGAGCCACATAGGATTAACATGGGGACGGAATGATTCCCGAGCATAATAGTCATATTACGAGGACGTTCGATTCTGTGTATTCGGTGCCGTGCTTTCATAGCAGGTACTTTAGAGGTTTTAATTCATGATTACATGCATATTTCAGGACTCAGGAGCTTTTAGTGCGCCATTATTAGCACTTTGGGGAAGACACTGTGTGCATAGTATGAAAGATTGTGTTGCCAACATGCGCAAATGTATAAAAGACAACACACAAAGCAGGAACGTGGTTGCATTACACGTGCTGTATTTTCATCCCGTTAATTAAGAAATACTGAAACATACATACATACATCAGCTATTATTATATTGCATATGATGCATTTACCACATGTATTACTACACTGTCCGCACACGTTTTACTGAAATCTGATGATGTAGCTGACGCTCTGCAGAAACTCCTCCATGGGCTTACGTCCTTCAACATAGTCCGTGCAGAGCACACGAATACGCTGTTACAGATGAACGGTGCACCGTTTTGATCGTTTCGTTGGCAGCACACCAACGCAACGACATGCTGCGCTATTACGGTCGCCAAAGCAGCATGGTCTGCCCGCAGAGCGTCAATGGCTCGCCAGACGGACGGGTGACTGTAGCCTACGACTGTGTTGAGTTTCCTGTTCCAGGCCTCAGCTTAATTGTTCGTCCTTGGGCCACCTTGTAAGGTGACGTTATGCATAGTCAACGTCTCTGGTGGCAACAGTGGTGGTACTCGCCTCAATCTGACCACAGTATCGGTACTTGACCTGAACACTCCATTCACGTATGTGCTGTCGAGGTAATCCACAAGATTCTCCGTGTCAGAGGGCGTGGTCGCTTTCAGCATACGGAGCCGCTCCTTATCTCTACGGAAGGGAGGAAAGCCAGGTCGTCGAGCATTCCGATGAACACGTGGAACGCTTCATCGAGATACCAGCCCCAAAGACTGGATTTTTCTATACGTGCTTCGCGTAAGATGAAAAAAGCAGCCCCTAGGCTATTGCGCACTCTTCTATAGGAAAGCGTATGACGTATAAATGAAGACACATCCTGGAAACAGCGGGAAATTGCCGTCCATGAACCATGTGTTGATACTCGCCAGCTTTTGCAAGCATTTGCTGGTTCCGAACACTACAAGCCTTGATAGTGACTCCGCACCGCTGCCGTAGAACATAGAGGGTTCCGCTTCGGGTCCCGAAGAGAGTTTGCACTCCTCAGTAAAAATTACCTCGTTGAGGCGTTTGGGCTATCCGGGTACAACAAGCATCGCTGATGCCGGGTGGGCCTCCTCAGCGCTTCCTGGCTCGGCATTTGAGCTATGTCTTCTGGTCTGAGACCCTTTAGGCTGTCAGACACAATAGCAGCGGGATGCTCGTTCGTGAAGCTCCTCGCATAACTCATGTAGATGCGCGACTTTAGCACTGTGACATTCGCATGATCGTGTGGATGGTTATGCTGAACACTTACGTCGTATGTGTTGTTCCGCTCGGTCACGGTTCCTTTGCACTGTCCACGTTTCGCACAGCACCAGCTTTATCCATTGGTTAAATTCTATTGTTTTCGATAGATATATTCATTCAAGACGAGGTTCCAGTGCCCTTTGTCCGGTGAAACAAACTTCATCTGGCGGCGAAACAGGGAAGTGTTGTGGCACTCGTCAAAAGCGTTCTCCGACACTAGATATCGCTGAGCGACCCCTGGTTTGCCAATTCCGAACGATGCGCAGTTACCCACAGCTGACGAGCCGCAAACACGGCGAAACACGTGTCCTCTGGTGCTGTCGCATCGTTCCATGAGTATCTGTTTGTCTGCGTGCAGCCATAGAAGCCATTTTAATCTGCAATTTTGAATTTCAAACACGTCTAGTGTCATCTACTTGTTTCTTTGATGGCTTTTTTCCCCTCATTATAATACACTGGCTCGCACTGTGGCATTGAGGAGTGCTCAGTCACCCTCCCAGGTGTATATCGCTCGCTGAGCGACCCCTGGTTTGCATAGGTGGGCATTTTCCTGTGACCTCACTCATCCTCACCTCACGAAGCACAGACTTTATCAGCCTCACTCACCCTCACCAAATTTTGCTCACCAGTAACTTAACCTCAGTCGCCCTCACATTCCATTTCAAATTTTTCCCTCACGAACCTCACTGCAGGGCATCTGGATCCCGAAAGGCCTCACCGTCCTCATCCTCACGTGCCTTCACCTCATGAGGCTATTCACGACCCTCATGGCCTCACGTGCCCTCACCTCATGAGGGGCCTCATGTCCTCACGGCGCCTCACGTACTTTCGCCTAATGAGGACCCACACGGCCTCACGTGTCCTCATCCTCACGTGCCCTCACCTCATGAGGGCCCTCATGGCCTCACGTACCTTCACCTCATGAGGACCCACATGGCCCCATGTGTCTTCAAGTCACTAGGAGACACGTGAGCCTCAAAAGAACTTTCCGTCATGTTCACATGAGACGTCTGTGTTTATTTACTGTGTCGGTAGTTGGTACTAATGATACTGCGCGGCATTAAACTGTTTACAGGGTTTCGTGCTGTGCTTGGGTAAATGTGCTGACAGTTGTTACTGTCACAGTGAGGTTTAACGTTAGTGTTTGGCATCAGTAAAGTGGAGCCCGAAATACTACAGTGCAGATGTACCGTTACGGAAATGGTCGGGTGGTGGCGGGGAATAGTGCTTGAAGAGATCCTGTACTCGATTCTCAGAACCGTATGACGCTGCTGCCAGAGTCGGAGGATACGCTCACAGCTGAAGTGTTTGGGCACAACGATGGTACTTAATCGCACTCTGCAATCAGGTCGTGTCTTCTTCTTGTTGTTCTTTCTTCTCCTTCTTTTACATTTCAAAGGCGCGCTACGGTCAAGGGGATTCCAGTTTTCTTGGCTTCGTTTTGAGGAGACAAGGAACGAATTTGAAAATTCTTACAACTCCATGATGAGAAACCCGAGACTGGGGAAAAGACGAAAAACAGACGACGCACACAAACTCTCAATTTCAACGTCTGTTTTTCGTCTCTTCCCCAGTCTCGGGTTTTTCATCATAGATCTTTTTGATTGTTATTTGTTTGTTATGCTTTGTTAGTTCCTTCCTTAGTACTTCCTTCATTATTGCTGTCGCCCAGACTCTGGGGAGCCCGGTAAAGGCTGCTTTATATTGAGCTTTATGCTGTTAAGAACAAGCGATGTCAAAATAAAAAGAAAGCCTCGTTATATTCCCAGCAGCGGTAACATTTGTTTAAAAAGAAAATACAAAAACACCGCACATGGCACCTTTGGCACGACACAGCACGCGTGTGTCCAGTTGCAATCATTCGAAATTAGCGAGGGAAAGCAGCTGCACTCGCTTTCGAAAACGCGGTACAGGGCCTCTCCAAACGAGGCTGCTATTCCAGTAAACAGGCAGAAAAACGAATCCACAAGAGGTAGTGTGGAGCTCAAAACACGACTTCGAAATCGTGTTCCCTATTCTCGGGGTTTTATCTTATGCAACAAAATAACGTGACCGCATAAGAGAGTCATGACTTATCTGTAAGGCCACTCATGAAAAAGTCGCATGCCCCTTTGAAGTGATATTCTTCATGGTAGCCTTCATACAAGGTGGTCCACCAACCATGATAGAAATTCATAGTAAAAAACGTAGGCCCTGGAGAGACATGCGGTGAAGGGATTTTTTTCTGACAGTAACTTTTGTCACATATTTGTAATATTTTTATTTCATTTCAATTGACGGGAAGTTAATTTCTTGAATTGAACTCTGAAATTTCCCAAGGCAATCTAACGTATTTATTGCGGAAATGGGTTCCGCGTCGTCATTTTACTCAGTATAGCGCATAACCCCACTCCTAATGCAATGGCAATTGCTGAAATAAATTCGCCGAAAATCGTCGAAATGAGAGCCCTTGGCACCACCTCTTTTTTGACGGCTCTAAGTTTGAGCGCAAAGCTGCGAAGAAAGGAGGTTGCATTGACACGCCACACGAGGGGGAAAGGGTGACAAACCCAACCCACAGAAGAGTTCCGCTGCCAGGTATCAGCTTTGCCCACGTCAGTTTCAGGGTCACGCTCTTTTTCCTTTATTCGTGTTTTGCTCAGTGTGTTTGTTTGCTTCTGGGTGCGTACGCGGCAGTTTTCACTATGACCGCTGATAGCCGGTCTTGTAGTTTTTCTGCACCACCTTATTGTCATGAACCTGTGTATGTGAGAGAGAGTGAGAGAGAGAGAGTTGTATGCACGAAAGCCTGTCAGCTCTCGTCTTTTTTCAATTCGTTTGTTTCAACATGCTACGGATTTCTTCACATTCAACACACTTCCTGTGTACTTTGATTAGGTTATTATTAGCGTAAAAGCGTTCGAAGCGTTCGCCACCTGCTGCAATGCACAGGTGGGCTCTCCGAATTGTATCTTCCACGGCCCTTTTTATTTCGGATCTGGAAAGCGACGAGTAGAAAGCAGTGATTTCCCCTGCTGGTCAGCCAGCGATCGTGGTTCGCTTTTGTATACTTCGTCTTCGACGGGACCCCAGAGGTAAAAGTCCATCGGCGTTAAGCCAGGAGACCTGGCGGGCCACGCCACTGGACCAAATCGGCCAGCCCACTTCTCCCGGAACATGTGGCGGAGCAGCTGTACTGCACGCCGCGCGCTGTGAGGTGGAGCCCCATCGTGCTGAAACCACACGCGGGTCTGTTCAGCAAGAGGCAGGTCATCAATAAAGCTGAACACGGCATCTAAAATTTCGCTACAGTAGCGGTTGGCATTTAGGGGCCCCGTGAAAAAGATTGCCCCAATAATGGCTCCGTTATAAATCCCGGCCCATACATTCGATCCCCACTCTACTGATGCTTGCAGTCCCGTAGTCAGTGTGGGTTTGTTTGGCTCCAATAATGCGCGTTGTGGCGATTCACGTGAGCGCTATGGCAGAAATGGGCCTCATCAGCCCAGATGACCCTGTTCACAAAGTTTCTGCTTTCCTGGGTCCGACATCGGACCCAGTTACAGAAATCCAGCCGTTTCTGGTTGTCGCCCGCCTGGAAATGTTGATGAAGGCTCACGTGGTACGGGTGAAGTTTGTGCTTATGTAGTATCCTCCGCACACTTGACTTTGATGTCTGTACTCACTTTGCCAGGGCGCGCAGTCTTTACGTGGAGATCATCTCCTACTTCTTTCAGGGCCTGGTCTGTTTGTGTTCTCACTGGCAGAGAATGGGTGTGACCGGCTCTGGGTACTGGAATGGAAACTTCCTGTTGTGGACAGTCTCACAAATGCACGCCTTGTGGTACAAGAGCTCACCACCCTAGTTCCTGGAAGCATTTCACTGTATTTGAGGACTGCTCTGTCATAGTCCATACCTGCAGCTTGCAGAGCAATGATCATCCTTGTTTTTTCTTGGTTGGAATACACGGTGCTTGCTATCGCTGCCGTTTACTTGTTCACTGCATTCACTGAGACGGGAGTGCAAAACGGTCCAAAAATGTATTTCCTTCCCTACCCGTGAACACGTCGGGTGACCTCATTTTTGATAAAATAGCTCTGATTCCCGCACTCACCGCGGATGTTTCTTCCGTGGGTAAGGCTTGTAACCCTTTCCCCCCTCGTGTGGCGTGTCAATGTAACCTCATTTCTTCGCAGCTTTGCGCTCAAACTTGGGGCCGGCCAAAAAGAGGCGGAGCCAAGGGCGCAGTCTCCATGGATTTTCGACGAATTTATTTCGGCAATTGCCATTGCATTACGAGTGGGATTATGTGCTATACTGAGAAAAATGACCACGGGGAACCCATTTCCGCAAAGAAAACGTTAGGGTGCCTTGGAAAATTTCGGAGTTCAATTCAAGAAATTAACATTCCGTCAATTAAAATGAAATAAAAATGTTACCATAATGTGGCAAAAGTTATTGGCAGAAAAAAAATCCCCTGACAGCATGTCTCTCCGGGGCCAGCGCTTTTTTTACTATGAATTTCTATCATGGTTGGTGGACCACCCTGTATATGGAGGAATGAAACCTAAGAACGGAACATGGCGATCCTCGAAGATCTTCGAATTTCCATTGGCTTTCGCGCAGAGTGGTGTCACCTGCCGCACACCTTCTTCAAGTGAGGGGATACAGTGGCTTCCCCTTCATCCGTGAGGCTCTTCACGAATGGACCCATGACCTCATCCGTGAGGTTCCTCACGAAAGGCCTCACGGCCTCATCCGTGAGGTTCCTCACAAAGGGCCTCACGGCCTCAACCGTGAGGTCCCTCACAAAGAGCCTCACGGCCTCATCGGTGAGGTTCTTCACAAAGGGCCTCACGGCCTCATCGGTGAGGCTCCTCACAAATAGCCTCACGGCCTCATCGGTGAGGCTACTCACGAAGGGCCTCACGGCCTCATCGGTGAGGCTACTCACGAAGGGCCTCACGGCCTCATCTGTGAGGCTCCTCACGGAATACGTTGTACCCTCACATACTGATGGCCTCACGACGACTGGCCTCATGAGGGCCCCCACGGTGGGCCTCATGAGGGAGAATGCCTCACGACTGTCCTCATGAGGAACTTTCAGCGTGGTCTGGCCTCACTCATCCTCACCTCATCGTCGTGAGGTGAGGGTGAGGCGTCCTCATGAGGGTCCTCATGAGGGTCCTCATGAGTGAGGCCGCCCAGCTATGCTGGTTTGCCGATTCCGAACGATGCGCAGCTACCCAGAGCTGACGAGCCGCAAATCACGGCGAAACACGTGTCCTCTGGTGCTGTCGCATCGTTCCATGAGTATCTGTTTCTCTGCGTGCAGCCATAGGAGCCATTTTAATCTGCAATTTTGAATTTCAAACATGTCTAGTGTCATCTACTTGTTTCTTTAATGGCTTTTTCCCCTCATTATAATACACTGGCTCGCACTGTGGCATTGAGGAGTGCTCAGTCACCCTCCCAGGTGTATATCGCTCGCTGAGCGACCCCTGGTTTGCCAATTGCGAACGATGCGCAGCTACCCAGAGCTGACGAGCCGCAAACACGGCGAAACACGTGTCCTCTGGTTCTGTCGCATCGTTCCATGAGTATCTGTTTCTCTGCGTGCAGCCATAGAAGCCATTTTAATCTGCAATTTTGAATTTCAAACACGTCTCGTGTCATCTACTTGTTTCTTTAATACCTTTTTCCCCTTATAATACACTGGCTCGCACTGTGGCATTGAGGAGTGCTCAGTCACCCTCCCAGGTGTATATCGCTCGCTGAGCGACCCCTGGTTTGCCAATTCCGAACGATGCGCAGCTACCCAGAGCTGACGAGCCGCAAGCACGGCGAAACACGTGTCCTCTGGTGCTGTCGCATCGTTCCATGAGTATCTGTTTCTCTACGTGCAGCCATAGAAGCCATCTTAATCTGTAGGTTTGAATTTCAAACACGTCTAGCCTCACTTACTTATTTTTTTAATGGCTTTTACCCCCTCTTTATAATTCACTGGCTTGCACTGTGGCATTGAGGAGTGCTCAGTCACCCTCCCACGTGTATATCGCTCGCTGAGCGACCCCTGGTTTGCCAATTCCGAACGATGCGCAGCTACCCAGAACTGACGAGCCGCAAACACGGCGAAACACGTGTCCTCTGGTGCTGTGGCATCGTTCCATGAGTATCTGTTTGTCTGCGTGCAGCCATAGAAGCCATCTTAATCTGCAATTTTGAATTTCAAAACACGTCTAGTGTCATCTAATTGTTTCTTTGATGGCTTTTTTCCCCTCATTATAATACACTGGCTCGCACTGTGGCATTGAGGAGTGCTCAGTCACCCTCCCAGGTGTATATCGCTCGCTGAGCGACCCCTGGTTTGCCGATTCCGAACGATGCGCAGCTACCCAGAGCTGACGAGCCGCAAATCACGGCGAAACACGTGTCCTCTGGTGCTGTCGCATCGTTCCATGAGTATCTGTTTCTCTGCGTGCAGCCATAGAAGCCATTTTAATCTGCAATTTTGAATTTCAAACACGTCTAGTGTCATCTACTTGTTTCTTTAATGGCTTTTTCCCCTCATTATAATACACTGGCTCGCACTGTGGCATTGAGGAGTGCTCAGTCACCCTCCCAGGTGTATATCGCTCGCTGAGCGACCCCTGGTTTGCCAATTCCGAACGATGCGCAGCTACCCAGAGCTGACAAGCCGCAAACACGGCGAAACACGTGTCCTCTGGTTCTGTCGCATCGTTCCATGAGTATCTGTTTCTCTGTGTGCAGCCATAGAAGTCATTTTAATCTGCAATTTTGAATTTCAAACACGTCTAGTGTCATCTACTTGTTTCTTTAATACCTTTTTCCCCTTATAATACACTGGCTCTCACTGTGGCATTGAGGAGTGCTCAGTCACCCTCCCAGGTGTATATCGCTCGCTGAGCGACCCCTGGTTTGCCAATTCCGAACGATGCGCAGCTACCCAGAGCTGACGAGCCGCAAACACGGCGAAACACGTGTCCTCTGGTGCTGTCGCATCGTTCCATGAGTATCTGTTTCTCTACGTGCAGCCATAGAAGTCATTTTAATCTGCAATTTTGAATTTCAAACACGTCTAGTGTCATCTACTTGTTTCTTTAATACCTTTTTCCCCTTATAATACACTGGCTCTCACTGTGGCATTGAGGAGTGCTCAGTCACCCTCCCAGGTGTATATCGCTCGCTGAGCGACCCCTGGTTTGCCAATTCCGAACGATGCGCAGCTACCCAGAGCTGACGAGCCGCAAGCACGGCGAAACACGTGTCCTCTGGTGCTGTCGCATCGTTCCATGAGTATCTGTTTCTCTACGTGCAGCCATAGAAGCCATCTTAATCTGTAGGTTTGAATTTCAAACACGTCTAGCCTCACTTACTTATTTTTTTAATGGCTTTTACCCCCTCTTTATAATTCACTGGCTTGCACTGTGGCATTGAGGAGTGCTCAGTCACCCTCCCACGTGTATATCGCTCGCTGAGCGACCCCTGGTTTGCCAATTCCGAACGATGCGCAGCTACCCAGAACTGACGAGCCGCAAACACGGCGAAACACGTGTCCTCTGGTGCTGTGGCATCGTTCCATGAGTATCTGTTTGTCTGCGTGCAGCCATAGAAGCCATCTTAATCTGCAATTTTGAATTTCAAAACACGTCTAGTGTCATCTAATTGTTTCTTTGATGGCTTTTTTCCCCTCATTATAATACACTGGCTCGCACTGTGGCATTGAGGAGTGCTCAGTCACCCTCCCAGGTGTATATCGCTCGCTGAGCGACCCCTGGTTTGCCGATTCCGAACGATGCGCAGCTACCCAGAGCTGACGAGCCGCAAATCACGGCGAAACACGTGTCCTCTGGTGCTGTCGCATCGTTCCATGAGTATCTGTTTCTCTGCGTGCAGCCATAGAAGCCATTTTAATCTGCAATTTTGAATTTCAAACACGTCTAGTGTCATCTACTTGTTTCTTTAATGGCTTTTTCCCCTCATTATAATACACTGGCTCGCACTGTGGCATTGAGGAGTGCTCAGTCACCCTCCCAGGTGTATATCGCTCGCTGAGCGACCCCTGGTTTGCCAATTCCGAACGATGCGCAGCTACCCAGAGCTGACAAGCCGCAAACACGGCGAAACACGTGTCCTCTGGTTCTGTCGCATCGTTCCATGAGTATCTGTTTCTCTGTGTGCAGCCATAGAAGTCATTTTAATCTGCAATTTTGAATTTCAAACACGTCTAGTGTCATCTACTTGTTTCTTTAATACCTTTTTCCCCTTATAATACACTGGCTCTCACTGTGGCATTGAGGAGTGCTCAGTCACCCTCCCAGGTGTATATCGCTCGCTGAGCGACCCCTGGTTTGCCAATTCCGAACGATGCGCAGCTACCCAGAGCTGACGAGCCGCAAACACGGCGAAACACGTGTCCTCTGGTGCTGTCGCATCGTTCCATGAGTATCTGTTTCTCTACGTGCAGCCATAGAAGTCATTTTAATCTGCAATTTTGAATTTCAAACACGTCTAGTGTCATCTACTTGTTTCTTTAATACCTTTTCCCCCTTATAATACACTGGCTCTCACTGTGGCATTGAGGAGTGCTCAGTCACCCTCCCAGGTGTATATCGCTCGCTGAGCGACCCCTGGTTTGCCAATTCCGAACGATGCGCAGCTACCCAGAGCTGACGAGCCGCAAACACGGCGAAACACGTGTCCTCTGGTGCTGTCGCATCGTTCCATGAGTATCTGTTTCTCTACGTGCAGCCATAGAAGCCATCTTAATCTGTAGGTTTGAATTTCAAACACGTCTAGCCTCACTTACTTAATTTTTTAATGGCTTTTACCCCCTCTTTATAATTCACTGGCTTGCACTGTGGCATTGAGGAGTGCTCAGTCACCCTCCCAGGTGTATATCGCTCGCTGAGCGACCCCTGGTTTGCCAATTCCGGACGATGCGCTGCTACCCAGAGCTGACGAGCCGCAAACACAGCGAAACACGTGTCCTCTGGTGCTGTCGCATCGTTCCATGAGTATCTGTTTCTCTGCGTGCAGCCATAGAAGCCATCTTAATCTGCAATTTTGAATTTCAAACACGTCTAGTGTCATTTGCTTGTTTCTTTAATACCTTTTTCCCCTTATAATACACTGGCTCGCACTGTGGCATTGAGGAGTGCTCACTCACCCTCCCAGGTGTATATCGCTCGCTGAGTGACCCTGGTTTTCCAATCCCGAACGATGCGCTCCTACCCAGGGCTGACGAGCCGCAAACACGGCGAAACACGTGTCCTCTGGTGCTGTCGCATCGTTCTATGAGTATCTGTTTCTCTGCGTGCAGCCATAGAAGCCATTTTAATCTGCAATTTTGAATTTCAAACACGTCTCGTGTCATCTACTTGTTTCTTTAATACCTTTTTCCCCTTATAATACACTGGCTCGCACTGTGGCATTGAGGAGTGCTCACTCACCCTCCCAGGTGTATATCGCTCGCTGAGTGACCCTGGTTTTCCAATCCCGAACGATGCGCTCCTACCCAGGGCTGACGAGCCGCAAACACGGCGAAACACGTGTCCTCTGGTGCTGTCGCATCGTTCTATGAGTATCTGTTTCTCTACGTGCAGTCATAGAAGCCATCTTAATCTGTAAGTTTGAATTTCAAACACGTCTAGCCTCATTTACTTATTTTTTGATGGCTTTTACCTTCTCTTTATAATTCACTGGCTTACACTGTGGCATTGAGGAGTGCTCAGTCACCCTCCCACGTGTATATCGCTCGCTGAGTGACTCTGGTTTTCCAAGCCCGAACGACGCGCAGCTACCCAGAACTGACGAGCCGCAAACACGGCGAAACACGTGTCCTCTGGTGCTGTCGCATCGTTCCATGAGTATCTGTTTCTCTACGTGCAGCCATAGAAGTCATTTTAATCTGCAATTTTGAATTTCAAACACGTCTAGTGTCATCTACTTGTTTCTTTAATACCTTTTTCCCCTTATAATACACTGGCTCTCACTGTGGCATTGAGGAGTGCTCAGTCACCCTCCCAGGTGTATATCGCTCGCTGAGCGACCCCTGGTTTGCCAATTCCGAACGATGCGCAGCTACCCAGAGCTGACGAGCCACAAACACGGCGAAACACGTGTCCTCTGGTGCTGTCGCATCGTTCCATGAGTATCTGTTTCTCTACGTGCAGCCATAGAAGCCATCTTAATCTGTAGGTTTGAATTTCAAACACGTCTAGCCTCACTTACTTATTTTTTTAATGGCTTTTACGCCCTCTTTATAATTCACTGGCTTGCACTGTGGCATTGAGGAGTGCTCAGTCACCCTCCCAGGTGTATATCGCTCGCTGAGCGACCCCTGGTTTGCCAATTCCGAACGATGCGCAGCTACCCAGAGCTGACGAGCCGCAAACACAGCGAAACACGTGTCCTCTGGTGCTGTCGCATCGTTCCATGAGTATCTGTTTCTCTGCGTGCAGCCATAGAAGCCATCTTAATCTGCAATTTTGAATTTCAAACACGTCTAGTGTCATTTGCTTGTTTCTTTAATACCTTTTTCCCCTTATAATACACTGGCTCGCACTGTGGCATTGAGGAGTGCTCACTCACCCTCCCAGGTGTATATCGCTCGCTGAGTGACCCTGGTTTTCCAATCCCGAACGATGCGCTCCTACCCAGGGCTGACGAGCCGCAAACACAGCGAAACACGTGTCCTCTGGTGCTGTCGCATCGTTCTATGAGTATCTGTTTCTCTGCGTGCAGCCATAGAAGCCATTTTAATCTGCAATTTTGAATTTCAAACACGTCTCGTGTCATCTACTTGTTTCTTTAATACCTTTTTCCCCTTATAATACACTGGCTCGCACTGTGGCATTGAGGAGTGCTCACTCACCCTCCCAGGTGTATATCGCTCGCTGAGTGACCCTGGTTTTCCAATCCCGAACGATGCGCTCCTACCCAGGGCTGACGAGCCGCAAACACGGCGAAACACGTGTCCTCTGGTGCTGTCGCATCGTTCTATGAGTATCTGTTTCTCTACGTGCAGTCATAGAAGCCATCTTAATCTGTAAGTTTGAATTTCAAACACGTCTAGCCTCATTTACTTATTTTTTAATGGCTTTTACCTTCTCTTTATAATTCACTGGCTTACACTGTGGCATTGAGGAGTGCTCAGTCACCCTCCCACGTGTATATCGCTCGCTGAGTGACTCTGGTTTTCCAAGCCCGAACGACGCGCAGCTACCCAGAACTGACGAGCCGCAAACACGGCGAAACACGTGTCCTCTGGTGCTGTCGAATCGTTCCATGAGTATCTGTTTCTCTGAGTGCAGCCATAGAAGCCATCTTAATCTGTAATTTTGAATTTCAAATACATCTGGTGTCATTTACTTGTTTCTTTAATGGCTTTTTCCCCTGCAATATATATATATAGATATAGATATATATATAGATATATATATATAAAGAGGGGGTAAAAGCCATTAAAAAAATTAGTAAATGAGGCTAGACGTGTTTGATGAGGCTTAGTAGATGGTGATAGATAGTAGATAGAGGATTAGTAGATGAGGCTAGACGTGACAAGATTTTTATTTATTTTTTTCGTCTTTTATATTTCTGTCTGCTTTCTCTTTAAACCGCTGCGCTCGTTGTTCGTTATGAATTGTACTAGAAACAAACAGCGAGATTCTATTGCGGAAGTTAATCAAGATGTATGGAAAAAGAGAAGTTCACGGCGTCTGGTTTCGTATAAATTATACGCAGAAAAATGAGGTACAGGTGGGTGCAGGTGAAGTTGTCCTCACAAGGTCCTGCGAGTGTTCCAGGTTGACACCCTGAGGATGTGCAGGTGATATGACCGGGAGTCCCACTTTAACACGGAGGTAACACCACCAGTTTGATAACTTCCTGACGATGTCATCGTCGTCCGGGGTTGACATCCTGGGGACGATCGCAGGAGCGATCTGTGTTGTGGGGGTGTGACACTGGAAAATAAAGTGGATATTTGGTTTGTATATTGTGTACATTTTGTCACCAACTTCGACTTCGATCTTTATTCGATCAGGACTTATCAGGACACATTTTTATCAGGACTTCGATCCTTATTGTGAAGGGGCTCATTATTTAATTCCGCGCATCACCACCAGCAGTGGGGTAAAGTATCGCCCCTGGCGATGGAGCTCCGCAGTCATCATCTCGTAATAAAGTTGTTGCTTTTTGTCAGCCGTGCGGGGCAACCCTCCGTGGTAGATGGGCGAAGTGGGGGAAAGGTGGAACATAGCATGGGAGAGGGTGTGAAAGAGCGCGAGGGAAAATAAAAACTCCTGGGAACTGCCTGTAGCCGAACACCGAGGACATGGTTCAAAGCTACGTAGAAACGCCCTAATTCAGCGGCGACATTTTTGCAATTTTGTCATTCCTGAATAAGCGGTAGTCAAGCCGCGTGAGATTTAGAGCGTAGTTCGAAACGGTTTAGAGGAGTACTTCGGACATCATCCCCTCTCCCAAAGTGTAGACAAGACCCGTAATTAGTAGGGCCCGGATGTTTAGGCATTTGTCCTATACAGTCAACCCTCGATTTATGAACAGCCTTGGTTCCCAGAACAATCGTTCACAGGTCGAGGAACTCATAAATCGAGGGTTTCGTTAAAGTGACAGTCGCATCCGTTTCGGGAGGTTCCGAAACTTCAGTGCATTTTATTCCTTATGGACTGCTGAACACGCCATCGAAAACCCCACACGAAATAGGGCAGTTGTTTGGCTCTTATTCGATGGAATACACGACAAGAGCAGATTGCTGCGCCGGTTGTTGTGCGTATTCCGCTAATCGCTCTCCCAAGAAGCGTGGAAACGTATTCATCTGAGAACCAATCAGGGCACGGCCTCCAGAATCTGGACCCGGACGCTTTTCTGCCGTCATCTGCAAGCTCTGCAAAGCATTTGGATGTCAACATGTCCGATGCGAGCGAATGTTGCCTGTCGTCAGTAGAAATGACTGGACTCTCATAGTGCACAACGCTCAACTCTCCTGAACACGATTTAATTAGCAATATGAGCTAATTGAGACCCCCCACATTAATCAGCACCCTCCAGCGTGTCACCACACTAATTGGGGAGCGTCTAACTCGTGTCCAGACCAGCTGAGCATTGTGCACTACGAGAGTCCATAAAAAATAAAAAAAATAGATAGAGAAAAAGTGGAGAGAAGGAGTTTAGTTGAAGATCAACGACACCATCTTGAAGAAAGCGGTCCCGAACGGCCGCTGACCATCGCCGGGCGACGGAGCACAGTAGCAGGTTGCAAGGCATCGCAGCTATGACCACAAGTTCCGGACATCCTGTGACGTCAGCTGTGATGTCATTATGACATGTCTGGGCAGGTTAGGACAGCTCTGGACATACGAAGAGAAAAACACTCGTAATACAAAGGCTGGGAAAGCAAGAGTATGCTAACCATCAATAGCAATCAACAAAAAGAATTAGTTACACAACAAATCATCCCACCATAACAGGAGTGCAGACCGATGCGACTGCTCCATCCGACAGCCTGACACAAACGGAG